>NC_060256.1:87236354-87598522 GCF_921293095.1 Ischnura elegans | reverse complement strand
TTTGTTGCCATATAATTTTAGGAATAGCTCAGCGAGGAACTACAGATTCCCTTTATTTTTTTGTATTTTTGTGTTAGTAAAGACATTATTACAGCATTAAAAAATTCAGGTTTTTATATGGGCTTGAAAAAATTCGTGTGGACATTGGCAATAAATGGTTCAGAAGCTTGGATAATTGAAAAAAGTGATCAGAAAAAAATATAACAGGCTTCGGGGAGTGGCAATGTGTGAAAATTTTTAAGATTTAATGAACGGATATGGTAGTGGAGTTATATAATTGTGGAAATTATCATTTGTTTTGTATAATTAATCATGGATGTATCGCATTCCCACTATGCCAGACCAAAAACGATTTCATACGTTCTTGCAGACTTTGGTTCGATTCCAGTTGTCATGCTTATGCCTGCCAATATCCTGTTTAGGCATAAGTATCCCTTCCTCTATGCCTCTTCCGTTTGTTGACAAACACGTAAATGTTTCCATACCAACTGGATCCCCACCTTTGCTTCCGTCTGGGGGGGAGTGTTGTCTTCTGCCCCCCCCCCCCCCCTTGCTTACTTCCGGGTCCTCAGGGCCGGCGGCGATCCGCGCGCCAGGGGCGGCGGCGTTAAGTAGGCACACGACAAGAGAGGCCCTGAAAGATATCTGCATACATACTCCAGCCCTTACCACCTTGCCTCCGTCTATAGAGTGTTGTCCCGGGCAAATATTTGCAGTCTTGCAGAGACGATATGCGGTCAAGTCGATTGCAGTGTAATGGTCGGCGATCAAATCGTCGTAAACTGGTGTCGGAAGGAGAGAGGCAGGGAATTTAAAATTCGTGTCTCTCTCTATCTCCCCTCCCCTAAGTAAAGTTTGGCATTCTTAAAACGTGTCTCTCGCCACCCTATAATAGCAAGAAAAAAAGACCCGTTTAAGCAGTGGGGAAACTAAGTATGGGGGGAGATTTATTTATTTTTTTTCAAACCACCGAATATATCTCTTATTGGCCATTTTACATCGGGGTATCCAACAAATTTAACAATTAAACGTACACGAACAACCATGCCCTGGAAACCTACCCAGGCGGGACTGGAACCCGCAACCTCGTGTTTGGGACGTTAGGACGTTACCCCGCCGCCACCGAGGCCGGCGAGGATGGATCCAAAATAGCTCTACTGTTGATATTAAATATTTATTATATGATGACCCATGGATGTCTCTTTTTGGTATACCCCATAATAATAAAAATCCCCCCTCAAAAGCCTCAGAGGAATAAAAACATATTTAAAACTATTGTCTAGTTTCGACGTATAATAACAGCATCTGCTAAAAGTTAAATTTTTAGTGCCCAAATTATGTAAAATGTATTTCCGGGCATTTCATATTTTTTCCCGGATCACCGTTGCCTGGGGGAATGGTCTTTTCCCCACGCCACCTCACCCCCCCCCCCCAAAGCACTTATTCCTGGTTACGCCACTGCGATTAAGAATGCTGTCCATGTTGTTTTGAAAATCCAGTATCTTCCTTCTGGACCTCATTAGTTATATAGCAATTAAAATGTCGAGTGTAAGTGGTCAGATTGGGAGATTAAAAATCATATTATGCTAACGTTTTGGAATTAAGTGAATTCCATCTTCGGGGTTTCATGGAAAGAATCACATGAGGGTACTAAATCTACATATCACAGCTAACTTAGTAAAATTCATGAAATTTTAAGAGATTTAATGCAATTTAACTAACTTAGAGTTTTTAATGCAGGCACATCATAATTGCAACTTCGTATTTGGATGAATTCTCTTATGAACTTATAGTAAGAGGAATAAATATAATGATAGAGCTTAAAAAATATGAGCACGATATCTCTGGGGTATACCAAAAAGAGACATCCATGAGTCATCGTATAATAATAAATATTTAATATCAACAGTAGAGCTATTTGGTGATGGCCTTACCACGTGAGAACAAGTAATAGTAAAAAGATAAGGAACGGTTTATTTGCCAATATGGCCGTAATTTCTTTATAAAAGAGGAAACAATTTCCCAAGGTACCAAAGAATTGTTCGTAAAAACGGGGATTTCGAATGATCAGTACTTGTTACATGGGGGAATATAAACATTGGCGATCGAAGGAAAGTCTAAGGCAGAGGCGCAGCTAGGAATTAATGGTAAAGGGGGGTTTCAGGCTCAACTCGTACTCGGGGGTCTGGGGGTACGGCATACCCGCCAGGGTAAGCGGGAGGTGCGGGGGCCCTCCGCCAGGAAAAAATATAAGATAAATGGTTCAAATTGGTGAGTTTTACGCCCTTCTGAGGGATATTATATTAATCCCTACACTATTCTATAAGTAATATTAATGCAATTAAGTAAAATGGATTAAACTAAAAAATTTCTCTGAGCTCTGGGGGGGGGGGGTTTATCCCCCAAAACCCATGCGGCGTATATATAATATAATAATTATATAATTTTATTCCACTCATATTCAAATACATTACATCGATAAAAATAACCCTGTAATAATTGTGGAATATATAGGACCCTTTGTGGAAAAGTTTTGGGGCTACCATCATACACTATTTAGAACATGACTGGTGCTAACATACATAAAAAATACATTTATTTCGTTTAATTGAGTGATTTTTTTTCTTGACAATTGCATTCGATTGTGAATTTACAGTAATTTACACATGGATAACTTTTCTTAACACACACTTTCATAACACACTTTCTCTCATAACGCATAAGAATTACATACAATATATGTACCTTTATTTGAAAACGTTAATATTATGAAAATGAAAAAGCAGGAGCAATTTCATTATGTCATTTTCATTTGTTTCATTTCATTATGTTTTTTCATTTTCATTATGTCACGTTTCCACTCCATCTCGCCTGAAACCTCAGACTATAAACGTTAATATTGTTGAATCTATTTTACGTCCCACCACTGGTCTAAGAGACCGGGAACTCACCTCGTTATAAGTGAGCCTTCGTTATATGCTTCTTCGTTATAAGCGAATTTTACTATATTTAAATGCGCGGAGGAGTGCAGCTCATATTTTGTGGCTGGATCCTCGATTATTCTAAAGTACGTGACTGCTGGTTTGAGAGTCGGAAAGTTACGAAATGAGATAAAGGAACCGCTTGCTTCACATAAGGCCAGGGACAAGGTCCACCTTTATCTTCCAAGCAAGTTCCCTCAATATTTTAGAGCTCCACAGGATGCTGGTTCTATTATCATTTCCACCACTCAAAATATTTGCTCTCAAAGTCACCCATTGTGGTTGTCTGTCTTTCTTTTATGGGAGAACGCTTTCCTAAGGTCAACCAGACAAAGTCTATACTCTCGTCAAATATATCTCTGGTTCCCATTCATGAAGATTTTGGCAAAGGGAAGGTTTACTCCGAAACGTAATGCGCGTGTGAAGTATATTTTTTTAGCTTCCCTTCCGAATTATTCACTCATCGAAAATAGTTACATCATGTAATATTTTGGATAAATATTCTTCATTTTCCGTTCGTTTCTATACCGTATTGGTTCATAATCAAATGCTTATGCATCTCAGATTGTTTTAAGTTAAGTTTGAATGGCCCTAACTGATATGTAGCTTATGGATTGAAAGTTTTTAAAAGTGAATGTTAAATTGTTCGTATCATTTTACTACTTGATAAATCGAGAACAATTTTTCCTGTTTAGGAAATTTCCTTTGATTAGTAAAAGGTTCATTTTGAAATTATTTCAGATTTTAATTTGACAAGATAGTACAATACACTATGCCGTTACACATCAAATTTAGGTGACACTATAAATTATGTCTAATTAGACGTGTTATGTTATTAAACTAAGCGTTGAGGTGAAATAATTTTTTCATCTATGATCGGGTATCAAATAATCATATCATTTGAGATATTTTTAAAAAGTGAAAGAGATGAAAGTGGTAGAAAAAGATGTGATGCCTTAACGGGAAATATAACTGTTGTGATAGCGGTCGCTCGAAAATCGTAGCTTTTAGATATCGAATCTCGGCTTAAGGAAATAATTTTTATAGCGAATTTTATCCTAGGTGAACATACCTTTGCACCCATGCGCGTGACTGCTTACCTAGTTACTTCTTTTATGCAGCGCTATCAGTGAGGAGGTCTTAGCGTGAAATTCCAGTCCCCTTACGTCAATTTTGAATCAACGGGAAAATTATCTTGAAACCTCGGAACATGCAGTCGTTTCTGTCATGCGCTTTTCATGCGTGTTTTGTTAACTCAAAGCGTGAATTATGGTACAACAAATCTCGGAATGACGAAAATATTGGATATAATTGGGATTTGAGAAGTAAATCGATGCATTTTCACTAAACGGAACTCCCAGATGTCATGTAGAGTTATGCGTTCCAGTAATAATTTATTAAGAAATATTTTTAAAATGGATTTTAGAAATAGGTTACACTAAATTGAAATATTTTTCTAAAACTTAGGGAAAAAAGGATACAGCAGCAATGAAATCAGGAAGAGAATTGTGTTAGCAAAGGTAGCGTTCATGAACGGGGGAGAGCTTATGAGAGGATCGTCATGTAAGAGTCTAAAGTAAAGGCTAGTGAAGAGTCTGATGTGGAATGTAGCGCTTTACGGTGTGGAAACATGAACACTCAGGAAGGAGGACGAGAGGAGAGGGAAGGCGTTCGAGATGTGGGTGAGGAGAAGAGTGGAGAAGTTGAAGTGGACGGAGGGGATGAGGAGCAACGACGATCCCTAGGAGCAACAAAAGGATTATACCTAGATTTAATACGTATCATAGTATACACTGAATACATAATATTTCTATATAAAATACATGCAAATGTCCTCTACCACGCAGATAATATCTAGATGTTATGCATATTATATCTGCTGCCATAATATGGATTTTATACAGATTAAATATGTATAACTCTTCGTAAATCTGTATATTATACATATCTTATACATGTCTGATGATACCCGGTTACGCCGTAAGGATATTATTTGTATATTTTAAAGATTCTGGTATACATCAAGGACTATGGATCATCAGACATGTATAAAATATGTATAATATACAGAATTGCAAATCTGTGTACCGATGTATTTCGAAATCTTAAAAATATACAGATCCTTTTGGTGTTACTAGGGATAGAGAAGGTATAAACGGAGGGAGTGCTGAGCGGAGAGGGGATGTTGAAAACAGTGTTAGAGGGTAACATTTTGGGTAAGCGAGGGAGAAGAAGGATGAGAATAGGATTTTTTAGATAGAATGAAAGGGAAAAGCCATTATGGTGAATTAAAGAGGGAAGTTCATGAAGGGGGGGAGGGCAGACTGCAAGAATACCTCGTGAGCACTCCATGGTAACCTATCTTAATAGGTAAAATACTTAAATAAAACTGTTCAGCAAAAAAATATTTCAAAAAATGCCTGGCTACAATTTAGGGTGTTTCTGGCTAATTTTGGGTCGCTGAATCCGAAAATGACCTCCGTTTTTTTTTCTATCACCCCCCATTTTTACGAGCAACCCCTAAATTGGGGAAAACAACCCCTTATCTAAACTTATCGCTTTTCAAGGGACCTTTACTAATGTTATCTGCTTCTGATTGAAAAAACTGACGTTTTAAGGCTATCAGAGTCAAGAGAGAGGCAAACTTTACTGGGGTTGAAAAGATTTAGGGAGTGAAAATTGAAGAAAAAAAACTTTTAAAAACATTAAAATAACCATTTTTCTTCGTTTTTTATAACAAATAATATGGTAGCTAATGGAAAAGTTTTTAAGGGAAAAGTTTTTAATTAACAGTGTAATAGACTTCGTTGAGTCATACTTACAGCATTGTGTATCCCTCGTTCGTCAACAATCGAAGACAAGAGGGACATATCCATATTTCTCTTATTGTTTCGCTGAGCGATGTAAAGATCTGTATGTGATTATATGATCGTGCCTCTTAATTTCACCTCTCGGAATGATTTGCTTTAAAATTCCGGAGGTGATATCTTCTTTTTTTCTTTTAGGATTCTCTTATAACAAGTACTTCCATTCGGTTAATTTATTGCTGTTTATTCCTTTACTCCTCCCGGCGTTAACCTGACATCGATCATATCCGAACGTAGTGGTGGGGGCGAAAGGAAAGCCAAGTAGAGGTGGATGAAAAGGGTGAACGGATGGAAGGTGACGAGAATGAACGCTTTGACCAAAGACTGAGGTCGCTTTTGTTGTGTGTGGCTAGCTATCGGGAAGTGGAAAAGGGCACTGTTGCATGCCGGGAGTGAAATCCTCGTTGTTGAACCTCGCGTCGTGCAAACTGCCGCCGCGAAACCAAACATGGATCCAATCAGTCAATTCCCTCCGCAAAACACTCGAAAACAAAAATATCTTGGGGGAAAAAAAATATACAATTCGCGTTTCAATTTTTTCTCCTCTTTTTTTTATCAAGGTAGATGATGTGTGTCAGGATTCTATGGAATGAATTTAAAAAAAAGCAAAAGAGTTTCGTAGGAGGGTAGCAGGAAAATAGAGGATCGCCTAATCGCGGGGAGAACAAAACACGGGCGAGAGGCGAGAGCAAACAGTTGAAGGAGTGCGGTGCGCAACGCTTCATCCCCCCTCCCCTCCCAGCTCCGCATATTCTTGCCCTAAAGGCAACCTTTACATCCACCCTCTGACCGCGTGATCCGTGGTCAATGATAGAGGGTAGTCTTTAGGCTGTATGGTACTCGTTTTCAATTATTCATTCGTATTTTGCTAATTTTGTAGTCCAATGAATTTATTTACCAGGTAATAGATGCGTGTGCTAAAAAAACACTTTGACCGAAAATTGCCTCAGGGGGTGTGCTTGAGTAGTAAGCAGGTTACTTATTCTAATAATTATCTTTTTTGCACGTGGCTACAAATTTGCTTCGAAGATGTGCTTCGGTGGTAATCGGGTTGCCTACTCTAGATATAATTTTTATTTTTCAATTTCCAAGCATCGGAAAATGATAAATTTTATTAAATAGGCAAAAAAGTTTCGTTTACGCAATGCTAAAATTTATGGTCGTGTTTGTTTTTTTTTGTAGGAAATGCCTAAGGTATTTTCGCTCGGTTTCCGTAAGGCGTTTTCTTCCGATTTTCCGTAAACATTTTCAAGCGCACTGCGTGAAACAAATGACTTTGTACGCAGTCACGCGCACGGTGCAAATGTAAGTGCGCCAAGGATGAAATTCGCCGTGAAAAAATCATTTGGCTCAGCCGTGATTCGAACCCGAATGACCTCATGTGTCAGGCTTGATATATCAACACCCTCTTTGGTAATCTCAGTCTGAAATGTTTCTTCAAAGAAGATGGCTAGGTGGTTAATTGGCAGTATACCTGACCGGCAATTGGATGATCTGGGTTCGAATTCCGGTTAAGCCCAATGATTTTTCCTGCATCATTTGGTGCGCAACAATTTAAACTTTAGGGAACTGGCGGTGTTGCTCAATGTTACGTTGATACCAAAATATTTCGTATCAGAGGCCCTGATCTAAGACCACACTTCTATAAGTGAAGAGAAAATCAGAGGATATGTGCCCCTGGAAAAAATTTGGATAGAGAAGGCCCCCCAAATATTCCTCCAAACTATTTGCCTGGTGCCAAAGTAATTTCAAGCCAGAATGATTGAATTCTTGAATATTCAAATTGATAGCTGAGTAGGTTCTCATATGAATATATATCAGAGGCGAAAATAATATTTGAAAATTCAGATAATTTCTTGATTTTTTTCAAACCCCGGGATAATGAATCTCACAGTAGTATTTTTTACACGCTGCTCTTAGATTGCGGGCGTATGAACAGATTTTAGTAAAAGGAGAAAAGGTAGGTATAGTCCAAGCTATTGAAATCCGAGGCCACCGTAGTTTTGTAAAGGAAATTTTTAGTTTTTATTGGTGTTAAGATTGTGTGTAATTCGTCTACATCGGAAGTCGGACAATATGGCGGATGGATTGAAATTCAGGCATCACCTATAGGCAATTGGAGGAATACCCAATCGCCTCTCCAATAACCATTGTGGACCACTGGGACCAATATTTTTTCCTTAGCAACGCACTAACTGTTTACATGATCGAAGACGAAACATCGCAAAATCTCGCGTGAAAATGGATTTATCGTCATCACGTTTGTGTTGCAAGGATAAAAAAAAACTCAGGTAAACATCCTTGCGGTTGCTTCAAATTGAAAAGTCCACTGAAAACAGGAGGGAGGGTCCTGAGTTTGCCTTACATGCATTGGGTGTAAGTGGCCGGGAAAGAGGATTGTGTAGTGGTTGAGCTTTTGTAAAGGGAAGGAGAAAACTGTTTGCAGGCATGAATGAGGGTTCCCGAGGGTATGAAAATAATCTCAAAGGGTTGACACGTCATGCTGTGTCAACCTCATCATTAGAAACCTCCATTCCTGACCCCTATCAATACCCTTCCTTATCCTAATGTGTGAAAAAGTAAATATGCCTCGAGAAATGTCTGTATATATTTTTTTCTCAGATTATTTCTTTATTTTGTGTGTGCACGCTTGAATGAGGATCACGCGTTTGTCCCCACTGGCAAGGTGCGGTCAATTTTACTCACTCCAGTTACTTTTCATCAAGAAACTGTTATTTAGGCATCACTTTAGTTCTTTCCAACTATTTTTTATGATGAAAAATTTCACAGATTTTGAAGACATTTTTCACGGTTCCCATACGGTTCTTAGTTTGGAAATCGCATTAATGATCATAGTAATGTATTTTTTTACGTGTCTATGCAGACTTCCATTCACATTTCATTTTGCAGTATAAGTTGTCAAATTGATGCATGATACCATTGTAAATCTGGGTACCTATATAAAACCCTACATATGGAAGCAAATAATATTTCAAATACATAAGTGGCGTTTTGTAATATATTTATGCATAATATGTAATTATAACGTATAAATTCTAAATATATAATCATCATCAATATCACCCAAGAAAGTTAATTATATGTAGCATGTTTGTCATGATTATTTTCAGGACAATTTCTAATGCACTTTCTTTGGGGATACATATGATGCTCTCCAATGGCTAGATTAGGTTATTTTGTTTGGTGGTACTAGTGATTTCTTTGAAAGATATATGTAAAATCTATTCAAAATTCATGAGATGTAAAATATCTCTACATCTTTAGCAATTATTTTCGTCAGTTGAAGGGTTTGATTTTTACGGCAAGGTTTCGGATGTAGCGTGCAAAACGAATGTCAACGCTTTGGCCCCTGATAATTAAATTCCAACTGCTAACGGAATTTATTTCAACCCTATGATATAATACGAATAATTATAATAATAATGTATTCTTCTAAAAAAATTGGTTTCATACATTTATAAACATATTTGGTACTTCGGTGCCCTACCAGGCCGTAGGCCTGTTTTTAGGGTACTTACAGGTTTTTACATGTATTGCTCGAATTATGTAAGAATATTTATTTGTATATACCAATATTTTAATCGAAAAAGCAAACAAACTTTTGGGAACAACTTATCTGTTACAACAAAATAAAAAGAATAAACTAACCATTGATGGAAGGATTGAATTCTAAGCGAAAATTACCCACATGTCTACACGTGGTCGAGCAATGGATTATTTCCAAATAGTCATAAAGAGTATAAGTAGCGCTTTGCATGCTGCATGTTGGTGAAATCTCACCCCCTGCCAAACACCCTTCAGGTGGCTCAAAGAATATTGTGAATGTGTAGCAAAAAATTGTTACCTCCTTCCTCCGCGGGTGAAAACATGTTGTATTTTAATGTATCCTTAAGTCGATCCTTAAACATTTCCTCCCCTGCGAAGGAAGCCATGGAAAGAGGCGAGGGAGCCAAAGAAGGGGAGAACTTAGGGTGAAAAAGGCTGCAAACTACCCCTTGCACCCCTTCCCATGCATCCCTAACCGCTCCTGATGTTTGCTCGCTCAGCAAAAGGGGAGGGTGGAGAGCTTCGCCTGGGCGACTCACCCCCGAACCCAACCCCGACAATGCGTAGCTAGTGATGCCACGGTCGCGAACGACCGACATGCGAGACTTTCTGTGCGATTGATTGATGTAAAGGATCACACCGAAGACGTCTCATTGTCAGTTTTTTTGAAGCTTGCGACCAAAGTCGTTTGTCGATCATTCGCGACCGCATTAGTTCTTAGATCATTCGCGATCGAAGTCATTCGCCACCGAGTCATTCACAACCGAAGCCGGTCGTACATCATTCGCGGTCGTATATCGTTCGTCGAACATTGCGATCGAAATCGTTCGTAGATGATTCACGACCCATGTCGGTCTTCGATCATTCGCGATCGAAGTCGGTCGTCGAGCATACACGATCAAAGTCGTTCGTCGATCATTCACGACCTAGATCGGTCTGCGATCATTCGCGACAGCAGTCGTTCTTCTATTATTCATGACCTAAACAGGTCTTCGATCATTCGCAACCGCTGTCGTTCTTAAACCATTCACGACCTAAGTCTTTCGACGGTCATTCACGACCTAAGTCATTCGTCGAACATTCACGACCGAAGTCGGCCTTCGATCTTTCGCGATTGAAGGCGGTCGTAGATCATTCGTCATCACCTAAGTCGTACGTCGGACGTTCGCGACTGAGAAAGTCGGCGGTTGATCATTCGCGACCGAAGTCGAACGTCCATCATTCGTTACCCAAGTCGGTCTTAGAACATTCGCGGCAGTAGTCGTTCTGCGATCATTCGGAATCGAAATCCTTCGTCGATCATTCGCTGTTGAAGTCAGTATTCAATATTCCACCACTTATTAGTTACACTAAAAACTGACAAGCATGGGTTAAAATGTTTTTTTTTATCAAACAATAAGATATCCAGCGAACATGATATAAGTAATTAGAGGATCAAGAGGATAACAATTTTTTTAATTGTTTAGCAGCCTGATGATCCCTAGAAATTTGACACTTTTAGTTATATCGTTCGCTATTAATAATGGTCTTATCAGGTAATACAGTTATATCGGTCGCTATTGACATCGCTTGCGAATAAAATCGGTCATGATTAACATAGGCAGTGACCGGAGATCGAATCTGCGTCCTGGAAGCCTACTCTCAGGACACGCCGAAACAGCATCGCATCGCATCTGAACTTTACCTTCGTATCCCACTTCACGGGAATTCTTCGTACCAATCCCATTTTACGGTTTTCTTTCCCCCGGATTGAGTGAATACCCCCGCCATCCAAGAGAAGGGGTCCCGTGTCCGATCCTAAGCAAACTCAGCATTTGGCAGCTGAACCCAGTATTCCTCGTCCTCGGTGTAACTTCTTCTTGATGAGATGTCCCTTTCTCAGAAATTCATGACCGCACGTTTGTCAAAATTCAATTCCAACCGCCTCCAATACGAAATTGAGCTGGGATCCTATATCATCGCACAAAGGATAGGAAGTTGGCCAAGTGTATGAAAGCACCTGGTTGCCAATCGAAAGGTCCTGGGTTCTAATTCCGAGAGATGCTTGCTGGCCCATAGCATATTCATAGAAAAATTGCAAATAAAGTACGAAGTTTTTCTATCAATTTTATTTTTTCTTTCGAGGTAAACTGTAAGACTAGATAGTGTTTAAACACTTTCGTTATTTTGCAAAAACATATGCGTTCTAAAAATACGCAAAAGCCATTTTATTCATTTAAACAAATGTTTGCAACTTATTGTGGGAGATGAATGTTGTAGACGTAGTAGTTTTCCCTAGGCTGAGTTACAAAGTTCATGAAGCTGAAAAAAACGGCTAATTTTATGGTGCGCGAAGCCACTTATTTCACTCGCGTGTCTTGATTTTCGAATTTTTCATAAAATAAAAATAAATCAGAAAAAATATCATATCATATCAAAATTGAAAATAATGTTTTCTTTAAAATTGACGTATTATTCATTGTTATGGCATGCAATGAAGTCTAGATATAAATTTGCAAAGTACAGTGGCACATCATTTTGACGCTGGCATTAATTATTCGGTGAGCTCTGCACTTACCCATGCAAACGTATCCAAAACTGATTCCAGCGAAAAGAAGGCGCTATACAGCATTGACGGTTGCGTACAGAAAGCTTTACTCAGATGCTAAACGAATTAAGCTGTAAGCCGCTTAATACTCAGAGGCTGCACGTCAGGCTTAGATTTCTCGAGTAATTGAGAATCGGTATCTTTCAGAGTGACACGGAGATCATCATATTAGAACACCACTATACAAGGGACTATACTATATTATTTTACTGTATTTCCAAGGCTGACATCTTAAAAGAAGATTTTTCGGGTCGTCCACCGGGTCAGGGCTGTGGCGCCTAAGGTGGTGCTTAAGATACATGTCAGTGGGACAGATTAAATAATTCATTTCGATATCAGGAGATAACAAATATACATTTATAAGATACGACATATAGATCATAGCTGAATTTTACTTTATTATCTAATTCCTATTTTTATCTGTTTTCGCATACCCTGCAAAGAACTCGCGATGGCCTTAAAATCGAGGGTCCCAACAAGTATGTGATCCCTCTGTTGTATCTGGTCGAAGATGTGAATCTTTCTGGTGCATGTTGGTGACGGTTCGCCCCCTGCCAAACACCACTGTAGGTTGCTAGCAGGGTAATATGTAGACATTGAAGTAAATACTGCGCAAGCACGAACACGTAGATATGCCATAGATATAGGTAATCACCATTGAGAAGCTTGAATCCACGACCTTTATATTAGCAGGCGAGTACTTTACCCCGCCACCACCGTGTTTCAAATTTTTTTTCAATGATATCGTTTCAAAATTACTCTTCAATAATTTAAATTTTTATTGGTGCTGATTATGAAGATATACACAAAACGCAGGAGATTATAAAATACTCAGTATTTTATCCGTGAATACGACCATGAATCATTGAAAAACATTGAACGAAAGAAACCAATGAATCCATATCCATTTTTAATTTTCACAATAATCTCTAGCCAACTCTCTTGAGGGAGTCTGGCACTAAAAATATGACCATAATGGTTTTCAAATATTTATATTCGGGCTCGGACAAGCGTGCGGTTGGTGTGAGCTCCCAACATGCATGCATCGCTTCTTAAGCCCATGGCACAATAGGGCAGTTTCCTTCATCAAAGAAAACGAAAGGCATTGATTGCGATTCGTTACCCACCATTAGTGTATTCATAATAAACAAATTATTTGGTTTTAGAAATACCGGTTTAAACGAATGGCAACGGTTAATGTTAACCTCATTTGAAAAAGGCCAGATTGGCGCCCATGCGATGCCATTCCACGTGACGTCACAGGGACCTAGTTTATATACGAGTAGATAGGAGTTTTACATCGTCTGAGATTACCAATGCATGCATGAGGCACAGAGCTCACGGAAACGTCTCTTAATAATCACCTATTAAAACTGGCTAAGGTCGGAAAGTTTTCTTCGTTTGATAAGGTATTAATAATCCTTATTTAAGCCAAGCGCTACCTGCTCTTATGGTACTCTACTACCTGCTAGCAGCCTGCATCACAGCGGTCGCTCCAAGGTCACCTCACACGACGGCAGCGGGAACCAGAGTGACGTAACACGGGGTTTTTCCCAGCATTCATACTTAGCCGTCGCGTTTTCGCGCGCTTGAAAATTTTCACTTTTCATTCAATCGCGAAAAATAGATATCTTCATTTAAAAATCTAAAAGCGTGAAATGCGTACTCCAGGAGTAATAACCTTTCGATTTAGTCAATAAAAAAATAATAGGAAACCACCCTATTGCGAATTGGTTGAGGGAATGGTTGTCATGGAAGCTACTCTGTGGGGGGAAGGAGAGAGACTGGGTTTGGGACCCCTCTTAGGGGCCGCAGGGGTTTGGAGGGGACAAAGGAGTAACGGGTGGCGACACTCAGTCACAGTGCAAACATTGGAGAGGGATGAAGGAGGCCTGGGTCGCCATGGAGCGAGGCTTGGTCCATATCTATCCATGCATCTTCGGGGGTTGCATCTCGGAGTGTCTATCTATGGCTGGAAGAGGGGTGGAATGGAAGAAAACGATCTAAGGAGAAATTCGCCTTGGACTGTGACGAAATGAGGGACTAAATAATGCAGAGGTCAATTAGTGAATAATACGGGTACATGGACAATACCAATGACCTGTGCACCCTATAAAACCCATGGATCGACATCTTTGTTGGTATGCTATTCTTTTTGCCACCATTATGACCTTGACGGTGACCTTACAGGGTCAACGGTTGAATTTTCGTAAATAAAAGTGTTATTTTCGGGTTTCTCGTGTCCGCAAACCTAAGAATTGACATTTTGGCCAATGAAATTCAGACTTTTTTCTATCTCGATTTTTTTAACATTAAAACTCCATAAGGCAAATTCAAATTTTTGGTTTGGATCCACATTGTGAGGTCAAAAGGTCAAAATTGTAAAATTTTGCTTACGCTCAACAAAACTTAGGACCTTTCCCCGTAAGTATGCCAATTTTCATTAATATTGCTCGATGCAAAGCTAATAAAATTACAGGTCAAAAATGACACACGACCCTTGGGACAGTCTGTATAGTAAAAATGATATACATATAATTCATTGGATAGGAAATAAAGGGGCAAGAATACATAACAGAAAAGGGGCAAGAATACATAACAGAAAAGGGGCGAGGACAACGGTGCTGTGTTTAATGGAAAAAAAAGATTTCAGAGGGTAAAAATGCGGCCTGACTAACACTCAAACCCACAGCCTCTCGCTTGACGGCCGAGTTCTGTACTAGTTGCGCTACAAGAACGCTAAGATACACCATGATTTCGGCGGGGTTTTATGCACAGGAAACTCTTGTTCCTTAAGCAATTTAAAATAACATAGATTCAAAACCTTGTCTTGGCCAATAGACTCACACAGATAAATGGCGGCATCATCATAACCAAAGAAGTGGTGTGGGTCAATTTCAACCTCTTCAATCAGATTCTTCTTCTTTAAATGTTCACAAATACACTGCGACCGAAATCTTATCAATATGGTATTGAATTTTAATGATTCGATCGTCAAATGTAAAGCGAATACGCAACAGAATACATGCGCTTTGTCGTTCTCCTTTGTTTTAAGTGCTTCATACGCATTTTACTCGTAATTTCATTATTCAAACAGTGAATAACGCAATGATGCATCTTGAAATGAACATAAAATTGATAAAAGTATAGAATTCAGAAGTTAATTTCAGAAAATACATTGATTGTGGCAAAAAAAAAACAACTCAATGTCAATTTCAATACGATGAGTGCCACAGTTTGCTGTCAATTCTTAAGAAGAAAGACAGCGCAGGCTACTGTGCTTTCCAGGTTCCTCAAATGCAAAGCCCAAAATCCCAAAGCCTTGGTTCGATTCTCGGCCCAGAGGAATAATTTTTCCCTCAGTAATTCATATTAATTCCCTCAGTTTCAATGACTTTCACGAGGTAGACTTGAAATGTATAATGTGACCACTTGTCTTAACTTAGCGTAACTATGGACTTGAAAACTCAAGAAGAAGGTCCCCATAATTAATACAGAAAAAAGCGGTATGATTTCGTGCTTTCCCGGCGAATAGACTTAGTGAAGAGTTCTCGGGATCGCCACCGGGTCAGGAACTCCATAACTGCCGACGTTTCGATGTCCGACTCGGTCATCGTCCTCATGGCTGTGAAAGGGCAGGGAGTGAGTGAGTCCACAGCCGTGAGGACGATGACCGAGTCGGACATCGAAACGTCGGCAGTAATGGAGTTCCTGACCCGGTGGCAATCCCGAAAACTCTTCACTAAAAGCGGTATATTTGTTATCGGAAATAATAAAGCAATCGTTATGTTCCTCGCGGCTTATCTTAAAAATTGATGTCTCCATGCTTCTGGGTTTCACCGCGTGGATTTTCTTTGCGACGACAGTTTCTCCGGTATTCCAACCGGCGCGGCGTCTTCAGGTCGATGTCGGGATTCAATTTTTGGTGACTTATTTAGTGCATTCTTGGCGCCAATTTTTCATTCTGGATGCTGATTGGTCCACCTTCGTTTTTCTCGTATGACCCTCTTCCACGACTTGTGGAGAGGGTAGCCGTCTTCTCTATTCATGTTTTCAGGTGTCTTGAATATTTCTATAGCCTCCTTTGTTAGCCTGGGATAATATCTATTTTCTTTTGCAACAACTTTTGCTTCGTCAAAAAGTATCTGGTGTCCGGGTTCACTCCAAGCATGCTCCGCAATGGCGGAGAACTGAAATTGCTTATTTCTTGTGGCTCTTCTGTGTTCCTGGATGCGCACTTTCATTGATCTACACGTCTCTCCTATGTAGTCTTTGCCATATGAACATGGCACCTTATAGACACCTTCTTGAATTTCGTGCGGAAAAACGTCTTTTGGACCCTGAAGGACATCTCCAGTCTTGGTGACACAAGTGAATCTTGTTACGACGTTGTGCTGTCGTAGAATCCTAGCAATCTTCTCACACTTCTCAATTGATTACCGATTGCTTCCACCGAGTTGATATCTCACTAAGATGCCAGAATGCTTACTCGCTAGATCCATTTGATCGTTAACGTGGTGCAACTTAATAATGATGAGGATCAAATGGATCGGCCCAGTAAGTAATGAGGAAGTCTTAAGATTCGTAGAAAAGAGGAAAAGCCTCGTGAAAACCTTGACAAGAATATGTAACAACCTAATCGGCCATATCTTGAGATGCGATGGCCTTTTGAAAAAAATCGTCGAAAGACAAGTAGATGTCAAGAATGGAAAAAAAGACCTCCAATGATATATATATGGAGCAGGAGAAAGATATCATACAGAAGAAATATATGTGTAAAGATTAGCTGACAGAACAATTGAGTGGAGAGCTGCGTCAAACCAATCTTTGGATGGCTGACCAGATATGATGATGGTCGTGCTGTTTACAATAATAATGTTAATAAATCAATGGACAAAAATTTGTTTCGTTTTAATTACTCAACGTCATCATTAGTGCGACTGATTAATCCATAAATCTAAATGCATTAAAGTAGAAATAAGATTAATATTGTGGACAGTGCGATAAATTTGTAATTTACAATTATAACGTACTGTTCCACCATTTATTGCGTGATAATTTGAGCCTTTTTTATTTAATTTTACGTCGTTATTTTCGTTACAATCACTGATTACTTCTTTGACACTCTGTCATCGTGGAGTGTAATTGAGTTTATTGAGTAAGGAGAGAAGCGGTCGCATGATAAAAATCCTCTCATTCGTTTGCCAATGAGCTAGTGTTTTCCACTGCAAGCTAATCGGCTTGCGAAAGCCATAATTGAAATCTCCAGTTTCCATTACACCCATCGCTAATGTAGTTTTTCCGTAATCAAATCTTCCTCAATTATCTAATTACGAAAAAATGAACATGGTCAATTTCGAATAACGTTAATGGCATCAGGGATATAATTAGATTGCACAGCTATGCAAATCCTTTATATTGAACCGGCGAACGAAAGAAAACCACGGACCGCTGTGGGCATGACGAATAATTAACGAGTATGCTTTCAAAACATGCCAATTGGTTAATCCCAATCACTATTATAGCCAATCACATTAGGTTCCATTAAACAGTCAATGTTTTATGTGCTGTGGATAATTATTCGATTCATTTTGGAGGATAATCGGTTATCTCATAATGCCTTTTGAGGGGTTTTCATGTGCGTAAAAACCAACTAATGACACAGAAGTATAGTTGGCCAAGGTTTTAGCCAAATTACGCGTAGAGATATTGATGTGCGACTGATTAAATTAGTCGGATACCGGAAAAATGATGAGGTTGGTTTCAAAATGATGATCGTTTGTTAATTTTACTTCAATTACCCCGTAAAAAGGGGAAAACTAGTGTCTCTAAAAATACTTAGCCTGTGTGGAAGAATACTTGAATTTAGTACGCTCTGGTCACTCATCGCATCTTTTTAGCTTAATGAAACCTAGCGTTTCTGGTTATGTGCCCATGTCAGAGGATTGGGTTTTCATTCGTGTAAAAAATTGCTAATGGCTGAAACATCAAGTCGGCCAAGTTCTTGGTCAAGCTATCTTTGGAGATGCTTATGAAATACTTTTTTTAATTACTAAAATATGGCAAGAATGGAGTCCGTTGGTTTCAAAATGACGATTTTTGCAAGTTTTATGTCCTAGACAACTGGTGAAAACAATACTCTTCAGATATACTTGGTAATTTTGGCAAAAATTAATACAAATTAGCCTTTTCCTTTATCCTTCGTACACATACACGCTTGTCACCCTATCCGAACATTCGTTCTTCAGCATCAGTCTCTAACACAGTCTTTTCCTGGATTCTACAATCTGCCACATCTCTGTTGTCCTTACCAACTTTCTGTCATCTATTCCTTTCTCTTCAATGAATTTAGATTGACGAATGCATGCATTAATCGAATACTGTGATGCATTTAATAATGTATTACTTTATTTCATTCATTTACACAATTAATTGAATGAAATAAGCGTCAGCTATAATAGAATGAAATTGGGCACCTCAGTAGAGCACTCTTTTGGTGGGGTATGTAACCATTCGATACATATGGCAACACAGAGGATCTTAGCATCAAATTAAACTTAACGATTATCTTAGCATCGAGGCGAGTTCATGCATATAAAAGTGATCATTATTTCAAAAATGCCAAAATCAAAGCACAATACCAATAATGCAACCAATGCAACCATTAATGCAACACAAAACCAAATCAAATCCAAATGCACAATAAAAGCAAAATAGAAGTCGTTATAAGTGTGCCCTGCGTAAAATAAGTGTGCCCTTACCACATCCAAATTTGACTTTGTTTAAAAGATGTTTTTTGTACGTAGGACCAAATGTTTTTAATTAGTTATCACAGTCATGCTATATTTCAAAGTCTTTGAAAAAGTTTTTGCAAAATGCACATTCTTGGCTTTTCACTAAAGAAAGTAAAGAACAAATATTGTTATTAAATATTGATGTAAATGATTTATAAATACTACTTTATTTGTTTTTTTCATGTACGCACTTCAGTTTTGTTAGTATAGATTATCAAGGTAACACAAAATGGGCTATACTATATGCAAAGCATAATGTATTATTATTTTGGATGGTAGCCTCAAATAGGTTATCCTTCGCGGCTACCTAAAATTACTCAATTCTGCTAATGTCATGTAATTTGTGTGTGGAGTAATTAAATTATTTATTATTATTATTATATATTTTTTTATGTTTTCACAGCATTTTTGCTGGTTGTAGGCGAGGTACGGGTATCACCAAGTACTCTCGTCTCTTTACTCTGTTTTGAAAAATTTTCTGACAATCCGGCAAGTATTTAAAATTGCTGCTTTTTGTATGGTAATAAACAAGTTTTTCGGCAGTCCAATAGTTTGAAGACCTTGATGGAGTGAATGAGGCACTACTCCTGTGGCGGAGATAATGATGGGTATTATGTGTACTTTATCTGATTTCCACAATCTCTTGATTTCATTTTTAAGTTCTTCATACTTTTCCATTTTGCTGGTGTAGGCTGTAGTGATATTATGCGAATTAGGTACGGTAATGTCTATCAAGTACGTTTCATTGTGAGTTTTATCTTGTACTACTAGATCAGGTCTATTGCTATGGACTGTTTTATCGGTAATAATTGAACGGTCATAATAAATCTTACAGTGGTCGTTTTCAAGGATGGTTTTAGGTGTGTACTTATAATAAGGAACTCCATTTTCTATGAGTTTATACTTCAGAGCTAATTTCTGGTGTATGATGTTGCATATTTGATTGTGACGGTGTAGGTAGTCTTTTTGAGATAAGTTAGTGCATCCACTTGTGATGTGCTGTATCGTCTCAGAGGCATTATCACATTTTCTGCATCTGTCATCCAACAAATTTGGGTTTTTAATTATATATTTTTCATAATTTTTTGTTTTCACCACCTGGTCTTGTATTGCGATCATAAATCCTTCTGTTTCTGGGAAGAGTTGCCCATGCCTGAGCCATGCGTGCGATGCATCTTTATCGATTTCAGGGGCCTCCAGGGCATGAGGGTGTCTTCCGTGAAGGGATTTAGCTTTCCATATTGACATTTTACTGTCTATAGTAACAGTGGTTTCACTAACTTGCATACTTTCGTCAGATAGGTTTAACGGTGTGTATTTATTGTCTGCGTCACAGATAGTTCTCAGGAGATCCGAGGTAGATTTCTTGCTGAAAAAATATTTCCGTAACTGAGAAAGTTGTGAGTTGTGCTGATTCTTGATGTCTACGATACCCCTTCCACCAAATTTTCTGGGCAGCGTGCTCCTCTCTGTATTTGAGCTTTTATGGAGCATATTTTTTTCCGTCATTTGGGATCGAATTTTTCTTTGTAGGTCGTCTAGATCTGTTTGTGACCATTTGATTATACCAAAGGAGTATGTCAGGAGAGGGATGGCAAAGGTATTAATTGAATTAGTGAGGTTTCTGCTGTTCAATTCCGTGCGAACAAGTTTCTTGATTCTATTTTGGAATTCAGTCGAAAGTTTTTGCTTTATCGTAGAGTGGTCTAGTCGTCTTGCTTGTTGGAATCCTAGGTATTTATAGGTATCTCCCTCATCCATGGCCTCTATTATTTGCCCATCCAGTAGTGGAATATCATTCCTTTGTACTTTACCTCGGAATATTGTGATAGTTCTACATTTATCTATTCCAAATTCCATGTTTATATCCTTAGAAAATATTTCAGTTAAACGGACTAATTGATTTAGATTATTATTAGATCCTGCATATAGCTTGAGATCGTCCATATAGAAGAGATGCGATAGAGTGTGGCATCCTGGTTCTTTTCCTTTTATTTTGACTCCATATTGAGTATTATTCAGGAGGTTTGATAGAGGGTTTAGCGCAAGGCAGAACCATAACGCACTCAAAGAGTCACCTTGAAATATTCCCCGTTTGATTTTGATATTATTCGTCTGCAAAAGACCCTCGTCAGTTTTTATGTGCAAGATGGTGCTCCATTTTTTCATCACAGTATGGAGACATTTAATAACTTCTGGGTGAATTTTATAGATGTTTAGTACTTCAATAAGCCAGGAATGGGGAACAGAGTCAAAAGCTTTTTTGTAATCTATGTAGCAACTGTGTAGGTTCCTATTCTTTTCTTGTATTTGTTTAAGAATAATTGAATCAATTATCAACTGTTCCTTGCAACCTTTGCTTCCTCTGCGACACCCCTTTTGCTCTTCCGTAAAAATGTGGTTCTCATCTATATGGTTGTTGATGACTTCTGTTATGCAAGAGGTGAAAATTTTATAAAATGTTTGTAGACAAGTTATCGGTCTATATTTTGATGGATCGTTACATGCGACTTCTTTTGGCAATAAATATGTTTTACCTTCCATTAAAAAAACTGGAATATTTTCTGGAAACTTCAAAAATTCGTTTATATATTTCAGTAGATGCTTATGGCAGCTGGTGAATTTTTTGTACCAAAAGTTGTGTATATTATCACTTCCTGGACTTTTCCAGTTATGGGTTCGGCTAAGAATTTTTTCCAGAATTTCCATTGTAATAATGGGGGGAAGCATAGTTTCTATGTTTTCCGCTGCTGTTCTTTCATTTCTCATCCAAGGCGCATTTCCATTATGGGATGTATCATTCGACCAAATATTTGACCAAAATTTCTCCACTTCCTGAGAGTTAGAATTACTTTGGTTTTTATTTTCACAAGAAATAGATTTCTTCTGTTTGTTATTGCCCAATGTTCTGTAAAAATTTCGTTGATTATTTTCAAATTGGGAATTCTGTTGTTTTCTTCTTGTGCATTTATTATATCTGTTGAGTCTCATTTTTGTGGCTGCAAGTTTTTGCTTGAGGGTGTCAATAATTTCTTTTATATTTTCATTGGGCTTGTCGTATTGAGTGTGGGAACGGTATTTTATGAATGCCTTCTCAACTTTTTTTTTTAATGATGTACTTGGATTACCAGTCGAAAACTGGATTAAACGTGCAAGGTCTTGTCTTAAGGCATCCACTTTCCGTTCTAATCGGACTTTCCATTTTGGTTTGCGCCAAATGCGTTCTCCCTTGACCATCGGCGGTCTTGGCTCCTCCCCATTGTTGCCATTACTGCTATTCGGGACAATCCTGCCACCATTGCACAAAACAGCTGTGGCTGCTCCGCAGTATATAAAATCGTGTAGGTCTTGAAATGTTTTTTCATCACTTAAATATACCGGTAATAGTTTTTCATTTATTATACTAATAATTTTTGCAAGCTTGACAGACGATTGTTGTTTGGGTATTCCTGGTTTGCCTGTGGGGTCTAGTCCTCTATACTTGATAAGGCACGTATTGAACTCATCTTCCACACGTTTGTACAGTGCCTCTTCACAAATTGAAGCTTGGTGTTCTATGACAACCGTGTCGATATTATCCTGTTGTTCGCTGCTGATGTTGGTCTCCCCGACGGCCGCGCCTGTTGTCTCGCATTCAAGGTGATTTCCCATTCCTGTGCTTATGTCATGTGAACTATTATCCGTAGCTAGGGAGTCGTAGACTTCTTGTTTTATTTTACTTAGCATGGGCTTTGAGATGAGGTTATTTCTGAATATTGTTCTAATTTGGTCGGATAGTCTTTGAGGTGTTACATTACAGTTGGGGTACATTTCTTTGAATTTTTCATGCAGCTTTCCTCGATATGCCGTCATGTCAGTTTCATTATTTGTTACGAAAAAATACATACGCATGATAGAGCAGTTTATTTCATGGTTCCATTTCATGCGCATACGTTTACGGCCAGCTTCAGTGGTCTCAGGAAAAAGTGGATTCTGGGAAGCACTTTCAGCTGTCGCAGCCTGTGTAGGTGTTGGGGTGCTGCTTATGTGGCGGGCTGTATTTTCTTCGGGTCTCCCGGTCAGCACCCGCCTCCTCAGTGCATGACCACCGTCGGTTCGCATACTGTTACCTCCAGCGACGGCTCCAGAGGCACCCTGGCGATCCCCAGGCAGCGGCAGGCCATCCGAGGCTTCCGATTTAGTCTCCATCATTAAGAATGGGTATTGCCTTTTATACCTACGGCCAGGTACAGAGACAGCCGCCCCTAACATGGGGACAAACGCTGACCAGGACGCCGCCCAATATGGGATCAGACGCGCCTGGATTTCGGTTTCCGTTTTGGTCCGCGGGTGGTATTTTATTTCCCACCTACCCTGCATATCTGCCGAGCATTCCCCTATCCGCCACCTGGGGACGCGCCCGATGGGGGACGAGCCCGGGGGGGATTATTATTATTATTATTATTATTATTATTATTATTACTATGATAACAAAATAAATATGGATGCTAAAGTTACTTATGAAATCAACGCCAAGTCTAAGGTCTAAAAAAAAGACTATTCCAATATTCTCCTGTAAAACCTGCCAGGCATATACTTCTCCCATCACCGATACATTTAGTGATACTTGTATTTTCAATATGTATTTAAAGCGTTGGAACACGTATTTTTGTATAATGAATAGGTTGAGCTTTAAGTTGATGCGCAACGAGGCCTTTTTTTTGTCGGCGTTCAAACCGAAGGTTTGAATTTAAACTTTTACAACATAACTGATAACTTCAGGTTTAGCTATTTGAAACCTTTACATTGTGGAAATAAAAGAATAAAACCCAGTTAAGGGTCGCTTGTATATTTAAATATAGGGATTTCATTACATAGTTACATCTTCAGGTTGCTTAAAATCGCCTACCTACCTATGTTGCGAAACCAGGGTCGTGCCTATTTGAACATGCGAGTGGACCTAGCAAAGATTTATTCATTTACTTTCCTTAAAATTTCACCTTTTATGTCTCAATAGACTTCACCCCCGAGTTTTTCTTTATTTATTATTTTTTTGCTCCAATGTGTTGCCTTCTTCTTCTGAATTAATTAGAAAAGGCAAACTTTTGGCTCAATTCCCAAAATGTGTCAAACAAATTCATCACATCACCAAAATTCCATGATCAACACCTCCATTTACATTTGTAGACGCTGGATACGAGGAAATATATATTTTTATTCCGCAAACCTATGAATTTTGACAAGATATTCATGAACTCGGGTTACTCATGTATTTTATTGCGTTAAGTTGAGACGGCATGTAATTATCCGAATTATGTTATCAATAAAAGACACTTTGCTACTTCCACAATTTATTGTTTTAATAAAAATATTTTGACCGGTTTCGGCTGTCACACCATTATCAAGTACAGAAAATATCGGTATATACTGATAATGGTATAACAGCCGAAACCGGTCCAACAAATTTATTTTTTTAAGTACATTTAGGAGGTAACCAAGTGTATTTTATTGATAGCATGGAGCCCTTCCATCTCGTGCAAGCTTCAAGTTTCGATTTACCCTAATTATCACATTAATATTAATGATTTGATTATTACATGACTCAAGCAATATGTTTTTTTTTCAATACAGACATATTTGGAATTTCTCTCCACCTTGTGGATGGTTCCATTCCTGATAAATTCCGTGACCGGAGCAGTTCAAACAGGGGAAAAGCGGAAAGAAAAATACGATCAACGTAGACTTGGGGTAATGTAATATATTCGCGTATTAATATAAGATTCAATTTCAGGATCGATTAATGAAAGCAACGGATTAAGAATTCTAGAAACGCCTACTCAACTCTAGACGATGAAACGCTGAAAGTGAAGCCATGGAATTGCGTATTTGGCCATCTTTAGAAAAAGGGCCTCTACAGACCGGGAGACGGATTCATATCTTGACGTGCATGTCGGAACCGTGCTTCTAGCCTTTCTCTTCCTTCGGCTCCATGACAAATACCGTTTCAGGCGAGTTTTTATCATTTATTAGTACTCTTCGGTACAGAGCACCACTTATTGTGATCTACAGAAGCCATAGCTTGCGTAGCGGTTGAGTTTTCTGCAGTTCAACACCAGCGAATGCCGTGGTAAACAATGCACCAGCTACTCGGTATGACTTGCGACGTCATTTTCCCACAACTCCGCGTTCCTACTGTTTTCGCAACCGTTTGAGTTCTTTTACTCTATTTCATTTAATTTTGCCCTAAAATACTATCCAATTGGGTGGTTTCCTATTATTTTTTTATTGCCTAAATCGAAAGATTACTACCCCTGGAGTACGTATTTCACGCTTTTAGATTTTTAAATGACGTTATATCTATTTTTCGCGATGCAATGAAAAGTGAAAAATTTCATGCACGCGAAAACGCGACGGCTAAGTATGAATGATGCGAAAACTCCGTGTGACGTCGTTCTGGTTCCCGCTGCCGCAAGTGAGGTAATGTCGGGGCGAGGCTTTGAGCGCTGATACGACGCAGGGTGCTAGCAGGTAGCAGAGTACCCTGCTAGATGGTAGCGCTTGGCTTAAATGAGGATTATTAATACCTTATCAAGCGAAGGAAACTTTCCGACCTTAGCCAGTTTTAATAGGAGATTATTAAGACATGTTTCCCTGAGCCCAGTGCCTCATGCATGCATTGGTAAAATCAGACGATGTAAAACTCCTATCTACTCGTATAGCATCTAGGTCCCTGTGACGTCACGTGGAGTGGCATCGCATGGGCGCCAAATTGGCATTTTTCAAATGCGGTCAAAATTGACCATTAACATTCGTCTGAACTGGGTTTTCTAAAACCAAATAATTTGTATATTATGAATACACTAATGGTGGGTAAGGAATCGCAATCAATGCCTTTCGTTTTTTTAATGAAGGGTACTACCCTATTACCGAAATCAACTGTTTACTAGACGTACATATTGACGGAAAGAATTTTTCAGTACACTTTCAGGAAATCGATTCAGAAGCCTATTTGCGCTCCTATTAGATGCGTGGGAAATCACGCAACTAATGTTTTTTCAGTTCAGGTAATGCGACTAGGAGAATAAACTAAATGGAGTTCATACGGCAGTGCTTTTTGTTTCAAAATGCTCTTTCCTCACATTCAAATTTTTCGTATTTTTAGCCCATATGTTAACCGGCCATTTCTGGAGGACGTTGATGAGGGGGGGGGGGTTAGTCTATTTATATCTGTGAATGAAAATGACCACTTTCGGTGAGTCGTTGGATCTTCAAATTAATCGTTCAATGATCCATTCTCTTCCAGAGGCAGCAACGACGACATGGTGAAAATGAACCGTTCCCGTGAGAACGAGCCATCATGATGAGCCGATACTTGGGCGTCGTATGCGGTTACTTATTGAACTTCTGAGCAATGGCCCCTACTTAGTTAAATCTGCTACGTCATCCGAATTCGAGCCAAAATTCCATTTTTTAAAGTGGTAACACCACAACAACTATTTATGGCAAAAAATAACCATTGCCCGAAGTTATTGTCATGACACTGAATGCAATTGTGTAAAATGATATGAAGGGATTTTTAATTAGGCGGATTTTTCAGCATTATGTAACGGAATTTGAAGCCTATTTAATGAAATTAATGGACGGCCTAAATCATTTGATCTGGTCATGACAAACATCAATCTATAAAGGCTACATATGCTGGCTGAATTTTTGTTTTCACATGCTAGTGACATTGAAGATTCTCTTCAGAACGGTACCAAGAACGAATGCAAACGACGCTACAGATTTATTTTGTCTGAATTTTACAAAATTGAGAAATCCTCTTTTTATGTAAAACATATTCCTATCAAATTTAATGTAAATGGGTAAAAGACATTTATTCTGCAATCACTTAATTTTGGTGGCAGTAAATTTGTTTTTTCGGAGTTAGATCAGAGAGTTTCAGAATAGGTAATATAGTTTCCAACGCTCGAAAACCCTCAGGAAAACCAATTTGTTCCGTTTACACCGTGATAAAGACTATATAAATCGGTTCTTAAGTCATCGTTTACTTCAAAGTTCGAATTAATCACTTAATTAATTGATTAATAATTACTTATTTATCAATATAGTATTTATTATTCATAAATAACAGTACTAGAGAAATGTTTACAATGTGACGTCAATTGTACGTGTTAGACCTAATGTCACCATAGTGACGAAGGGGCGTATCTGTATACATAGTCAAACTAAAGGAATGCCATTTAGCAACCGAAGAGCCAGTTGCGTGAGCACGACACACGGTAGCAGCGGGGACAAAAATGGCGGGAGAACGACGACAAGTGACAGGCGCGGCCCGCGTGCGCTTTCCCCGCGCGATACGAGCGGCAGTTGTTTCTGCGGCCAGGCGGCAGCAGGTGGTGTCCTTCGGCGGGGCCTTTGTTCGCCGGAATCCGTTACCCCCTTAATGACGTCACGACGAGTGCTCCATCGCGGTATCGCATTTCGGGCCAACTGAGTCAATAAGAAAAGAGAGAGGTGTAATTTATACCCGCAGACACTCGACAGCCCGGCGCGGGACGTCATCCAGGAACAACTTACCGGAATACTTAAATAGCCCACGTCTAATTCCTCCAGCACCCATATGCCACGGGAGTGGCGGCAGAGATCGCATAAATATTTTGGAGAATTTTTCAGTCAGCAAACATTGGAAATGCATTAAGTTAACTATGGGTTTAATTCCGGACAGGCGCGGATTAAGGGAGAGACTCGGTGTCGCATGATACTGTGAGGTTGAGCGCTAGGCTTACATTGCCTGAGAAATTGAGAATAAGGTAGATTCCTTCATCAAAGAAAACGAAAGGCTAGATTGTGATTCGTTACCCACCAATAGTGTATTTTATAATATACAAATTATTTTGTTTTTAGAAATCCCACTTAAGACGAATGTCAATGGTCAAATTCAACCTCATTTGAAAAAGGTCAGATTGGCGCTCATGCGATGCCCTTCACGTGACGTCGCAGGGGCCCAGAGTAGTCAGGAGTTTTGAATCGTCTGAGATTACCAATGCATACATGAGACACAGACCTCAGGGAAACATCTCATAATAATCACCTATTAAAATTGCCTATGGTCGGAAAGTTTCCTTTGTTTGATAGAGATTTAACAATCCTTATTTAAGCCAAGCGCTACCTGCTAGCAGGGTAATCTACGCTATCGCCATGCTCAGCAGCTAGGAGCCTGCGTCGTTGCAACGTTCATAGGCTCGCACCCAGGTGGCCTCACACAGCAGCAGCCGGAACCAGAATGACGTCGCACGTGATTTTTCCAGCGTTCATGCTTAGCCGTCGCGTTTTCGCGCTCTTGAAATTTTTCACTTTTCATTGAATCGCGAAAAATAGATACTTATCGTCATAAAACAATCTAAAAACGTGAAATACTTATTCCAAGAGTATTCAAATAATCTTTCGATTTAGGCAATAAATAAACAGGAACCCACCCTAATCGTTCAGATAATTGAGAAAAATCTCTCAGTGTGACACAGAATATCATGGAACCCCAGTGTATTTCCAGATCTGACAGAAACGATATATTAAGAGAGATAATTTGCCGAACGGTTTAGAATAGGAATTCGTTTTCCCTCCGAACAATGAAGGACTTTACAGTAAATGCTAATTGGAACTTAGTTAGAATATTTCCTTTTTATTTATTTATCAATGGCTAGTATCCTAACACCGCACGTCACATGGCTATTGGAGGCGGCTTGCGGAGTAGCACAAATGCACATGTAGAGTCGTCGCTTTGTGGGAGGGTTAATTCACTGGTGAACACTGCCATGCCTCCTGCTAACCACTCGCCCGTTAAAAACTAGCATTACTGAAGAGCAATTTCACCTGTGGGGATACTTTTACTGGATTAATCACGTTTAAAAAAATGAGGCGATAGTGGCGCAGATCTTGGTAATAGGGTGGTTTCCTATTACTTTTTTTCTGCCTCCTATTGGAAAGATTATTACTCCTGGAGTAGGTATTTCACGCTTTTAGATTTTTAAATGACGATATCTATTTTTCGCGATTAAATGAAAAGCGAAAATTCTCAAGCGCGTGAAAACGCGACGGCTAAGTATGAATGTTGGGAAAAGCCATTGTGATGTCATTCTGGTTCCGGCTGCCGCTGTGTCAAGCCACCTCGGAGCGAGGCTATGAGCGCCGCTACGATGCAGGCTGCTAACAGGTAGCAGAGTACTCTCCTAGCAGGTAGCGCTTGGCTTAAATAAGGATTATTAATACCTTATCAAACAAAGGAAACTTTACGTCCATAGTCAATATTAATAGGTGATTATTAAGAGACGTTTCCCTAAGATACGTGCCTCATGCATGCATTGGTAATCTCAGACGATGTATAACTCCTATCCTCTCGTGTAGAAACTAGGTCCCTGTGACGTCACGTGGAGTGGCATCGCATGGGCATCAATCTGGCCTTTTTCAAATTAGGTTAATATGGACTATAACATACGTCAAAATTGGGATTTCTAAAACCAAATAATTTGTATATTATGAATACACTAATGGTGGGTAAGGAATCGCAATCAATGCCTTTCGTTTTCTTTGATGGAGGAAACTTCCCTATTATCAACAGATTTTTCCCATCATGTATAAACCCTGTGTCTGTTAGCCACTTTACTGGCGGGGACATCTTTTTCTTTGAAATATATCTACATTATTGCTGTAATTGTTACATCTCCGTCGGCTAGAATAAGATTAAATACCAGCACAAGAGCAGGTAAATGACTAGTTTACTCTCGTAAAATTTTATTGTCAGCTGAGCTGGCTGATGAGGTTTACATTGGGGGTTCCATAGCTTATTTTAATGTTTTAACAAGTTATTACCAAAAATTTCAACAAATGCTAAGCATAGACCCTTATGGGATTCCAGCCATACTAGGCCCCACGCTCGAAACCAGTGGTACCCCCTCCAGATATTTATAACCTCCTGGGATTGGCCTGTCATTTTGAGTTGGGATAATAGACTGTTATTAAATATTAAAGCATTATGCACCCCCAAAATGATTGACAAAATCCACGATGTGGTTTTAAGTGCGAGAAAAATAGAAGTGCGCGATATAAGTAAGGCAATGGGCATGTCGTGACGCACAATTTCTTCAATATTGAGCGAAAATTTGGGTGCGAAAAAAAGTATCGGCAAGATTGCTGCCGCGTTTTCTCACTTTGGAGAATAAAGGCAATCGTGTGGGTAACTCAGAGGCTGTTTTAGTGCTTTTCCTTCGCAATACTGAGGATTTTCCGCATCAATTCATAACTTTTGATGAAATATGGATTCATCACCACACTATAGAGACCAAATAACATGTACAACCATGTTGAAATGAACCAGTCAAGTCATGGCAACGATATTTTGGAATGTATACGGAATTATCGACACCGAATAATTGGAAAATGGAAAAGAAGATAACAGGATAGTGATATGCATCGTTATAGGACCGGTTGATGATAGAAGTCAAGAAAAGCGCCCTCATTTGAAGCAGAAAAATAGCTTCCTTCAATAAGATAATGCACGGTTGCACGCAAGTTCACAGTCAATAGCCAAAATTACAGAAAAATATCAATAGAGATTGAAAATATTAGATCCACAGACAAAAATATTAAAGTATTATGCAAATAAAATTTTATTGATCTGGATTATGAAAGTGTCGTTATTTTTCAAGTGTCCTACTTTGTCCTCCTTTTTCACTGGATGCTATCCTCTTTTTCATCTCTTAGCATCTGGTCACCCTACCTAAATAGTTACATCAGCCTGGTATCTATAGACAGAAAAAATCTTCATTTATTGTGAAAAAAAATTGTTTCGTAGCTGATCAAGGTATATATTAAACATAACTGACCAGACTTACAACCTGAAGTAGCCTGTAGTAGCCTGTTACTCTTACTTACAATTAGTCTTCGCGCCTCCCGAGAATTCTTTTCGCAAAACAAACTGTCATCTATCGGTCATTTGTGGACGCACTGATTATGGGACTTTTTTCTTTCATTTTTGACAGTTACAAAAGGCGCGAAATACGGATGAGACGCGACTATTAGCCGATATTTATACTCTTGAAATATAAAACTTTCAACTGCTATTCCTGAAGAATTCAATACTCTATCGCAAATACTTATTGAGAATTAATTAATCGCTCTGCAATAATTGCCGCATTGCGGACATTATGAAGACCGATAAATATTTCCTCGAAGTAGTGACAAAAATCATGAATTTAGGGGAGGCAATCTCTGCATAGTCCCACAAGTGTTCCATTAGATTTTTTTGGCTTATCGTGAAATGAAAGGTGCGCTGAATTAGTAAGACCTGTTAATGGTGAAAGAGAAGCCAATTATCAGTGGCCATGACTGCTCGTTTTCCCAAAGGAGCAGAGTTTAATGGCTACTCAATGTTGACGCATCCCTTATTTGTGCCACGCGCCACTCAACTGTTTTCCCTCAAGTGCCAACTCGCGGGTGTTTACCCAACTGCTTTCATTTTTAAGTTGCCAACCTCAAAAAAGTTGCATCCTTCAAACATTGCCTCGTGGCGACCGATTGTCCATTAATCTCTTTAAGCAATATGAGAAATATCGCCTCCTCCTTCCACAAACTTGGCGATTGGCTGTTTAATTATTTGTTTTACGCGTGCGTGTGTGTATGTTACGTGCGTCGCCACGGGCCAAATCCCCGAAGTGCACCATCCAATGGGCAGGCAAACAGTTTGCGGGCATTTCGGGGTAAACAATTTGGAAAGGAATTCTTGCCGATCACGCTCCGAACGCGTTAGCTTTCCGTTCGCCAAAACTTGTTTGGAGGAAACGCGGGAACGAATCCGATCACGTTTCTTTTTTCGTTCGCGAGCAAAGACACGCGTGGCGAGTCTTGTACACATTTGGGGAGGCCGGCGAGTGAATAAGAATTCCTCGGCGCTGAGTGCAACGGGGGCCAAATCAAATGTGTGTATTGGATCGAACGCGGCACAATAACCTTCCCCATTCAACTGTTTGCGATCTACAAAGGTTAGTTGACAAAGTCGAACGATTTAATTCGATTCCTCGAAATTTCTGCGTGAGCGTAATCGTGATATTTTCTTTTACCCTCTCATTTTGGCCCTCTATTATATTTCAACCACCCTTTCACAATTCTGCGTGCAAGACAATATCAACTTTCGACGCCCTCGATAATGGTTATACAACCGCAGTTTAACGTTGGTAAACCGTTGCTAAAACTCACATGTAATAAAATCGAGGAATTAAGCGAGATGGAGTGGAATTGATTCATAATTAAAGATGATTTGCAATTTTCCACAAAAATATCATATGTAATAATCATATTTTTTCATGAAATTTGGCTCGAATGAAAAGTAACAAGTACTATTCCGCTGTTGATATGGTCTTACTACGCTTTGGTAATTCTTTTTTGCATTTATTTCTGTTGTTCCTGAACTCTCGTTTTAAGTTTTATAAATAATAAAATCTTGAGGTTTAGATCTTTCTTTATATAAACATATTTCTTTACGCTGTGGAAATTTACTATCCATTTTCAAGGCTCATTTAATGAAAAAGATAAAAGTAAAGTACAATAAATACAAGAGCTGTTCCAGATGTAAAAACTAATTTACAAGTCCAAAATTACCCAGTTAAACACTTTATGCAATAGATTTAATTTTTAAACCCCAAAAACTAAACTATTTCATAAAAGGTTTTTCACATAAAATGTCTTAATTTGTTTTTTATTTTATTTTAAACCTATTAGTTGAAATTATGCATTGGATATTTTGGCAATTATAAATTAATATTAAATGTTTGACCAAGGTTTTTTATTTACAGTCTATTTCATCTTTTCATATAAGAAATATGGAAACTTTGTTATATATGGAATAACGGCCTCAGTGGTGGTGGGGTAAAGTCCTTGACAGCCATAAAAGTGGTCGCGGGTTTGAATCCCACCTGGGTAGGTGTCCTATAACCAGGGAATGGTTTTTCGCGCACGTCTAATTGTTATTTCGTTGAAAAGTACCGAAGTAAAAATATTTTTTGCTGTGTTAGGAGATATGAGCATATATTTTTTAAAAGATATGTATTGAAAAAATAATTTTCCGAAACGCCGACACTTCGCATACCAATATGTAATTAAACTACTTTTAGAGGAAATAATATTTAATAAGTTGAATGCATCCTAAATTTCAAGGGAAATTATCAGAAGTAGACGTGAAATTCATCTACGGTTTGCGGTTGCTAACCTACACTTGCATCAATTTCTTCTTGTGTGTAGACAAACCTTTCCGGATGTTTGACCAGGTTTTTTATTTGTTGTCTCTCTCATTTTTTCATGTAATAAATATGTAAAATTTGTAATAACCGTGGAATGGTTTTTCGTGCACGTGTAATTGTTATGTCGTTGAAAAAAAACGAAGAAAAAATCTAATATTTGCTCTTTTGGGTGGTATTGGAATATTTTTTTTAATGTATGTAAGAATAATTTTCCGAAACGCCAATAAGTACTAAAAAAACATGCAAATATGTAATTAGACTGCTTTTAGAGGGAATAATATTTAATAAGTTGAATGCATTCTAAATTTCGTGGAAAATTACCTGAAGTAGAAGTGAAATCCATCCACGCTTTACAGTTCTTAACCCACACTTGCATCAACTTCTCCTTGTGTGCAGGCAATCCGGCAATTTGTTGCACGCAGAATTCTAAAGGGGATATTTATATTTTAAAAAAGTAAGTGACCGTGAGATGACAAACGAAAATATCATGATTATCGGCAAGCATCAATTTTCGACAAATCGAGTTTAATCGTTCGACTTTGTCAACTCACCCTTGTGGATCAGGCACAATCGAATGGAGAAAGTTATTGAATGCAAAGGAGGACAGGTCAAATGTTTGTGAACTCGATCGAAAGCGATATGATAACCTCCCTCGTTCGATTGTGTTTGATCCACAAAGATGAGTTGACAAAGTTCATTGAATCAATTCGAATCCTCGGAATTTTCGCATTCGCGCAAACTGTAGAGTTTCGTTTGTCTTCTCGCAATCACGTCCCCTTGAGAGTTCTACGAGCAACTCAATAATACCCAGCTTTCGAACATTTTCCTCCCGAAGATTATACAGTCGCGAATCCCTTTTTTCATTGGGCTTATGCTTGCATGACCTGACGTAAAAGCGAGAGGAAAATTTCAAACTACGTCATGGAAAACCGGTGATAAGGGTGATTTCCTATTTTTTAAATTGCCTAAATCAAAGGATTATTACTCTTGGAGAACGTATTTCACGCTTTTAGATTTTTAAATGACGATATCTATTTTCGCAATTAAAAGACAAGTGAAAATTTACAAGCGCGCGAAAACTCGACGGCTAAGCATGAATGCTGGGAACAGCCCGTTTGACGTCATTTTGGTTCCGGCTGCGGCTGTGTGAGGCCACGTTGGTGCAAGGCCATGAGCACCGCCACGATTTAGGCTGCTAGCAGGTAGCAGAGTACCATGCTAGCAGGTAGCGCTTGGCTTAAATAAGGATTAATTATACCCTATCAAACTAAGGAGTCTTTCCGACCATGGGCAATTTTAATAGGCGATTATTAAGAGATGTTTCCCTGAGCTCTGTGCCTTATTCATTCATTGGTAAAATCAGACGATGTAAAACTCTTATTTACCAGTATAGCACCTGGGCCCCTGTGACGTCACGTGAAGGGTATCGCCTGGGCGCCAATCTGCCCTTTTTCAAATGAGGTTGAAATTGACCATTAACATTCGTTTAATCTGGGATTTCTAAAACCAAATAATTTTTATATTATGAGTACACTAATGGTGGGCAACGAATCGCAATCAATGCCTTTCATTTTATTTGATGAAGGAAACTACTCCATTGCTAGACACGTATGCAAGAATGCATGGACAAGAGAAGGCCACGTGGAGGTATAGCGCCGACTAGTACCCATGTCCGCCGCAGTTCTTCTCAAAGAAAAAATCTCTATCCCAGGAGTTCCAAATTTTATTTTATTACGCCCCCTCCCGTTAAAAAAAGAAACCTTCCACACACCCCTTCGCAGTAAATTTTGTGAAGTTTTCTTAACATACATCGATGCAGTTACTCTGAAAATGGCTCATCATTTACCCAGGGACAAATTCCTCATGGCTTTTAAACCTAATGCCACTCTGAGAAGGATGCTTGCAAAATGTAAGGATCCTATAGATGAATTAAACAGATGTGGAGTGTATTAGCTGAAATGCAGCGATTGCAGCGGTGTCTACGTGGAGCATACAGAAAGAAGCTTTGATGTCAGGAAGAAATAACGTTTGAGAGCTTACAGAAATAACTAACATGATAAAAGGAATTTGGCAAAGCACTTAGTATGTAACTACCATGGGAGTGATTTTAAAATCAATATTTTAAAATTATACAAACAACTGCCGAGAATAAGATTGTATACATCAGAACTTTAAATAAATTAATAACCAGGACAGGACACTCATAAATGAATATCTTTACCCATCCTTTTCCCCTTTTCTCTCATCCATTTCAAAATTCATATATTTCTCCGGTAATTTACTTTGGTTTCAATAATGAGATAAATAGATGATAATTTACACCAGATGATAATGATGATTACTCATTGAAACATGATGGCCTGATGAAAACAATCGTAGAAGCACAAGTGGAAGGGAAGAAGGGCAGGTGATGGCCCCGAATTGACTTCATGGGACAAAGTTAGTAAGGATATAAAAGAGAATAAATATGTCTCCATTAAAATGCTAGCGGATGGGAGACCGTATGGATAGCTTCGTCGAATCACCGCCACGGGCGGACGTTACACCGATGGTAAACGAATTAGGCTGGAAGCCGCTTAAGACCGTGCGCTAGGCTTAGATTGCTTAAGCAATTGAGAATAGATACCTTTCGGAGCGACATTGAAAACATGACTTTTGAACCCCACCATATTACCAGGTCCTACAGACAAGATAAATTAAGAAAGATATTTTGGGATAGGTATGGGAATTCGTTTTTTCCCGAACAATTTTTAGAGTTCAACTTAAGTAAGTTAATACGAAAGACCTCCTAAATTGTGGGCGTGATTTTGCTATACCATCACCTTTTCATTTGTTAACGGCTGGTTTCCCCGTCTATTGAAGCGGGTTTGCTGAGTAGTATGGAGAAATATATGTAGAATATGATAATCATTACTATTCCATTACAAATATGGGCGAATTCGGAGTGACATTAAGGACATCATTTTTGAACCCATCTGTATATTTCCAGGTCCAACAGAAACGATAAAATGAGAGAGATATTTTGCCGAACGGATATAATTGGGAATTCGTTTTTCCTCATAGCAATAGGGTGGTTTCCTATTATTTTTTATAGCCTAAATCGAAAGATTATTACTCCTGGAGTACGTATTTCACGCTTTTAGATTTTTTAATGACGATATCTATTTTTCGCGATTAAATGAAAAGTGAAAAATTTCAAGCGTGCGAAAACGCGACGGCTAAGTATGAATGCGGGGAAAACCACGCGTGACGTCATTCTGGTTCCCGTTGTCGCAGTGTGAGGTGACCTTGGGGCGAGGCTTTGAGCGCTGATACGATGCAGGCTGCTAGCAGGTAGCCGAGTACCTTGCTATCAGGTAGCGCTTGGCTTAAATAAGGATTATTAATACCCTATCAAACGAAGAAAACTTTCCGACCTTACGCAGTTTTAATAGGTGATTATTAAGACATGTTTCCCTGAGCTCTGTGCCTCATGCATGCATTGGTAATCTCAGACGATGTAAAACTCCTATCTACTCATAAAGAAACTAGGTCCCTGTGACGTCACGTGGTGTGGCATCGCATGGGCGCCAATCTGGACTTTTTCAAATGCGGTTAAAATTGACCCTTAACATTCGTCTAAACTGGGATTTCGGAAACCAAATAATTTGTATATTATGAGTTCACTAATGGTGGGTAACGAATCGCAATCAATGCCTTTCGTTTTCTTTGATGAAGGAAACTACCCTATTGCTTGCTTTCATAAATGCTTGGCGGCACTTCGTCAGAGCTTTTACGTTTTAATTGTTAACCGCTGGTATCCAAACACCCCTGGCACTCGTCCATTGAGGCGAATTGAGGGGTAGTATGCACATTCAGATGAAACTCATCTTAGGATTCACAAATGACAAAGCGACTTCCTTTTTCTTCCACGGATTTCGCGACATGTTTCAACCTCAAGAGGTCATTTTCAAGTACAAATATTTTTTGGCATGTCTTGTAAATTTATGCCTGGAATGGAATTAAGAAGGTTGGGGGGAGAAGGGGTGTGAGGATAGGGGTAACCGGGTAGAGGTAATGGGTGAAAATCTCATCCTAATTTACAAGACATGCTAAAACCTGTTTGTGCTTGAAAATGACCTCTTGAGGTAGAAACATGTCGTACCAAGAAAATAAATCAGCTGAAGAAAACGAAGTCGTTTTGTCATTTGTGAACTTCAACTTCCACAAAGTTGAAACGGAAACCATTGAAAATCTTAGGATTGTTGACTTATGATGATAATTATTAGTGAATAGGGTGGTTTCCCATTATTTTTTTATTGCCTAAATCGAGAGATTATTACTCCTGGAGTACGAATTTCACGCTCTTAGATTTTAGAGTGACGATATCTATTTTTCGTGATTAAACGAAAAGTGAAAAATTTCAAGCGCGCGAAAACGCGACGGCTAAGTAGGAATGATGGGAAAAGTCCGAGTGACGTATTTATGGTTCCAAATGTCCGCGTGTGAGGTGACCTTGGGGCGAGGCTTGAGCGCTGATACGACGCAGGCTGCTATCAGGTATCTGAGTACCCTCCTAGCAGGTAGGGCTTGGCTTAAATATGGATTATTACTACCCTATAAAACGAAGGAAACTTTCCGACCTGAGACAATTTTAATAAGTAATTATTGAGAGATGTTTCCCTGAGCTCTGTGCCTCATGCATGCTTTGTTAATCTCAGACGATGTAACACTCCTATCCTCTCGTGTAGAAACTAGGTCCCTGTGACGTCACGTGGAGTGGCATCGCATGGGCGCCTATCTAACATTTTTTAATAAGGATAAAATTGGCCATTGCCATTCGATTAAACTGGGATTTCTAAAACCAAATAATTTGTATATGATGAAAACCCTAGCGGTGGGTAACGAATAGCAATCAATGCATTTCGTTTTCTTTGATGAAGGAAACTACCCTATTTCCACACAAACATTTTTGCAATAACTTATGTACCAAAGATAGTTCAATTTTTTCATGGGACATATAATATTTTTCATTCTGTATGTTGGTAGTTGAATGGCCTCAATTTCTTACGAGGCATGCTATACACGGCGTTGACGAAGATGCCTCTTGGAGAATGCGTGGTTATGTCGCTTGCGTTCGAGTGTCAAGGTGTGCCAGGATTTTTAGTCTCGGTGAATGCTTCCACATGCGTGGTGGGTCTCTCTCTCGCGTATTCTCTTCTGGGGTGGCAGCAGTTCGTCCGAGACAAGTCCTTTGGGATTTACTCAATCCACTAGAGAGAAGAGAGCCTTTCTTTAAAAGCGGAGTCCTCGAGAACCCTTCTCAAATTCCACGGCGTCGTGGAATGCGTGATCATCGCATCTTCCTCCTCCCTCTCGGCCTGACTTTCGTTTTCCAGCGGTGGGAACGATTTTAATAGTGCCAGTGCCGTACCTACAACGGAGGTTGTTAAAATATATTGATGTATAAACACGCTTTGAAAAACCACGATCTTATCATGATGATTATCATTATCTATTTATGACACACGACGATATGCCTTATAATTCTTGTATGTTTATTCAATGCACAGTAGTATAAATAGTAGCTCTAAGTCTGCATATGTATGATTAAACACTTTCCCGGCGAACAACATGTAAAAACTCTTCTCGGGATACCGCGCGGGTAAGATTATATGAGAGTGCCGACGTTTCGGGTACCGACCCGCTACCCATTCTTACGGCTACGGCTACAGTAGCCGTGAGAATGGGTAGCGAGTCGGTACCCGAAACGTCGGCGCTCTCATATTATCTTACCCGCGCGGTATCCCGAGAAGAGTTTTGACATAAGTCTGCATACTTGTGTCTCTTCAGGTATTTATTTTTGTAATAATCTTAATAATTCAATAGAATGACATTATATATAATGAGTTTAATTTTAACTACGAGTGAAATAATTATTTTTTAAATTATTTATATATTTTTCTTTTATCAAATCCATCACTATGTTCATATTTTTATCATTCATGAACCATGATGCTCTATTGTCTTTATAAAAATAAAAAGGTGTTTATATGTTTTTCCAAGCGAGCTTAAGACTCGCTCCCTTTCACTGGGGGGGCTCAGAGCCATCTCAAACACCCCCCAGAAAAAACCTGCGGCCTTTACTGGTCACGCAACCAGTTCTTAAAATTCCGTTTGTTCCTTAAGTATCGTTTTTTCGGTGATATCTCACTATTCTTCTTTCTCTTCAGCTCAATTACTGTGAGGAGTCGTTGTTCATAACTAGTCGCCTCCAAATCACTCGATCCAAGGCAACCCTTTCGGTCAAACCATTCTCCCTCAAATCGTTCACAGCCCATCCACCTTCGATTCGGTCTTCCATTTGTTCTCTTCCCTTCCCCAGGAGAATTTTGTCTTCTGTACCCCATATACCTACACCTCATCCTTTCAAACTATTCAAATTGAATACTAGGAATGCCAAACAGTTTTTGGCTTCCAGGCTGTCTGATTCTTACAAGGTGTTGACTATTGCCTGCCACAGCGACTTTGGTGTCATTTAAAAAAATGTTCAAATTCCTCAATACCCTCGATATTTTAACCACAGATGTCTCCAAAAAGTACAGGCATAAAGGCAGTTGACAGCAATGTAATAGATAGAAACTTAAGTGTTACGACACTTTTTCCCTGGGTTAAAAACGATTGTAGAGGGGGTCGATTCCATGACTTTTTTCGTTCACCCCAAACATTTGTTTGAGTGAGTCATTAGTGATTGGAAATAGGTATTATAGTGGTGCCTCTGATAAAAAAAATATGTCGATCCACAGATATAGTAATAAGAGTGTTTACTGTTTCCATTTTTTCTTAACTTGCAACCTGTATATTACAATTGTTAAATAAGAATGGCGTGAATACGAGTATTTTTATTTTATTCCTAGGTACTATTGTATATTGTTGATGTTTAAATAATCTATGAAGTTTACCGTCATGCATTTCTTTCTACATAGCCCAGAAGAAAGAATGTATAAAAAATTCCGAAATATAGGCTTTTGATAAATTTTCTAATATTTAAATAACCTATCCTTGTTTTTCTGATTTTTGGTTTGCTGACTAGAGATCTAGATGAAGACTATAATAATAATATATATTTTTTTACAGGTATCACGCCTCGCAATTTCAAGGAAAATTTCATCCGCCTTCACCTATGTATAAAAATCCATTCAATAACCCTAAAGCAAATTTTATAAAAGACATGCAATATTGTTGAAAAATTCTTACGCAATGTGTCAAGTAATGACCAAATCCAGAGGCTGGATATCGAGATTTATCTTAGAACTGTTTCTGTTTGAGAAATTGGAGAGTATACTTAACCTCCATGAGGTCTCCGAGACTCGAATATCAAAATGTATCCACCGAGGGAAAACTACTGAGAATTGCGCCAACGTCAGTATTCTGAGACCGCTCTCATAAGAACGAAATTGTTTCGAAATCTGAGACTTTATCTCTATCGAGAGTTGGGAATTTTGCGTGTCTTTCACTCGCTTGTAATAGAATTTATTTCACTCTGTCATCATTTATTTGCTCCATTGACATAAAAAAGATATTTTTGATTAAATATGAGTTTTGCCATCGTCGATACGGAAACCGTTGTGGGTACGGAACGATGTCCAGTCGATGGGCCTGCAAAGGAAACCGATCGGTGCGGTACCGACGAAATAAAGAATACGGCCCCTGATCGGTTGATTCGGTTCTGATCGGTTGCGAGGCGATCGAACATTGTTGTGCTTGAAAATTTTCACTCCGAAGACTAACTGTGAGAGTTCATATTGTTATAGGAATGAAGACTATAATATGGATTAAAACACAACAAATTCCGATCGCGTTGCCAACCAATTGGAATCAACAGTTCGGAATGAAAACCGATCGGAAAAAATCCGAACAGAGTGAAGCACAGCCCCTCCCTTATGTTCACGTCACCGTTCGCTACAGCAATCCCTTTGACAATCCTGCACCTATGCAATTCTGCTCTTCCCACACCAACGGTGAGCTTCAACTACCCCTTACCCCCCCTCAAACATCCAGTTATCCGTCACTCGCAATATTTGCTGATGCTCGCCCAATTCAACCTCTCTCTCTCCATTTCACCACTCCCATCTCCTGCCCCATTTTACCTCCACGTACTCCATTTTACCTCCCCCTTACAACCCTCACACTCAAAGCCCATTGGAGGTGCTTCCACAGCGCTCCGCCTAACAATCCTCCTGCACGCGTTCATACAAAACAACGACAGCAACAAGCTCACGTCACTACCGCTCTAGCTATTCTGCTCATCCCGTCCCATCGTCCATTTCCTCTCGAGTTCGCTTCCCGATGCTCGCATGTTTATTCTATCCTGTTCCCGAGTATTTTTGTTCCTTTTTATGCTTCCGCCACGGCGAGCTTTGTTTGTTTTTTTCCCCAGTCCATCCTCTCTCCCTCGTTTTGGAGGAAATTTGAGATTTTTTCGTGCGCGGACGCTAATCGAGGTTGCGGCGTAATTGGCGTGTGTAAAAGGTTTAGGACGGTGAGGTGACCGGGACAACTCACGCAACCTACCTTCCGCCGTTTTCCCTATTTGTCTTCTGTTTTATTTGCGACGTGTTATCCGCATGTGGTTGTTTTTTCTTTATTTTTTTAATAACTCTTTTCCAACTTTTTCTTTAACTCCCTCCCGATACGGCATCTAACGAAAAACTCCAATGGAATGATAGAAATAGCGGGGAAAAGTGAATTTGAAAAATGATCGAAAGGTATACTAGATATAAGAAGAGAACGAAATATCGTAAGATGAGGTTCAGCAACGACCAGCAAGATACATTTCGGTGAGAAATCACTAACGTTTAATTACTATTTTTTCGCAACGACTTTAACGCAGTTTAAACTTATGCCTTAATATAAAAAATGATTCTAAGGTATATGTGGTAGAGCCTTGTCAAAATTTTTATATATCAAAATTTTGAAAATTTTGCCCCTGCGCTCTCTCATGTATTACTAAAGTTTTACGTTAAATATACAGGAAAATGTTGGAATAGGTATGCCCTAAAAACTCTCTGAGAAATCGTAAGTTTGGAAATGCTACTTTTTCTTGAAAATAGGCAAAAATCGGACCTTTTTAATAGGGTGGTGAGTCCTCTTAAAGTAGACTTGAGAATATAATTAACATCATGAATTCATTGGATAGGCGTCTGAAATTAGTTTAAAAATGGCATAAGTATCATAAATAATTTCAGGGTAATATATATTTTTACTCGACTTAGATCTCACTTAAGAGATATTTCTCGCAGCACATGGGACATAGGGTCAAGGAAGTTGAGAAGGTGACTTCCCGAAAAACGATGAGAAAGCTTAACCTCATCCGATTACGATTAATATCTTTTGGTTGCGAAGTTGTTTTGGAACTTAAAATTTACTAATAATATGCCCATAAGTAAATACGAAGAGATCGATAAGTCCGAAAAAGGCTATTCGGGCTTCCAGCCGGGTGGTCTCCCTCCATTCTGCCGACGTTTCGGAACTCGAGTCGGGTTCCATCCTCAGGGCTAATGGTGAGTGGATGAAGTTTGCTTAAATAGTCTTCAATTGGTTGAAGGTCTAACGGTGTAAAGGTCTGATTTCATTCATTATGTGTGTTGCCCGTAATAAAATGCGAAGGAAATTACTCAAAACCTGCGTTTGGCGTACAGAAGGCGTTACGCAGATGTTAAATAAATTGGGCTGGGAGGCGCCTTTTATTTGGATGCTGCACGCTAGGCTTAGATTGGTTGACCAATTTAGAGTACCAACGAAATGATCAATGGCTTTTTTTTCCACGTAGAATGTAATGTTTTCGCTAGTAATGGGCCCCGTTGTCTCCATGGCTACTCGGGTTTGTCCCTATCCACTACCTTCCACTCCAATCCTCTCCCCGGAGGCGTCGACGGGCTCCTATCGCGGCGGCACCTCCGTCCTTCTTCCTTCCCGCTACATCACCTCCCCGGGTGACTGTGCGTATCAATAGAATTATTGGGTCCCGGCTCGGAGTGTTGTATCGTTCAATTTGGACTTTGGACTCTCATTCATTCAATGACCAATTGAGAATGGATATATGTAATCGCTTCAGGTTTGACATGGTGTGAATGCGATATACATATCTATGCGCGAAAGTTGAATAAGTTGAAAGTTGAATAGGTTGAAAGTTGAATAAGTTGAAAGTTGAATGAGTTAAAAGTTGAATAAGTTGAAAATTGAATAAGTTGAAAAATGAATAAGTTGAAATTTGAATAAGTTGAAAGTTGGAAAAGTTAGCATAAGCTTTCAGTGCCCATACGTCAATGAGGGGGATTCAGAGATAAAATAATCGTGAAATTATTTACATCCATTGCCAAATTATGCTTAGAGTGAGGTCAATTCAACGGGAAAATTAGCGTGAAATTAGGAACGCGTAGAGTCGCAATCATACCTCTCTTAATATTTCGTTTCTATTGGACCAGGAAGTAGGGGTGGGTTCAAATATGATGATCCGATGTATATGACAAAATGTTATATAAACACCAAACGGTAATTTCCACACTTTAATCGTGTGTAACTCCACTACCGATTGTGGTTTAGACAATTTTTGTCATTTTCAAGGGTTATTTAAAAAAACTATTACTCAAAGAGGTATGTATACAGTATTCTATTTTACTATCACCATGATCACCACTAGTCAACAATCCAAAGATTGTTTTGACGCAGCTCTCGACTCAAATCTTCCATCAGATAATCTTATCACGCCTACGTGTGTCTTCTCTTACACATCTTTCTTTGCTTGTTCCATATATTTCATTCGAGGTCTTCCTTTTCCGCTCTTGCCATCCATTTGTCCCTCGACGATTGACTTTACCAAGCAATCATGTCTGAAAATATGGTCTATAAGGTTGTAGCTGATATATCTTTCTTATTTCCGGACAAATGAAGTCTTATATGTGAGGACGCTTTCGTGTAGTTTATGTTTTTACAACAAAACAATATTTTATAAATCGTTGCATGCATTACAAAAAGACTCTATGGTTTTTTGTTGTCTAATCGCTTGAAGACGATTTTCCGCATTCTGTCAAAATCGGTGGCCCAAGGAGGGAACACTTGGTCGTATTTGGGAGGATAATGACCCATCGATGATGTATGAATGAAATCGGTGAGTAAGCACTTCGCGAAATTTATCTGTCAATACTGGGTGAGGAGAAATATTGCCCCCCCTGCCAAATACCGTACAGGTGTTCTGGCTATCGGAAGGGTATCCTGTACATATAGCTAAAATGAGGCGCGTGAATATAGGCCAATTGGAGCATTGTAACAGACATGTAGATATTGTAGACCCTATGCCTTCGGTCATGCATCATCTTTTTTCAATGCTAACCTGTTCTATTAAACCCGAAATTACAACTGTAACTGAGCGTAAAAGCGAGATTTAAGGAAAATTTTTAATTAAATAAGTCATTGCAATATTTTCGCTCCGACCGTTCCTTGTTACGGCAACATTTTCAAAAATGTTGTTGCAACAATCCAAAGTCGTATTTAACTAATATTAATAACTTCTCCAAATCGTGCCCCATATCAAACAAGTCGGAAAAATGGATGGACACGAAGACTGACTATGTTTGAGGGAAAAAACGGAGTAAACAAGAAAAATGGGGAATGGGGAAAATGAAAAAAAAAAGCCGAGACGAATTTCACGGCGTCGCATCGGTGGCGCTTGCGCTGCGTGTTTGTCATTTGATTTTTTCGCCACGAGAAACAACAGTGGACTCTGTGAAAAACACAGGATAAAGGGGTGGGTTACTATGGGCGAGTGTTTTAACCAAAGAGATTATTTTCAGCATTTTCGAAGTGAAAGGAGTTGTTTTCTGTATTTTAAAAAACCACCCATTTTTGCATCCTGTCTATATCGTCTCTCTCTCTCGGCGACCTCTTTGAAAATTTATTTCCTTAATTTCGGTTTGTTTTGTTTTTATTTTCTTAATTTTTCTCGAGTTGGTGACACTGACGCATACACAATGAGGGCACACACGTATACGGACGAATGTAAACGCTTCCCGCGTCCACTCGGGTAACTTGCATGGGAGCCAACCCTTGCGTGATGATTTAATTTAATTCCGAGTGGAAAGGAGTATGGGGATATCCGCCTGTGTCGTGTCCTTTTTTTCGCATGTGTCCTTACAGAACCCGCAGCAGCAAACAAACATCATATATCTCATCCTCCTACATCCCCGTTCATGTGCATGCTCCATTGGTTTAACTCTTGATTAAATGTTTTTTTTCCAGAGCATTTTTTTCGTATTTGTTCAGGCAAATGCCGACCTCTGAACGTGGTATTAGCGGAAGGGGATGGGTGAGAGGAAATTGCCGCGACTCACCATAAAGTTCGCGTACCACAAAAATCCCTCGTGATCTCAAATGAAACCAAATGTCTTCTTGCATTGAATCCCGCGAACCTGTACGTTGCAATGGGTGGATTAATATATCATTAACAACATATTCTTAATCTCAGTAAATTTTGGAAGAAAACAAATCATAATTAAGGTAAACTTAAGGTAAATTGTGGTTAAGAAATGAATTTTCCAAATCTATGAATGATGACTGTTGTGTATTATTATAATGATATTGTTATTATTTGATGGTTGCCATGTTGCTATTGTTAGTGATTGTAATACAGCAATGTGAGGCAGTATTGAAAATAAATCAGTAATATATTGTTATTATTTGATAGTTGCCATGTTGTTTTTGTTAGTGATTGTAATAGCACCTCACAATGCCGTATTTCAATCACTAACAACACCAACATGGCAACCATCAAACAATAGCAATAGCATTATAACACTACACAACAAAGACATTATTATTATGGTTTAAAAAATGATAAATATGGCGAAATAAAATTTGAGAGCATTATAATGATAAAATTGTACGTTATTAAACGTTAGCTCCATATTTTATCAAATATAATTTTGATAATATAAAAATAACCTAATTAACAGGGTGCGCGCATTAAAAAAGTCCGCTGGAGTACCTGCAACATACATCATATATCTCATCCGCCTACATCCCCGATGATATTAATGCTCCATTGGTTTAACTCTTGATTGATTGTTTTTTCTTAGTATTTATCCTCGTATTTGTTCCGAAAAATGCCGACCACTGAACGAGGTAATAGCGGCGGAAATGTTTAAGAGAAAAATGAAGCGACTAAAAAGTTAAATGAAGTTCTTGGACCACAAAAACCCCTGGCGATCTTAGATAAAATCCCAAGTCTTATTACATTCCCTGCTCCCTCGTCCATGCTCTTGCACGGAGTACTGGATGGAATGAAATATCAGTACCGATGTCGTCTAAACAGCAGGTTTTACTAAATTACCATACACATATCCTATTTTTTACGTACGCATCGGTTGAGTACATAAATTTTCATATTATTATTCGTACAGCTGAATGTTTCAAATTTTAACTAGATCAATCATGTAACGAAACCTGTAACCCACGAATAAGTTTGTCAAAACATATTTCCAATTTTTATTCCACAATTTTCAGCGCCTTTTTCACCATTAAAAGAACCGTTATTATTCGTGTCTCTTGAAAATCAATCAAATGGGAACAATTAATCTTGATTTTAACTTAATTTCGATTGAGAAGACATCGTTACTGGTATTTAAATTCATCCGTGTAAGAACGGGGACTTCAATGCCAGATGACCTCTGGCTTCATTTGCATATACACATGCATGTATGAAGATGTAACAGAAGTAGTGCGTGGTATTTATAGAGGTAGTATACTTGCTTTGGAAATCGGCCTTAGCAGCTAGAAACTTCGAATGAGAAAACTGGAACATGATAACAGTAAATTTGACAATAGGGTAGTTTCCTTCATCAAAGAAAACTAAAGGCATTGATTGCGATTCGTTTCCCACCATTAGTGTATTCATAAAATACAAACTATTTGGTTTTAGAAATACCGGTTTAGACGAATGGGAATGGTCATTTTTATCCTCATTTGAAAAAGGCCAGATTGGCGCCCATGCGATGCCACTCCACGTGACGTCACAGGGACCTAGTTTCTATACGAGTAGATAGGAGTTTTACATCGTCTGAGATTACCAATGCATGCATGAGGCACAGAGCTCAGGGAAACATCTCTTAATAATCATCTATTGAAACTGGCTAAGGTCAGAAAGTTTTCTTCGTTTGATAAGGTATTAATAATCCTTATTTAAGCCAAGCGCTACCAGCTAGCAGGGTACTCTGCTACCTGATAGCATCCTGCGTCGTATCAGCGCTCAAAGCCTCGCCCCAAAGTCACCTCACTTGCGGCAGCGGGAGCCAAAACGACGTCACACGGGGTTTTCCCAGCATTCATACATAGCCGTCGCGTTTTCGCGCGCTTCAAAATTTTCACTTTTCATTTAATCGCGAAAAATAGATGTCATTTAAAAATGTAAAAGCGTGAAATACGTACTCCAGGAGTAATAATCTTTCGATTTAGGCAATAATAAAATAACAGGAAACCACCCTATTATTAGCACGGATTAGCTAATGAAGCTAGGTGCTTGTGCCAATGTGCTCCAACAACTGCCTTTGACGACGGTGTAAATATATTTTAAACCAATTTTCTCGAATTTAATTCAATATTCCCATTTCACGCAGGATATTAAGGCGATACTTGTCTACGCGTATGAAACATGTTGAGTAATGCTAGGTCATAAAGCTAGTTACGACAAAATAATTATAAATCTTCGTTATAACATGATAATCATAATAAAACATCGTTCATGGGATCGAATTAGTAGTTCGTATGCCCGCCTAAACTGGATGAAATTCAAACAACGTCGCCTTTATCATCTCACCTGCCTCGCATACAAAATACTTTGTTCTGGTAACCCGCCTTATCTGTACGAAATATTTATTTGGAAAAGAAATATTCATCCCATACCCACTAGAAATCACAACTTAGACATTCATATCCCCCACCATAGAACATCTCACCTCAATAAATCGTTCATGGTTACAGCGGCTGGAACATGGAACTCACCGCCGGTAGAAATAAGAAATATGCCATCAATACATGTATTTACGAATGAAGTATACAAGTTGTTTAATGATAGTTCATGGCAATTCCTAGTGTAACTAGCCATGCTGATGTGATTAAGTACTGATATAATGAGGGGAGAATATATTCTGTATACATGATTTAATTTTCTATTGGTCCTACGTTTTTCTGTTACACCTGAATATTTTTCTTTGAATAAATTGTGATACTGTTTCAAATGTACTTAAAATGTCTGAAAATGTTGTGTGGCTAGATACCCGGGTATCCGCATTCGGAATGCAATTTTATGTAATATGCTTGCATAGGTTTATATTTTGTTTTTGTTTTTAGTTTTTTCTCTATTTTTTGCATTGACTGAGTCTTGATGTATTATTTTTTTTCTTTGAACCTTTATCAAATGATTTTTTACTGAATTGTTGTGCACTAGTTAATTATCTCATGGGCCAAATGGCCCACGACAATAAATTAATTTAAATTGAAAACACTCTTGGGATCATCGTCGTACTTCTCGTAGATTTATGATTAAATTGATGTTCAATTTGAGGATAAGTCACTTTAGTTGTATGAAGGCGTAAATGGTCGTGTAAAAACGTAAAAAATAATTGTGAACTTGGAAACACAAAGATTCAAGCTTCAAAATTCTGAGCAGCATATTTTTAGTTTTTCATCTCGGGTGACGCTGTCTAATTATGGCAGCTCTCCGCGAATTAACAAATGTAAAAAGTATTTGCTTTGAACCGTGCAGTCGCGAACTGCTTCCTTAGCTGAGATAATAGGGGAGACGGTCTTATATGCTTCGATAGGAATTTCCGGGAAACGCTTATAAGAAGTCAAAGTAACGGTACCGAACATAAGTCACAATACGCATCTCACGAAGATATGAGGAGCTCTAGAAAGGATAGATAACTGAAGAAAACCGATAACTAGTTATCAGTCGAATGGACATATCGTTACACTCGACTTACCAACGGAAATAACAGATACAAGGACCCAGGTCCGCGATCAATGTAGTATATTAAGGCGAAAGAAATGAAAAATATTCTAGCAAATCACCCTACCGAATAACAAATTAATAAATGTAATGCAAGTACAGCGCAGGTTTTAACTCATAAAATTCCCACAAGTCAGCAGCATATTCTAAGTGAGGCCTTACTTAATTAAGTTTAGTAGCATATCTCTTTCACATTTCTATGGCGTTTAGCGAGAATTCTTTTTACAAATCCCATTTTACGATTGGCTTATCCGCGTACTTTGTGCATGTGCTTACTCCACCAATGAGAGAGATCAGTCGCTTAGCTAGGAATACGCTTTGGGGGGGATGAGAGGGCTTTGGGAGGGCATAAGGGTTAGTGGGCGCTACGGGGAGTTCGGGAAAAATTTTTACAAATAACATGCCTGAACATGCATTTTACATCATTTTGGAACTTAAAATTTAACTTTAAGCAGATGAAGTTATTATGTATGAAATCCAGGCAAGAATTTCAAATAATTTTTTAATTACTCTTAGGCTTTGGGGGGGGGGGGGTCCCTTAGTCCCCCCCCCCCCCCATAGCTACGCCACTCAAAGAGATATTTTGGCAAACGGATATTCAAAGGAGTTGGAAAGGAACGCTTACAGTTTTATCTTTCGTTGACAACCATTTATTTCTACAGTGACCTCTTATTCATTGGTTTCTAGACTAAGAAGGAGAAGAATAAATTGCATATATTTTATCCTTAGCGATGTATCATGTGCTGAGTGACGTGAACACTATCTACATAATATCCTGAGAGCCACCTTTAGGTTGTTTGGTAGGGTGTTTGGCAGGGGGTCTTCAATCACCGACATGCACCTTTCAATAGGATTCCCACATGCACACCACACGGTCATAAATATGTTACGCATACTAACAAATTATGCTTCCACATTCATACAAAGGCAAATATTGGCAACTGTTCATGAAGGCAAACTACCTTTGAGGTTAGAACATGCTAAACATGCTGTTAGAAATACTAGACAAATTCAGAAACATGCATTGAGGAATACACAAGATAGTAGGCTACACCACATGCCAAACAACCTATTAGTAAGTCCAAACGCAGCCGTTTTAGTCTGTTATTGATCGGGGATAAAACGACATTCTGAATCTGTCTGTTATGCGTTCTATCTCTCTTCTTTTATATTATCTGATATACCGTAGTATATTGGCATTCGAAATACATGGCTAACTTCGTCGGAAAATGCATGGCTCTTGAATTGACCTAATAGGCTTAGTCTATTTTTCAGTCTACAGTCTGACAGAGATTCCCATCCGAGTTCATAAGTAAGCCTATTGTAACGACTTTTTACGTAACTGGCAGCTCCTCTCTGTACGCTATTCTATGGAAACTAATAGAGGGCTAAGTACACGAGCATTCTACCATGCGAATAAAACTACCCGTTAATAATAGAAAATGAAAATTTATCGCAGCAAGTGAATCCTGCATGAGTCATAACATGCCAGGAAATAAAATCAGAAGAAGAATGAAGAATTTTGAGAATAAAATAAAAGAAATAGACTGCAAAACAGAGAGATTTAAAATGCCATTCTTCCCTCGTACTATTAAGGATAGCAACGTTGTCTCAATTGATGGGATTAATGGCGTCGCTCGCTAGGATCAATCATTGCATGTTTTTTCATTGTTCTAACCTGTATGTATTTGCTCTAGGAATTACTAACCATTAGCTATTTTTTGTGAATAAGCGTGTATATTTTTCTAGTGTGCGTAATATGTCTATGACCGTGCGGTGTGCATGTGGCGGTCCTCTTGCATGCTGCATGTTGGTGATTTGTCACCCCCTGCCAAACACCCTAGAGGTGGCTCGCAGGGTATCATGTAGATGTAGAGGAAGAACTAACCCATTATTAAGTCCAAATGCTGGCGTTATAGTCTTAAAACTACCATCCAGTGGGTACCACAGTAGGTACACTCAGGATCTTAGTGGTTAGTGCATTCCACCACCATCACCCTTCCGTGATTCGCCGTGACTCGCACGCCACCGGACAGAGTGCTCGTTCGCGTCGGTCACTCGTTTATGCCATTAGCCCACCCTCTTACGCAAACAAGAAATACGCAGCTACGTACTCCTCTCCGTGTCCTTTGTCGGGCCAGTTCTCCTCCTCCTATGACCCTCCTCCATACTCCCCCAACCCCCCCAAAAGGCCCTACTATGTTCCGCGTTTACGTCACCGCTCCCTTTGACAATCTACGTCCACATAATACCTTGCGAGCCACCTACCTCTTTGGAATTCGGCAGGGGGTGACAAATTCCCAGCATGCAAGAGGAGCCCCACCAGTGATGTGATGTAACCGTGTGAAGGTAATCGAATTACTGTCAACGATTACATCCTCGCTAATTTTATCCTGTAATCAATCAATTTTTCAAACGCATTTTTTACTTGAAATCACAGTTGTTGGACCTCACCCTTTCACAAACAGTGCTTTTGGTTCTATATCTAGATCTACATAATACCCTGCGAGCCACCTCTAGGGTGTTTGGCAGGGGGTGACAAATCACCAACATGCAGCATGCAAGAGGACCGCCACATGCACACCGCACGGTCATAGAAATATTACGCAAACTAGAAAAATATACATGATTATCCACAAAAAGATTGCTAATGGCTAGTAATTCCTTGAGCAAATACATGCGAGGTTGGAATTTTGGAAAAAAAAACATACAATGAGTAATCCTAGCGAGCGACACCATTGATCCTATCAATTGAGACAACGTTGCTATCCTTAATAGTACGAGGGAAGAATGACATTTTAAATCTCTCTTTTTTGCAGTCTATTTCTTTCATTTTATTCTCATGATCACGTCTACTACAGTACGATGGTAAACGAAGGATATGATTCACGTCGTCTGAGAAAATATCTTCTTCGAATTTCCTAAGTATGTTAAGCCTATACTTCAATCTACGCTCCTGTAAAGATTGTGAGGCCTCACTAGAGTCAGGTAGCCTATTTCTTTCACCTTTTCTGGGCATTTACCGAGAATTCTTTTTACAAATCCAAGTTTACGGTTAGCATTCCCGCATACTTATTATATTTATATTACGTATTATCCCGCATAGTTAAGCCTAAAGCACTCATAAATGAAACAATAATAATGTTTGCACCATAAGAAAATAAAAAATAAATTACTCAATAGTTTCAGGCCCTACTCCAAAGCATATAAGAGTAATCGTTGTGTTTGTGTAGCCGTTACATTTTAGTAATGAAAAGTGAAATTTATAATTCCTATTGCGCTAATGGAAAGGCAGTTGCAACTACATTTACCCCATCCACAGTTGTAGGGCCCCATCCTTCACAAATAGTGCTTTTAGTTAAGCCTAGAGCAATAATAATGTTTGCACCTCAAGACAGCAGCAAATAAATTACTCAATAGTTACAGACCCTAGTTGGTGAAATTGCTTCATATTAAATAAAAATAACTTTTTGAATTTCACATACTTATTTTCACAGCATCAATTTCCTGTGGAGGCTTGCGTTCGTTGCGGTACCAGCGCGCATAATGTAATCAATATTTTTAGGGGTTACTTGGTGAAATTGCCGAGTTATTTTATTTAGGAAGAAATGAAACGCTCATTTAATTGGTTATATGTTATCAGTTTTTTGTAATCATTCGAAACCTCAGGGTAATTTTTTGATATCTGGCGGTTAACTAGCGGTCTCTTCGGTAAACACGTGTAGTTCTAATACCTATGACGTGCCGCGGGAATTTGGGACGTGGGGAATAAAGTGGAAAAAAAAAGTCAAAACGAAATACAATTTGTTGAAATTTTTTTCAACTTTACTCACTAATGAAAGGTCACTTTGCTTCCCTTCAATATTAGCATATCTACAGTGTTCTATATGCTGATTGTATGCAAGTAGCTCAATACCGCGTTACGATTGAGACGCTTGAGGTATGTTTGGACCAAAGTTATGACTTCACTCGCCCTGCACTAATCCTTATTCGATGAGTGAAGGAAATTAATTGCGTATTTGGCCATCTTGAAAAGAACCACTGGAGCTGCCCAGCTTATAAAGTGGGAAGTTATGGGAAGTTACCGACCTCATGGGAAGTCAGTAATGAATTTTTTTCTCAGCTCATACTTTTCGGATGAGATGGAGACTTGGAAGGTAGCAATTACAACGATCCAATGCGACATTTTTTTTCACCTCAAAATGCACTGTTATAAAAATCATATTTTGCGCAGTCTGCCATCTTAAATACTGTAAGGGAGTCCTCTACGTTTGTAGGGCCCAACTGCTCCCGTGTCCGCCGCTTAGCAACCAGCATTCCATTGTTTTAATTTCGGTGGTCTACGGTAGAGGTCCTCGGTAGGGAAATCGACGAGGGGATAATAGAACGACAATACCGGAGAGGCGCGTTGGTGAGGTGAGTGGGGAAAGACAGTTGAAGGAGGCAAAGCGTGGAAGGGCGTTTCCGTCCCTCTGGAGTGTGAGTCGACGTGGGAGGTCCACTCGTGTCCGTGGCACGGCATTTATCCTCGCCACGCCACACCGTCCCGTCATCATCATCTTCATCTTCGTCCACTCAGCAGACAGGGGCAGAAAGGGACGGACGTCGATCTCCGTCCAACCTCCACTCTCTTCACTCTCAGGATGCGAGCCTCGGGACAATGGCTGATGAGTGCTGACGTCCACTCAGGGCTTCCTCTTAGGACAGTGGTGCATAGCACGGAGGCGACTACCCCGTGCAGGGATCCAGAGGTGTGACTGTGGACGAGTTCCAATCCATTAATAAATCTAATAAGAGTATCTTTGAACGTAGGTTTTCGCAGCGAGGGGCATCGTTGCAAATGGCTTCCGGGTGCGGCTGCGTGTTGCGCTTTGAAAATACGGAATTGGTTGTCAATTAATATACTCGTCTAATAAGAGTATGGCAATGATCCCAAGTTTGTTTTTATCATGATTATTATTAAGCAGTGGCGCAGCGAGGGGGATAAAAACACACACCCCCCCCAGAGCTCAGAGAAATATTTAAGTTTAAAACATTTTACTGAATTGGATTAGGATTACTTATTATAGAATAGTGTTAGGATTAATCAAATATCCCACAGAAAGCCGTAAAACTCGCCATTTTGAACCATTAAACTTAACAAATTTCTGGAGGAGGGCCCCCGCAAATCCCGCTTACCCTGGCGGGTATGCAATAGCCCCACACACCTTAGTATTAGTTGCGCCTAAAACCCCCCGTAGCCTTAATTCTTAGCTGCGCCCCTGCAACGAAGAGAGATTGGTATTATTTTGTCAAAACGACCTCATCTAATCTAGGGAACGATCTAATTTCCTAACTATGGGGGAAATGGGGGGATGTATCCCCCCCCCCCCAAAGCCTCAGAGAAATCAAAATAATATTTAAAATTTTTGTCTGGATTTGATACATGATAAATGCCTCTGCTCAGAGTTAAATTATAAGTGCCAAAATGATGTAAAATGGTTTTTCATGCATGTTATTTTTCATAAATTTTCCTGAACTCCCCGTTTCCTGGGGGGGTTTTCCCCTCTAATCCCCCTAATTCCCCCCCAAGCGTATCTCTAATTACGCCACGGACGTAATATATGAATATCAAGAGGCTTCTGACCGAATAGCTACATTACGCTCAGTGTCCGCTCGTATACGCAAGCATTACATATGTATATAAAAACTTTGATGAATCCAACATCATCGCTGAAGAAAAATGGTATTATCCCGGACTGATAAGGGAATCGATTGAAATCAAATAACACTTGCTCATGGACCCGAGTCAACGCTTTCGAGCTTTCAATATTCCCGTTGGTGAGTCGAGAATAACGATAGATCTGTTCGACAGATAACTAGTATTCGGATTTCTTCCGTATCCTCGACGGTCTGACTGGTGTTCGGTTGCTATGCTGTCTTCTTGCAAGAGTTTTTTCTCCTCACAAACGTGCGTAAGTTTTGCCTTCACCTGAATGTGCGCGTCATTTTTGTCACTATGGGTAATATTTTATGACCTTTAGGTGTGCATGTGGTAATCTCTTTGCACGCTACATACTAGTGATTGGTCACCCCCAACCAAACACCCTTGAGGTAGCTAGCGGAGTATTTTGCATATGTAGATGATAATCATTATTATATCTGATGCCCATGCACATAGTGTTCAAGTTAAAGTATAATAGGTTGTCACAAAATGGAGGAAAAGTTAATGAGGAGCCAGGAGTCTCGCATGGTAGTATTGGCGAATGATACTAGATTCGATTCCAAAGAACTAGGAGGATCACGATAATGGGGAACTTGCATGGGTCGTCGATTGCTCTAAAAACTATTTTGAATAAGTAAAATGTATACATTAGTTCGCAAAAATAACTAAAGTTTCTCCATTCATCATCAAAAGAAATTAAAAAATTGACTGTAAAATCGAGAAAAATTTCTCTGAGCCGACCACTGCGCGAAGACACCCGAGCGTTGCCGAGGCCAGGCGTGACGTCATAGGTGCCTAAACAACCGTAGGGAGTAGGGAAATACGCTGAGCGCATGCTGTAAAATTTGTTTTGAGGGAGTGTTTAGCCGCTCATCGTCAATTTATTTTGCTCTGTTATTCTTAGGCAAGTTTTCCTATTGCTATTGTGCCTAGATTATTACTTGGGATATAAATAATGCGACATCGCGGTGATGAAATACAAGCGTTTCACTTCGTATGTTTTACTTACCAGAAAAATGGATGATAACGTTGCCGCTCGTTCAAATAGTACACCTGCAATTTATCTACATCTATATAATACCCCGCAAGCTGCCTATAAGGCGTTTGGCAGGGGGTGTTAGGACATCAGCCTATTTTTAGGACTCCGACAATTGATGCCACGACCCTCATGGAATTCGTTATGACAAATTATTGCTATACGTCGGCGAAAAATCGAGATATAAAAGAAACTTGTAAAACTGGAGGATAACGATCGTAAGCTAATGAGTTGTGTTGTTGAATTTGGTAACATCGTATTAGCGGAGAAGGTAGGTAAAATTCACAGCAAAACAGTCTGCACACAATCCACATGTGAGATCGAGAATCGGTTCCGATGCCAACACTTACTCACAATTTACAATCTAATTCAAGCATATATGTAAATGCATAAACAATATACATTCATATACCATAAAAATATAGTGGGAAATAGGCAAATAAAATTATCAAAAACTGGAAGTCACTACCATTCTTATATTCATCACGTAAAACTTCCAATAATAACAGAGCTAGTTATGATGAAAACAACTATTTATTCACTAATTTAAAGCCTTGAATTAGCCCACGCAAGTGACACAGGTGACTTTTCTCGCTACTATTCGTTGAAATAGTAGAATAAAAAACTTCACACACAGTTTTGATCTTGATAGCTTGATCGTGAAATGTCATGTCTACGGTGAACAATGGAGGTGAACACACCACTGATAACTTTTAAACTAGGAACTGTTAGACATTTATCGGTAGCGTAATAGCACTTTTTACAATTCAATCCCGATGGAACACTGATAAGTCTTGGCCGATATGTTTCAACCTCGTCAAACTGTGCATTAAAACCACTGGCACTATGATTATTAGCGGTAGCTTAACGGGAGATGTCACGTTGAAAATAACACTATTTTGGCACAAAAATGTTCTCCTATCTAGATGTCTCAAATCAGCGAGCAAAAGTTACATTGACTGGAATTGACCTCATAATACAAGCACAGGCAGTCCTAAACGACGAATTCTCCGGTACTTACGAATAAACGGATGAAGTTATTGTATATAAAAGCTAAGTGGACATTAGTAAACATATAAATCGTTCTAATTACATACTTAAATGAATAATGTGCCGTCGATAACATCAACTTACAATTAATGTATCCCCCTTCCAACGGCCGCGACTCAGACTCCTACAACGATGTTATTTACGTATTATAAATTTTTTTGTTTAACTGCTCCAGTTTTATACTTTATGTCCTTACTCAGATATTAATATTATAAATAATACAAAATATGAGGGCTTCCGAGCCTATATCGTCGGATATTTATCTTTAAATAGAAAATAATCAACACGTCTAACAAACGAAGCTCTCACAACTGCTGGCAACTATTACAAACAATCACAACAATTGCTCCGTGTGATGTTTAGGCACCTTTGACGTCATCGAGGCTTCGTCGGCAGTGGCTTGGGGGTGAGGGAGTTTTTCCCGCGCTTTAAAATTCGTCATATTTATCATTGATTATCTCGCGAAGGAAAACTCGGATATACATGCGGTTTTCTTTGTTGTATTCAGAAAATAATTTTCTGTCCGCCTGTGAAATAAAAACAAATCATGCAAGTTCCTCATTAAAACATGTTAAAATATTTCTTGGAGTGTAGGCCAACGTATGTTATGCAAAAAAAGTTATAGCCAACCTTTCTATTTATTTAAAACCATCATCAGGGCTATGAGTGAGAAAACATAAGAACAATATAAAATACAAAGATACGAAAGATATACAATATATTTTACATAAATTAATGTTACGATTATTCCATAATTTAAACCATAGCAACTGCAGTGGTGTGCACCCGTGTATTGTCTCGATGAAAAATTTTCTTTATCCGTTTCAAATGAGGTCATTTCTTCCCTAAGCTGGCCTAATAACGATGCATAATATTCTCCAGTTAAATTAATAATAATAAATGTTACGATGTTACAATAATTAAAGCACAAAATTCAGATTGATGCTTTATAACGAAACATAAGGAAGAACTCTCGGATACGACCATTCTATAAGACCTCTTACGGCAGAGAGATTAGCTCACCGGTATGGTTTCTATACTCGCGCCTTCGGCGCTGCCATTACGTGAAGACTACCTGCCCAAAGCACCGGAGCACGTGGGACAGTGTCAAAATTTGACTAACTTAATCAGCACAAGAATAACGAAACGACTTTGGTAGGGACCAGTGGCTGATCTATGTGGGCCATAGCCACCCCTTGGGTATCCAATTTACACTAGATAGAATGGCTATTTTTCTCCGACCCCCACTTAGCCCTCCCTCCACCCCCCCCCCCCCCAATCCCTATTCTGGATCCGCCACTGGAGGGAACCCTATATTGATAACAAAGATTTCAAACACTGGGTATTATTTAGATTTTTATAAATAAGACCCTACGAGAAAATATTTGAGTTATAGGTATGAGAATACGTATTTGAGGTATAGGCAAATGTTGATAAGGATCTTATAAACCCACCCTGAAAATTTCACAACAGGGTGGTTTCCCATTATTTTTTTATTGCCTGAATCGAAATATATTACTGCTGGAGTACGTATTTCACGCCCTTAGATTTTTTAAATGACGATATCTATTTTTCGCGACTAAACGAAAATTGAAAAATTTCAAGCGCGCGAAAACGCGACGGCTAAGTAGGAATGCTGGGAAAAGTCCGTGTGACGTACTTCTGGTTCCCCCTGCCGCCTCATGAGGTGACCTTGGGGTGAGGCTTGAGCGCTGATACGACGCCGGCTGCTAGCAGGTAGCAGAGTACCCTGCCAGCTGGTAGCGCTTGGCTTAAATAAGGATTATTAATACCTTATCAAGCAAAGAAAACTTTCCGACCTTAGGCAGTTTTAATAGGTGATTATTAAGACGCTTCCCTGAGCTCTGTGCCTCATGCATGCATTGGTAATCTCAGACGATCTAAAACTCCTATCTATTCGTATAGAAACTAGGTCCTTGTGACGCCACGTGGAGTGGAATCGCATTGGCGCCAATCTGGCCTTTTTCAAATGAGGTTAAAATTGACCATTGCCATTCGTCTAAACCGGCATTTCTACAACTAAATAATTTTTATATTATGAGTACACTAATGGTGGGTAACGAATCGCGATCAATGCCTTTCATTTTCTTTGATGAAGGAAACTACCCTATTAAAAAAATACACCCTGAAAATTTCAGCGTGACAACGCAATTTTAATTTGGAACCGTAGCGTCAGAGAATCGTGCTGCGGTTATCGAGGGCGGCTGGGGACAAAAGAGACACGGTTCATCTGGAAATCCGAGTCGTTCTTGGAATTTGGGGAGCAAAACTCTTCCATTAAATATAATGGCTTGCTCCACCATTCCAACCTGATAAACAAACCTTAAAAAGGACCGAGTGAAAGTATAATTAATGGATCACACAACATAATGGCCTCCGTACGTACATTGGGAGCTCTTTCCCGCGGAATGTCGTCATGGTGAGCAAACAAAGGAGGGTTAGCATCACATGTCATCTCAATTATCCCAGTTCAACTTTTTCCTTGCCGAAAAATAAAATAATTTGGATGGCTAAGAGCTCGATTCAAAATTAATTGTTGAGCAAATACAAGATTATAAACGATTGTTGTAAACATCTGGAAATCTCAAAGCATATCAAATCGTTATTATTACGTATGTCAACTTACTCCTCGTAATTTAATGAGTTCTGGGGAGGGTAAAATTTGTATAATGGCTTCAGTTATTCCAACTCTTTCTCTGACTACTGCCGCGGTAAATGAGATACAAGCCCCGTAATAATAAAGCGAAGTGCAAACAGTCGGAACGGCGGACAGCGCAGAGAAAATAATGTGCTCCGGCATTAATGCAAGAACGAGAAAAGAGTGAAAAAATTACTGTAATTAAAGGAAAAATAATGAATAACGGCAGTCTTCGTCCTTTTAAAAATAATCGCAATCAACACCACTGACTGGATGGCCAAATATCCTTTATCCTATGAATTACAAGGCGTAGAAGTATTTCATTCGAAATATAAGGAAACTGGTTGGTGAGTCTTTCACAATTTTAATGCAATTTTTGCCTCACAAACCAACTTAAAACAAATATTTTTCGCACATTTTGTAAAAAAATTACAATGGTAATATAATGGAATGATGCAATACGCCGAAATTAGATTCTAAAGAGCAGTTATACAATTTTAAATTGTTTTAATAACCTGGACTACACTCATATACGAATACATTTACCCTTCTTTTCCCCCTATTCTGGCGACCGTTTCAAAATCAATCTCTCCTTTCGTTACGTAACTTAAGTTACAATAATAAGTTAAAGGCTAATAATTTACCACTGATAATTATTATTGTTCACCGAAACCCTGTTCGCTTTATGTAAAAACAAGTGGTATAAGTTACTGATACTCATCCAGGAAGCCTTATAATATATGCGATCATATTACATACAATTCCTTCCATTGCTACCTTTTCAATCAATTTTCAGTCATATTAGGCATATGTAACTATGGAATTGTTATTTTTGAAGCATGAAGCGCTTTCTCGCGCCTTCCTCGTTAAGCTGACTTAGTCCCACCTGCAAAATTAAAATGCCTAACATTAGTATAATTGGTCTGGCTGTTTAATATATTAGGAACAGATTGGTTTCTTTCAGAGACGGACAAAAAAATAAAAATTATCAAATGGCACAGGAGTGTTTCGATCGTAGAAAAACCGTAAGAAATAATTCCCAAAACAGTCAAACATTGTCAAATCTTAAACTATTCGAATACTATCTGGGCCACCGAAAACTTTAATTCCTTTGCATAAGCCACTTTCTTATTTATAATTGCAAATGTATGATTAAAAATAATATTGTGACGAGCATTCGATATTGTTCCCCTTTTTATGATTTATTATGTAAATATTATATTATTTACCATAAAAGTCATTTTGAAACTTATTGATTTTAAGTTCATTGGATTTTGATCAAGGCACAGGTAATGTGAACTGCAATTGAACTTTGGAAACTGATAAAATACGTATACGTCAAAGGTATGCAATCACATTCAATTGTATTTTATATTAATTATTATACCTTTTCCCACATTTTCTCTTTGTAGTGGAACAACATTATCTCGAGGTTTGGAGTCAGGCAGCCTACAAGATTTTCCGGCATAGTGTCTAACTACATACGCAAGGAAGTGGATTAATTTCCATGCTGATGGGTACCTGATTTTCGTGAATTTTGGCCTTGGCAAGTTATTATATTTAATTTATTTACTCACTCCATGCATATCAACCAAGGGCTCACTTTGCCATTTTTCCCTTCCACCTCACCTTCAAAGTTATTTTCTCCTTCATTTACAATTTTTTTCGATGATTTAATTATTCAATCAAATTGCAAAGTATGTAAGTATGCTAAGGCCAATGCATAAGTTCTGTGTACAGAAATTTCATTGCAAATGATGATTAAGATGGGGTTTTTGCAGAAGAAGTTCTTTGCCTCAAGTTCTGTAGCCTCTACACAATGGAGCGAGGACGTTGCATCGTTAACAATTGGCCTTTTTCGATAAACATTCCACGTTGCGTTGAACCGAAGGTACTGCATTCTGCAGTAATGAATGGTGCAGTACTTTGGAATTGAATTCAATCTTAAAAAGAACATGGAGATGATTTTTTTCGAATGGGACATCTCTGCAAGATGGAGTTACATAGCTAACAGGATTCAACTATCGAATATGGAGTTCGTAAAAACATTTATTAGTTACCATTACTCGGTATATCTCTTGTGCGGTGAACACATTGGCAAAGTATGCGGGAGAGCCATCCCTAAACTAGGATTTGGAAACATAATTATTTCTTAAATTCCTTAGAAAGGTAAAATATATGTGCATGTAAGGCCTCTGTTGCACCATACTGCTATCGTACCTATAGAATCCTTATGGAGTAAGACTGATATCTGCATTCAGTAGTACTTATCGCGCGGTGCGGCCAGATTCGTGATGAGTTGTTACGATTAAAAGTGCACCGTTTCCAGTATGTTACACGAGTTAGGATGGGAATCTTTTCTGTAAAGTGGAAAAAAGTGTGGGTTAAATTTTATTAGCAAAATTCGGAGAAGATTTTCCTGTAAACTACAGCGTCGCCTGCAAATAATCGTAGCTTACTGTGTACTATTTCACAAATGTCTTTAATATAAAGTAGGAATAGGAGTGGGCCTATGGCACTACCCTGAGGGACGCCAGAAGTGACTCTAACCGCATCAGAGACTGCAACGTCTAATACTATTCTTTGCACGCGGATGGCATTGATGTTTCAAGTAATGCAATTAATGGCGTCACTTGATAGGACGATTTATTGTATATTAGGGCATAGATCGATTTATGAGCTAAATTTTATTAGTAAATTCGGAGAAGATTTTTTCTCAGATGACGTGAAAAATATCCTCCGTTTACCGTCATACTACGGTGGACGACATGAAAATGAAGGATACTGTCGTGTACCAAGAGGGCTTACGAATGGAAAATGTAGTAAACTCATATTTTGGCATCTTTTCATATCTTTAGAGGTGGTCATGTAAAGAAAATACCCATGAGTGTGTTAGAAAAAAGTTCAGAACGGGAAATCGTTACTTAACAATATAGACAGCAAAAAATTGAGAGTCTCTATGCAGATAATGTTACCTACGCAGCATTTCCCGAAAGCAACCACCAAAATTGATACAAATACAGGGTGTGTCCTGAAAGTAGTAGGACTGATTTTTTCCCACACACGCGGACGGTCAGACGGGAGTTTTCTGGGTTGTAAGTGGTGGAAGGGACTCTAACAAAGCGCTGCGAACGTGCGGCAGTCGGCTCTGAGCTCTTGCGGAGTGTGAATCGTATTTCTTCCAGACCTCTGTCAAGTGACCTCGTCACGGTGCGTCATGGAACGTTAAGTGGAGCAGCGTTACGCAGTGAAATTCTGCGTTAAACTCGAGAAAAGCGGCAAGTAGACCCATGAACTCATCAAGGCAGCTTACGGGGATAGTGCCATGAGCAGATCAACCGCTGAACGTTTGAATACGACCCAGAAACGAAGCGGCAAAGTGCAGAATGGCACACAGCGACATCGCCGAAACCCAAAAAAGCTCGCATGTCCAAATCGAAGCAAAAATCCATGATCATGTGCTTCTACGATTCGAAAGGTGTCATCCACAGTGGTTTGTGCCACCAGGGCATACCATTAATGCAGCTTTTTACGTGCAAGTACTGGAAATACTGCGAAAACGCATCTTCCGCATCCGACCAGCCATCGCCGCTTCGTGGATCCTTCATCATGACAATGCGCCGGCCCACACCGCGTTCATTGCCGTTGACTACCTGGCGAAACACGGCGTGGCAACCCACCCTACAGCCCGGATATCGCCCCCCCGGACTTCTTTCTCTTCCCCAAGCTCAAGACCCCCCTGAAAGGGCGTCACCACGGGTTGGTGGAAGCTCTCCAAAAGGCCGTGACGCGTGCTGTAAAGGACATCCCGGAGTCAGCCTTCCAGGAAGCGTATGCTGCGTGGAAAACTCGCTGGCAGCGTTGTGTCGATGCCCAAGGGGGCTACTTTGAAGATTTTTGAAGCGATGTACCTATATGAGAAATACATTTTTTGTTCTCGACTCAGTCCTACTACTTTCAGGACACACCCTGTATTTCCTTTCAATTTATAACACAGTCGGAACTTGATTGAAGATTTTCATTTAGTCTGACTTTTCATTGATATTCTATCTTTCTCTGTCGTTGAAATCTCTTCATTCATTAAAAGGAGGGCTAAAGTCATAATCACAATCACGAATTATTTATGGATTACTCGCGTAAGACTTAAGCCGTGTCCATTCTCGTAGGCTTAAGGGAGCATATATTTGGGCGGCTAAATTTAGGATAGCCAATCCAAAAAGGGAGTATTAATTGGGACAACCTGACGCAGGTATTGCCATCTTGTTGCAGGTGTTGGGCACGAAGCCAATGAAAAACGAGGAAAATATGGAATTATTTTAATAAATGGGGAACGAAACTCTTCACATTGTTAGCATCATAGAGACACAATATTTATGGTTAGCGTTATCGCGCAATTTTGTGACTCGTATAAGTCATTTCGAGTTTTGGATGTCGGAGAAGAGCATTTTATCATAATTTTAGTATCTTATGCAACCTTTGTTCTAATAGCTGTGAAGTAGGGGTATTTTTTAAATCCGTATCTTTAGTTCAATATTTGCTTTTTCGCGTTTATTTAGGAGATAGTAGATAATTTTATTTGAAAGTACAAAATACTTCCTTTTGTCGGGATCCATGTTACGTATCCTCTGATTTCTTCCTAAGGTGCTTTCCGCGCTTTGAATGATGGGAAAAGGATACACTCGTCGATGCCCAAATCTGGCGCCCAATATCGGTGCCCCAAATTCTCTCCTTTTTACTGCCTAATTAGTTGGGGCACCCTTCCAAGATAGCGTCCTGACCAAATCCTGGGATTGGGGCACCCAACTTGCAAATTGAGACGCGGCTTTACGCACACCATCGTATTTCAACAACACTTACATTGACTTAATGTAGCTCTCGGAACTAATATTTTTACGATTCGGGACTATTTCTGATTCGCTCTTGTCAATTAGGCTATTTTTAGGCTCTATACCCCTGATAAATGGAACTGCATATTTTATTGTCTCACCATTAAAATGACTTGAATCTTGACCGCCTTTGAAATTATGACTCAACTGACGTTTCTCATAACAGACATAAGGGAGCATATATTTGGGCGGCTAAATCTCCTATCCTATCTCTCTCCTATCCTCTTGCCTTTTTATAGTGACGATTTTTTCCTCTTTTAAATCCTCAATAACTTGTCCGATGTAACTCATTTGGGACCGCCTCATGCCCCTCTTCCCCTCCGCTTCCTCTATGATTCTTTGCATCAGGCTATCGTGCCTCATAACGTGTCTAACGAAGTTGTCCTGTCTACTCTTAGTGTGTTCAGAAGCCTTCTCTTAATCCCCACTCTTCTCAGCACTTCTCCAATACTTACTTATTCAATCCATTTTACTATCATCGTGGAACACCCTGTCCGTCGGATGGGACGTTAAGCCGTGATCGTAGCGTATCACCAGCACGCTGCAGGTTGGTGCACCCCCTGCCAAACTCCCTCGCAGGGTATTGTGAATATGTAACTTTTACACGAGTAATCCGTCGCTAAGAAGACCCGTCTATATGGAGGTAATAGTCCTCTTAAGTTCCGTTTACACTGTGTGATATATTACAAAAACAAGTTACATATAACATGTTTTACGAAAAAGTTACAAATCCGTGTAACAAGTTACATGTAACATTGTGTCACAAAACAAAAATTCGTGTTACATAACAAGTTTTTGGTTTCCCGCACGAGGTGGGAAAATGTGTAACATGTAACAGAAAAGAGGTGAGGCGCATGGTGGGGATATCCAGTTGACGGGTGAATCTGAAACATTTTTATCTGGCTATAGGCTTAACTTACTTAGGAAATTCGAAGAAGATTTTTTCTCAGACGGCGTGAATCATATCGTTCGTTTACCATCGTACTATAGTAGACGTGATCATGAGAATAAAATAAAAGAAATAGACTGAAAAACAGAGAGATTTAAAATGTCATTTTCCCTCGTACTATTAAGGATAGCAACGTTGTCCCAATTGATTGTTGGATTAATGGCGTCGCTCGCTAGGATCACTCATTGCATGTTTTTTCATAGTTCTAACCTTGCATCTATTTGCACTAGGAATTACTAACCATTAGCAATTTTTTTTATGAATAAGCATGTATATTTTTCTAGTGTGCGTAATATTTCTATGACCGTGCGGTGTGCATGTGGCGGTCCTCTTGCATGCTGCATGTTGGTGATTGGTCACCCCCTGCCAAACACCCTAGAGGTGGCTCGCAGGGTATTATGTAGAAGGTATTATCTGAAGGAGAATTAGAACCCGCTAGAGTGACTCACTCCATCCTGCTCCTCTCTGTGTTGTATCTGAGTACTTCATTAGGAGAGCGGATGGCTTCGACCCCAGCAGTCGGTAATGGCTGTCGTTCGATGCGATACGATACGTATGGGGGACACGTCATTTGTTTTCGCCCGTCGTAGGCCCCGGGGGTTAATGGAAGGGCATTCCTTCCCTCTCACTCGACTCCGTCCTTGGCTGAGAGCCCTCCGAGACGCAAGTCATTTGCCGATGAGGTCATCCTCTAATCCGTCCATGCGATAGCGGCGGTACTTGAACGTCTCCTCAGCGGTTGTAATGCATCAGCTGACCAGTGGTTTCGTTCATAGGATAGTATTCTGTTAAAAAAAGTTGGAATTAAAAATCCACGATGTACACATTTGTGGAAAATATTAAAATCAAAAGAATATTTCCTTCACAAATGTTCTTTTAATTTTTATTATTTTTATGTGTAGCAACCATTTTTATGCAATATCATGTATATATATGGTTTATACAAGCATGAAGAAGTTTAGATCAAGGATTTTTTTAAAGATTGCGAGCACAGGGTTGTTTTGGATGGAGTTAGCTGGGATACTATAGAGGTTACCTGGGATGTACCTCAAGGAAGTGTTATAGGACCTCTTTTGTTTCTTATTTAAATTAATGGCCTTATTACTGCGGTCACGAGCAAAATCCGCCTGTTCGCAGATGATGAAGGCGTGCGTAGAGAAATTAATGGTCATTGCTCTACATTGACACTCACATAGATCACATAGACAGTTTAGATGTAGAGAAAAATAAATTTCCAAAGTCATACACTATGAAATCTGATATACTCTGCCGAAAGTATATAAGCATTAAAAACAAATAAAATTATTGAATACACATATACATTTTAAAAAAACAAAATATTATATTTCGTAAAATGACTCGTAAGATTCTACATAACTTGATATACGGCAAGTCACTTGAATGGGGAACATAAGCCTGGAGTACGAGTGGGCGATCAAGTCCTGAAACTCTGCCTTTCATTCCGCGCGGAAGACAATTGCCGATCGCTTACTCAATCAGAAATACTCATCCCGAAGAGGTCATAACCTCTACTCCTCAGTGAAGGCTTGAAAGAAAATCCAAGTGACAACTCACAACTCAGGATTATGGTGCAAAGACAAGTTAAGCCCAATAATTTGGACTCTACCGAGTTAGAATGAGCGAAGGTTTGCGATGGTGTCACAGCAGGGGCAAATATAAAAAGGCACAACAGGGTGGTCTCGGGAAACTAGATATTATTTTTTGCGCTTAAGCAGTCTACCGTCTGCTGCTTACAGCTATCGTAGTAGGTACTAGCTACTTATCTAGTAGTACTGTGATACATCCATAATTTTGTATGTTATCCTTTATTGGCCAATATATTTCGTGCAATGCAAAATTCAACCTGGCTAGCACAAGAGATCTCCACGTATTTCTTTGCACTTTGGGAGACGTATCTCAGGAGAAACAGGTTTAATTAAAATAAAAAGTACACTAATGCCATCTATCGGAGTTATCCCGATCTATATTCAAGCTTCATGTATTTCACCATGACAGCGAGCAGGTCACTACCTCATGAACCATTGGTCGGTTTTGTTTACGTAATTTTTCGTTTGTGGGCATGTGAAAGCCCATACCATTCTTTCTTATGCTCATTATGCAGTCCCTTTTGAATTTATTTTTCTCTTATGCAAATTATTAATTATTTATCCAAAATGGGCCACATGTTTCAGGAAATACATCGCATTATTTAATAATTCATCGACATTTTTTTTGCAAAAAACTAATTTGTACTGTGCTTCATGCTACCCTAAATCTGATTAAATGCAAAAGGATAGTATTCCTTAAAATTTAACCATTGATCGATTAATAGATGCGAATTAAATGATAGCGCAGCTCCTGCGCGTTGACAACGCTTCCATGACGTCGTCATGACGAGACTTAATCTTACAGGAAAAAAGCGCCTGTCCCTTGTCACTTTACGTGGCGTTTTATTATTTTATTTCATTTTTTTCAAGATGCTCACGTGTCTCTCCATCAAATCTTTGTTTCGCCCTCGAGTGACGCTGCTGCTGCTGCCCTCTCTCCTGTCCCTGCTTGAGTTCTGCTTCCACTTGATTCGAGCGAGCCACCAACGACGGCTTACACTCGTTTCCTAACATCTCCGCCACTCATATATCACCTCCGCCGACTCATTCTGTGCTCCAACGTGGGTGAACCTCATGGTGAAAAAATTAAACCTAACTTGACAGTCGTAAGAGATTTGAGATCCTTCCCCCACGACCAATCCATATATTGGTGACGAAATATCTCATTTTTATTTCATCCGTAAAAAATGCCCAACATATTTTTTGAAACTCATTTATAACGCTCAAGTAAATATCGGGCTAAACTACGGTGTATTTAGTTGGGGTGCAGCTTATAAAAATTCTATAAGATCCATTGTTGTACTGCAAAAAAAGGCTTATTAGAGTAATTTTAGAAAGGAGCCGTCTTGAAAGTTTCTTTCCTTTATTTTGTAGTATAGGTTTGCTTCCCTTCGTATTTTCCGTCGTAGTTTTTTTCCGACTAATTTAGTCATATCATACGAAGGCCAACATAATAAGGTTGGTCAGATCACAGATATAAAATAAGAGAGATAGACTGTAGAACAGATATATTCAGAATTTTGTTTTTTCCACGATCAATAAGAGACTATAACGGCAGATTTAGGATTTACTAGTAGGATGATTAACTAGTAGTGTAGCCTACTAGGTTATGTATTCCTTAATGCATGTTTCTGAATTTTCCTATTATTACTAACAACATATTTTACATGTACTAGCTGCATTGGCAAATTGCCTTCATGAGTAGTTGGCATGTTTTGCCTTTGTATGATTGTGGAAGCATAGTGTGCGTTACTTATATCCGTGTGGTGTGCACGTGCTTTATCATTTTCCATTGATCTAATCTTGAATTGATTTACTACAGAGGCGTAACTCTGGGGGGAATAAGGGGGATGGATCCCCCCTTCCCCAAAACTTCAGAGAAATAAAAAGAATATTTAAATATATTTTCTAGTTTTGACACACGATAACTGCATGTGCTCAAAGTTAAATATTAATTGCCAAAATGATGCTAAAGGTATTTCCAGGCATGTAATTTTTCAAAAACTTTCCCGGACCTCTCCTGTTGCTCGGGGGTGGTGGGATTGCCCTCAGGCCCTGCCATCCACCAAAGTAAATTCCTAGTTACGCCACTGATTCACGGCGAGTTGACTAAATTGATTGGCGGACTACAATGATATAATTTTCATGTAATCGTGGTAATTAATATTGACACAAAAATGTAAACAGCATCTTAACATCCGCGAGGCAGAATAGATAATAATGCACTCATGAATCCATTGTTTGCAATCGACTGATGAATTTTACGTTTATGTTTACTATTATCTACTACCACTCAACATCTATGCTACTGTGCAATCGATCTAAAGACTACTAACATGCTTATACTTAACCTATTTAAATACCATAGCACAGCGGCTACGTGCTTGCATTTTTCTGTCTGCCCCGCTTTGCAAGAGAAATCTTCTTCTTCCGGATCTCGATTTTCTCATCAGTCGTTAGGTTAATGAGTCCGTTTATTTGAAGCGGCTCCTTGGTAACGCCACTTGTTTGAAGAACAAGAGCCATATTTTTTATATTCACAGCCACTTCTTTGGTGAAGCCCCACTGTGATCACCAAACCCGCGTTTAAAACGCACTCCCCTTCAACGATATTTTGTTGGCTGCCATTTCCACCCAAATATCGCACAATTTCTTCGTAAGTCACGAAAACTTTGCCACTCATCTTCCCCAGAATACAATTTAGTCCGAAAACGAAGAACAGTGCCGATCGGCGCAATTGAATCCACAGCAATACTTGTGATCACGGAGATTGCAATTGATACGTTATGTGATTCACGACAAGTATACCCGGACTGACAGCCATTTTGGATGATGACGTCAGCGATCACAGCGCCGCTCGTGGTAATTTGGTTTCCGAATCCGAAACATTAACCGCTTGCAAGTCCTCTACATATATATAATACATGCTATCTACATATACATAATACAAGTCTTGCCTTTGAATGAATTTGGACGTATTTTTTAAATTATGTATGCCTAACATTATTATTTACTACATTTATTATGGCCGCGTGGTATCCTATGGCATACTACATTCTGGTGATTAATCACTCCAAATGAAACTCCGTCCTACTTTAGAGCGAACGTTTGCAACGAGTAGTATTAGACGGCGCAGTCTCCAATGAGGTCAGAGTCGTTTCTGGCGTCCATCAGGGTAGTGTCATAGGCCCACTCCTATTCTCCCAATATATCCACGATATTGGTGAAATAGTACACAGTAAACTAGGTTTATTTGCAGACGACGCTGTAGTTTACTGAGATATCCGTTCCAGTAAAGAAAAGGATGGTTAAGAAAGCTTTTAATTTACTGAAATATGCAGAAAAAAAGGAATTGTTGTTCATTCCACAAAAATTAAGGACGTTGTAAAAAACGCAAACTCCTACTATGTTTGAAACCAATGGCGAGTATAATAGTAATTAGGATTACTATTGGGTACGCAATTTGGTAATTATAAGTAAAAATGGGTAGCGTGTCAACCCATAGGATAGAGCGCTTGGCTTCCCCTCGAAGGGCCTCAGGCTCAAGTCTCGGACACCCAGAAAGAAAATCCTCGAATAGCGAGGTGGCCCAGGGAAAGTAAATGGGTTCCCTGCCCTGAATGAGCGAAAACCACACGCCCTTGGATTAATTTGGGGTAAGCTCTATCCTAACCTATCCAGCCCAACCTTCGGATACAATCAACACACAATCCAACAAAAATCATATTACATATAGCGGTTAATTCTGCTGCAATCTTTGGTCGTTCTCGGAAAGAGTGATTTTTAACCTCTTCATTTATTATTCTCATCCACCCTGTGACCGCTTTCATTAGAACCATCATCTCTCATCATTAACATTTATCATTCCCTTTGCCATTGGCATTATATTTTATTATAATTTCCCTATTCCCTCAATTCATTAAAATAACATACCTAATGTATTCAAACGCTATTTCAAGGACTAATAGTTATTGAAAGCATTGTGTAGGGTGAATGAATTAATTAAGAATGCAAATATTCATACATTCCCTTGTATGTCATCTGTTTATCTTAGTAAATATTTTCACTTTTATTATGTTATTATATTGTTTTGCATACAATTTATTTTTATGTTTGACAACATTATGAGTATCACTTTCACGTGTCCTATGTTTGATTCTGCTAATCTTAGGAAAAATAAAATGAAACAAAATTTTAAAAATAGGAGAGGACTCTCTTTCCTCAGCGCTATCGACGTTTAAGTTACGAAAACCTTTCAATTACTGCACACTCTACTTTGTTTACACAACACAGTTGGAATTTCCTCAAACACATTAGTCTAAACGCTTCGAGGACGGGACACACACTCAAATGTTCTACCACATGCGGTGTTGTTGTGCCGACAGGCCTGCTGTCTTCCGCTACCTTCCATTCATCGGTCGGCCGGTGGCTCTCATCCTTACAAGAAAAAACCCAAACCGAAAGGTCTGCTCGTAAAAATGGGTGAGGTCAGCGTGGATTCTCTGCGTGCGGTCGGTGTTGAAAAGAAGCGAGTGCCATTGTTGGGAGCGAAGGAGGAGTCTCCCCTTCCTCCTCATTCATTCACGGGAAGGAGTCAAAGGGGTCGTCTTCCTTGGGAATGACGGGAGGTGTAAGGCAGGCATGGAAGTAGAAGACGCTAATGAATGGTCGAGGGGGAAGGGGTGGGTTTGTCTCCATCGCTGACGGTGTATGTATGAAAGGGAGGCAGGAAAGAACCCAAACACTGCAGGTTGAACACTTGTCGTGAGCGCGAATATTACAGCAGAGAATTCTCCAATCTGTACGCAGAGATGCCGACTTACAAAAAATATTGAGGGGGGCCCAAACCGGGGATCTTAACCCGGGAAATTTTATAAGTAATGAGTTTTAAGTTTTTTAAGCATTTTAGAAGAGTCATATGATCAACATTAGAACTCTGATAACTCGAATCTCGATATCTGGACACTCCGAGGAAAATTGGCAAGCCTGACAATTTTTTATGAATTTTTGAGGGGGCTCGTGCCCCCTCAGGCCCCATGGAGTCGGCGCCACTGTCTGTATGCGTTGCAAGCAGGGGTGTCAAGTGAAGCGAAATGAAAATTTTTCGTTTCGATGCGGAGGGAAACGAAAATACGAGGCCTGGGTTTAGTTTCGTTCCCGCACGAAATTAAAATCACCAAGGAGTTTAGTTTCGACCCGGGACGAGATTTTACTCCCGGGAATGAAACTAAATTAATCGAAACTCCGCCGTTCATAGTTATGTTTCGATCTTAGAAGTTGAGTGGACGGGGAGAAGAGTGAATAGTTTCGATCCATTACGTTTAACATGCGTGTAGACAGGTCAAATTATTGAACTTAAATATCGAATGGCCAGTTTGCGTACACCATTCTCCTGTTAGTGGTTAAAAATATGAGTGGTCCATGCATTTAGTGGCGGTAGGCCTTTACTTCATTCATCCATACTTCGTACTCGGTGTTTGGGTCGAAACTAATGCCTCGTTCACATTACGATTGTCCGAGCGATCGTCCCAACGATAGTTGGCCGAACTAGCCGTGTGAATGCATGTCCTGACTATAGTTGACGTAGTTACGAACGTTGCCACTTTACGATGGTAAGGCGCTGGGAGACCGGAAACGGAAGCGACAAGAGAAAGACGAAAAGCTCGTGAAGCTCTATTTTTTTCATGGATTTGTCCTGGGAAGGAAGAATATGGGTGGAAGAAAAATTATTCGGTAAATACACGTTGAACACAGCAATATCTTGTCCCTGCATACCTCAACAGCTTTGCTAACCGTCAATTTCCCGTTCACTTTAGATGTCAGCACTAGAGGGCAGCACAGGTTTTAACAATCGTTGTGTGAATGCACGATAGTTTCGACAATCGCTGGAGCAATCGTAATGTGAATGAGGCATAAACCGTTCGAAGGTGAGGGACGTGGTCCCTCCGCTGCGAAACATTGCCTGATTCATTTCGTTCCATAGTTTTAATTTAGTTTCGACCCGAAATAGTTTTCACTCCGATTTTGTTTCGACCCTGAGTTTCACTCCCTGGGTTTAAATGTATTTCCACATTTCAGGATCATGATTTCGCTCTTGGGAACGAAACTATTGAAAATTTGCTAGTTTTGACTTCCGTTTAGCTTCGATTGACATCCCTGGTACGCCAGTGAAGATTTATCGGGTCTCACACCGGCTACGGTCCTCCATATCTCCTTCCGGCGTTACAATGTGCAAATCGCCCATTGTTCTCAGGGATTATCCAACGATTTGATCTTTGGATTTTTCTCTTTTATAGCAAAATCTTCCAAAATCGTTGACACAATTAATCATGGTTTCGCTAATAGTGGGCCCTGGTCGCTTTCATAGCGGCGGGGGTATTCCCTCTCCTACCCTACCACTCCTATCCTTACCCTAGAGGCGTTGACGGGTTCCTCAAAGCCGTTTTACACGGTACACGGAATCGCGCAATCTGACGTACGTGCGAAGGCGCAATAAAAATTGCGTCGTGTAAAGCGGTGAATTGCTAGAGCACATGCGAGAATGCATGGATGCGAGATGACAAAATAGCTCCTGTTCTAATTTCGTTCATGCATTCGCGCAATTCCGCGCCATTTTAGAAATTAATGCGGCTCTAACCTGCGTAATTCCGTGCCCCGTGTAAAACGGCCTTTATATCCTTTTTCCTTCCCTACGACTCCCCTTCCCGAGAGCGGGGGCGTATCAGTTGTAGTACTGGGTCCCGGCCCCGGTGCGTTGTAACCCTTCTAAGACCCCCTTGGACAGGGGCGCAGCCAGGAATTAAGGCTGGGGGGGTTTAGGTACAACTAATTCCAGGGTGTGTGGGGATATGGAATACCCACCAGGATAAGCGGTTGGTGCGAGATTAACAAATTGCGGAATTTTAAAATAAACGGTTCAAAATGGTGAGTTTTACGGCTTTCTGAGGGATATTTTATCAATTCTTACACTATTCTATAAGTAATATCAATCCTATTAAGTAAAATGGATTAAGTTTAAATATTTCTCTGAGCCATGGGGGGGGTTTATCCCTCATAACCCCCCCTCGCTGCGCCACTGCCCTTGGATACTCATACTCTGTCCTCAGGGATTCAAAAATCTAATCCAGGGATTCTGTAATGCAAAGGGATTCAGGGATTCCGAAAGGATTGGATTCCTGAAACAGGTCGTGTATAATGCGAGATATTCAGAAGATCTCATCTCTAAATACCTCTGCCTATTCCCCTCCTTCGCAAAATTACAAATAGAGCGGACGAATCGGTCATGTTGGTGATAGAAAGCGTGATATTTGAAGCCCATCGTTAAATCGTTCTGGAAAGAAAAGTTTCAATGCGCGAAATCATACAGGTGTCTGTAGAGGGCGTTATTGCATTGAAGTGAAGAGAGCATATATACCCGTATGGTTTTGTCCTGATGCGGTTGACATAGTGATCTACTGCGTTTACTGTTTTTTCTCGTAAGCATGCACATTGTGAGAAAGGATGCGCGAAGCCGAGAAGTAGCGGAAAAACAGTGAGCCGCTCGGCGAGAGTTAGTGACGTCATGAACTTTTCACCGAAACGGGGTAAGCCCGTCGACATTTCGCTGCCATTAGTTCGAGAAGCAGGCGTCGTATGGACAACGGATAAATATAGGGGTGTTTATTTCCCAAATTCTATGGCAATAGAAAAAATGGGAAACGAGCCAATTGTACATTTCCTCAACGTAATGAATATTTATTGCTTTTGACAAGACATTAAAAAATACGTATATTTTTAGGTTCAATATCGAACTAACCATCTTTCCCTTTCATTGAAGAAGGATTTTTCCCCTTCCATCTGAGAAAATACTGTTTTATACCAATAAGTTATCCTAGACATATTTATCATAAGCGTGTATTTCCGCTTTACCCTATGCCGCACAATGATAATAATAAAATGCCTTTATTCGGGCGAGGTTGAGACTAAGAAGTCCCCTCTTCCCCCTAACCCCTCCATAGCGTCAATGCAAACATATTAAAAAATTGTAGACAAACGTTTACAACACAAAGTATATACAATATTTGTGAAATATCAAAAATATGAACAACTGCATGAGAAAATTTTGTGGAAAAAAGATTTCTGTTTGTGGGAAAAAACATGAGGATGAGGGTGTAGTATCCTTCAGCGAAAAAACCCACCGCAGGAAAACGCCCACACAAGAAGGGGGGCGTGAAAAACCTGCGAAAACCTACTGAGTGAAAGCTAAAGTCGTGTTATTGGTAAAATACAACATAGTCCATGAGGTACAAAGTATACACAAATATTACACATGCAGTTAAGATAAAAAATATAACACATATATACAAGCATTCAGTGATATATATCACAATGAGGGGGATACATAGTTTCACCAGTAACCATAGGTGGTACATCAGACGCCCCCTGAAAATGCCTCTGGAAATTACGACTGAAGCGACGCGTCTCATTAAATCGTGCTGAAAAGGAAAAGTCCAGAGCGCGAAATGACCGCGGCGATATTCCACACCTCGTTCACCAAATTGCATTCTGTCCGAGAGGTAAATCTTCTCACCTGAACTCTATTGTCTCCCTCCATAAACGCCGCTCTTTTGTTTTTTGTCGAAGGGCACGCTCCAGGGGGGCAGAAATCCACCGCGTGCGGCGCTGGCGTCAAAGTTTTTCGCGCGCGCGGAAAAGAGAGATTGTTTACACTTCAGGAAATATGAAAAAAAGCAACAATCAGTGGAAGCTTCGAGTCTGGACCATAAATAAAAAGTGTAGGGCTACGCGTGTGTGAGGGTCGGAGGACATTTTTTTCGCTTTACCTCTGCGAAGCGCCCGCATTATTTCGAGGCATAAATCCGACGGGACATTCGTGCGGTCGGCCGCCATGTTGTCGTTGGAGAGGCGACGTTCGGCTGACTGGGCGCAGCGCGCACTGATGGATGTCGGGAATTCATCCGCCGCTTGCTGACTCGTCCCGCGAGAAATATATACGACCCGTGTCGCTGGAAATGACCCGATGAGACGGCCGGAATCTCTCGCCGCGAAAAAAACAACCATAACACGAATAAGTCACAATCTGCGGACACGGGTGGCGATTTTCATTTTTTTCTCCCCCGCGAGACGGTTTTATATGGGGGACGCTCTCTCTCTTTCTCTCTCACACGCAGAAGCACGTACGCAACAATGTGGTCGCTATGCGGTCGCTAAGGGAACGAGCGAAATAATAAAAGCATCTGGAAAGGGCGTTGGTGCATAAAGGTGAAGCCAGCATGTACCAGATGATGACGTGCCTCATTGAAATCTAGGTGGTACCGTATTAAATTTATGTGGAATTATAGAGTTTTTTTTACATTTCATTATGTGAAGTCGGCATCATGAAGTCACGCCCGATACAACGAATTACAGCATAAATTTGTTTTACGGCAATTTCAAAATATTCTCTCTTCATCCAACACATTTCATTGACAATTTCATTCTACACTCACCTTGTTGGTGAACATGGGTATAAAAATATTATTTGATTAAAGATGAAATTTTAATGATTCTGCGGCTGCCACAATGATCGATCGTGTTTGTTATATGCCCGCTAACGTTTTACGTACATCGTCAATTTTCCTGTAATAAATGGCTGCCAAAGCATTTAGAAAGTACGTTAATTAATACATATCACCAACATAATTGTTGATTATTAGTATTTACATGCAATGAAAAATATTCCCATTTAGATTACCCACCCGACGTCCATCCTTAGAGTATGGATTGAACATGGATTGCCTCTCTGTATTTAGAGAAAATATTGAGTATCCGTACCCTTATTTATCCTAAGACCCTGCGTCTTTCTGCTTCACGTGAGATAGAACAGTATGGCGGAGGCATGGCTAACTCCCTATCCAGATATTCACAGGTATCACACGCACACCCAACAATAATGCGATCAGGAATGTGGTTGCTCAGGGAACAAGCGCAATGATAAACACACAAAAAAAACAAAAGCGAAACGAAACGTGTGGGGATATCCCTTCCCACCTTGCAAGTCTTGGCTCGCTTCATTATTAACGTTCCATTAAGGATGGGACAATTTTCCATTTCACGTTGTCCCGCGAACGTTCTCATAAATTTCCGCCGCATAGCAGGTTGACGGAGTGTTCTCGCACGTCAGAATGAACGTTCGCGGCGCACCGCTCCGGCAAAAAAATTCCACGTCATCGATTCGCGTGTTGCTAAGGCACCTGAACAAATGAAGAGCGCTTTCAAGATGATTCAGAGATTCAGCGCGAAATAGCTGGGTTTAAGGAAAAGTGCCCTAATCTAGTTACCAAGTCAATTTCAACCCTTTGAAAGCATATTTATTTTTTAGAAAAAATCTATCGAATTATATCAGTCACTATTCGCAAGACATGTTAATAGTTATGCAACTTGTTGCCTATAGTTACTGATTGTTAGACTAATATACCTTATTGATCTTCCTCCCTTACAATGGTATTCCCTCTATTGGGGCAATTTTGACCCTAGCTTAGTTGATCGATTATAGGTATAGATTACAAGTCTGTGAAACTATTCAATTTCTTTTGTGTCCAATTTTCAAGTCTTCTTCGAAGCTAGCTTTCAGAATATCTGTGCATTAAACATATATCGAATAACAAAGTTATCGTTATAACTTTTTATAACCGTAATTAATTTGGTCCTGATGACTTCTCCGACATAGGAGAAGAAAAGCTAGCCTTCTTACAATAGGGTAGTTTTCTTCATCAAAGAAAACGAAATGCATTCCTTGCGGTTCGTTACCCACCATTAGTGTATTCATAATATACAAATTATTTGGTTTTATAAATCCCAGTTTAGACGAATGTTAATGGTCAATTTTAATCTCATTTAAAAAAGGTCAGATTGGCGCCCATGTGATGCCACTCCACGTGACGTCACAGGGACCTAGTTTCTATACGAGTAGTCAGGGGTTTTACATCGTATGAGATTACCAATGCATGCATGTAGCACAGAGCTCAGGGAAACATTTCTTAATAATAACCTAATGTGTTGATAATCCTTATTTAAGCCAAGCGCTGCCTGCTAGCTGGGTACTCTGATACCTGCTAGCAGTCCGTATTGTAGCGGCTCTCATAGCCTCGCACCAAGGTGACTTCACACGGCGGCAGCCGGAACCAGAAGGACGTCACTAATTCATAATTAGCCGTCGCGTTTTCGCGCGATTGAAAATTTTCACTTTTCATTTAATCGTGAAAAATGGATATCGTCATTTGTAAATCTAAAATCGTGAAATACGTACTCCAGGAGTAATTATCTTTAGATTTAGGTATAAAAAAATAATAGGAGACCACCGTATTGACTCTGGGAAACCCCAATATAATTTTGTTTCAGACGTGGACACCACTCGTGAAATTTTTAAAAGTCTCCAACGAAAGATATTGTTTTCTTTTTTTTTGGCTCTGAGTGAGACTATTTCTTGGGGCAAGAAGCTTCCACATGGCTTTTTTTTAAATTTTACAGCATTTAAAACATAAAAAATCATCATACTCCCCCTAAGGTAGCTAATCTAATACCTCATGCACATGAAAATATGAGTTCGTAAAAAAAAATGCTTATCAGTAAAAATAACCGAGTTCATTGAGAATACTGGTTACAGCGAACATGCAGAAGTAATACCTGATACTGCCCGGTCTATCAGCTAATTGCCGTTCTATTGCCGCTTCGTTACCTAATCCTTAACACCTAATCATAATCAAGTCTTCAAATGTCGTGCCAAAATACTTTGAAACCAGTATTGGTAAGTAATTGAGTAAAATGAATCACATTACTTGTAACGGTGACTTTTGCAGTCATTTGCACTTGTAACGATTACTTTTTACGAAATGTAATTTATACTTGTAAATTACTACTTACAGTGAAATAGGAATCGCTACTTTCGCAATAATCATTACTTGCTCGTAATCGACGCTTACTTTATAATCTCTCCCTTAAATTGGTTTTTTACATTCATGATCCCATATGTTGTAGCCTACTCATGTTGGGTACAAAATACGATACCCCTTGTATTGTACAGCTGATATAATTGTATACCTATATCGCAAGTGAAATTGCAACTTTAGCATCTTCTGTGACTCAATTATTCCACATTTTTTACTCCATAATTCGACAGTTGCCAGGTAACCTCTAGATTGTGCAATCTTACATGCATCTAAATGTAATTTCAACTGTAATTTTACTGATTACTCTTTTAAATCAGTCATTTGTACTCGTAATTGATTATATTTTATACGGAGTAACTGTAATTGAGCCCAGTTATTTTTTCTCAGCACTTTTACTGATACTGTTCGTATAAAAACTCGCAAATAATATTCAGGAAACACCAACTGCAACGTCACATTATACACTTTAGTCCTATACCTGCATATAATATCCTCAACTCTATCACAGAATGTCCTGAACTACCTACTTTATTTTCTAAATTTCCCTACCGCCCTACGCGCTACTACTCCTTGCTATTCCACATTATTCATAGTCCAGGGGCGTAGCCAGAAATTTTGTTCTGGGGGGGGGGGAGGTTCAAAAAATGGGGGGGTAATTTTAACAAAACAGGGTACCTACATAGTAGAGGGTTTTTAACTATTTTTTCTACGTTTCATAGTCGAAAAAACTTCATTGGTCAAGGAAATCCTTAGTAAATTCATGATTTTTTGATATTTTGCTTTCTTTTATGAAGCAAATTAATTGTGTTTTTCAACTCCGGGGGGCTGGGGTCCGGACACCACGGACCTCCCCGCTCGCTACGCCACTGCCACTGTTCCCCGATTATCACTGATATCACTTTTTCCCGCCTCCTCTCGCTTCTTAATTCCCTTCTTCCGAGTGTTGATGCCTTTCCTCTATCCCCGAATGTCATTTCACGAACTTGGCTTCATTTCACCTTTCCATTAATACCATCATCCATATGGCATCACATCTTACACATTTTCTTACCTATTGTCCCAAATCTCTTTGTTATATTGTATGTATTTGTTTCGTTACTGGGCCACTCTAAATAAAGCAGTATCTATAAGAGGACATTTAAAAAAAAAAAAAATATTTCATATTAAGCCAAATAGAGAAAATACTTAAACACGCAATTTAAAGAAGGGAAAACTAATAGTTAATGGACTTAAGAAACCTGAAGTTGAATTCCTTGGGTTTTTTTTCGCTCTTTTTTCAAATGATAATGTATATAAATGATAAGACAATAAATACGATTATTTGAGTGTAAGGAGCTCTGTCGCTTAATACAAAATATTACAGTGCAAAATATAATTAAAATTGTGATAAGAAGAGGACAAATGTAGGTAAGTAATTAAATATAACTCACTTATTCTTATCATAGTTATTCTGATTTTGAATTTAGAAATGTATAAATTTATCTTGATAACAATTACAATCATCTCACAATATACAGGGTATTAAAATCAGAAAAAATATTGAAAAATATACAATTAGCCCAGATACCCAAAGGCCTCGAAACTGCTACAGCACTTCATTTCAGAATGTGTTCAAAACCACTATATTGGGCGAATATTTATTCATTATAGAACAACTAACTCAGACCTTTTAAATGAATCTTTGTCATTAGTACCCCTTGTACAACGAATTCCCAAGTATATTGCCCAAACAATGAAACTAAGCTGAGCTATGAATAGTGATGAGCCTAGACATTTTCCTGGAAGTTCCTATTGATGATGCGAGTGCAAGGATCCTCCAACTACTCAGAACTTAAGGGGAAACTTTCGTACAGGCCTGCCAACTTACGCCCAAGTATGCACAGTAAGGCATGGAAGTTAAGCGGCATTAATGCGGAGTTGCCAATCTCGCCAAGGTGCTCTATCAGAAACTTAAATCCTGACTCTAAGCGTCGTTGCATAGGGGAACTTGAGGTAATTTTCCAACGAACACGTTGAAGGTGTAATGAGGATGGTGATAAAGTTTTTTAAGGTAGAGAACGGCATTTTTTAATCCAGAAATACAATGGTAATTAATATTAGTTTAATAATACGTTGACATTTTTGGTAAAAGTATGCGAAAAAAATTACTGGGCTAAATTACTGTTATTTCGTAATAGAAGTAATCAATGCGAGTCTACTCCACCTCCGACTTACGGACATCTCTCACTTACACATTTTGAGGACCATTATTGTCCGTTAATAAGAGGCTTCACGGTAATAGAAATAACTTCCAGCTCATCGTCCATGTGTCACTCAAGATATGAGGTTTATTAATTTCATCTTTACACTTCAGGATGAGGGGAGACTGAAGGCTTTCAAGATGTGGTAATAGGGTGGTTTCCTATTATTTTTTATTGGCTAAATCGAAAGACTATTACTCATGGAGTACGCATTTCAGGCTTTCAGATTTTTAAATGACGATATCTATTTTTTTTTTGATTAAGTGAAAAGTAAAAATTTTCAAGGGCGCGAAAACGCGACGGCTAAGTATGAATGCCGGGGAAATCCCGTGTGACGTCATTCTGGTTCCCGCTGCCGCAAAGTGAGGTGACCTTGAGGTGAGGATGTGTGCGCCGCTGAGATGCAGGCTGCTAGCAGGTAGCGCTTTGCTTAAATAAGGATTATTAATACCTTATCAAACGAAGGAAACTTTCCGAACTTAGGTATTTTTAATGTGTGATTATTAAGAGATGTTTCCCTGAGCTCTGTACCTCGTGCATGCATTGGTAATCCTAGACGATGTAAAACTCCTATCTACTCGTATAGAAACTAGGTCCCTGTGACGTCACGTGAAGTGGCATCGCATGGGCGCCAATCTGGCCTTTTTCAAATGCGGTTTAAATTGACCATTGCCATTCGTCTAAACTGGGATTTCTAATAGTAAATAATTTGTATATTATGAATACAGTAATGGTAGGTAACGAATCGCAATCGATGTCTTTCGGTTTCTTTGATGAAGGAAACTACCCTATTGAGAAGAATGGAGAAGATGAAGTGGACGGAGAGGAGAAGGAACGACGAAGTGCTGAACATGGTGGGTGAGGAGAGGCAGTTTCTAGAAGAGATACGGAGGAGACAAAAGGTGTTGATGGAGTTATTTTTATGTGGGAATGGGATGTTGAAAACAGTGTTCGAGGGTAGAATATCCGGTAGGTAAACGAGGGAGAGGAAGGAAAAGAATCGGATTTTTGCACATAGGTAACTAGCTAACCCGGCGATCTTCGTGCTGCCTAATAATAAATGAACAGTTTATTTAAACTATTTATAGATCAAGAGCTGTTATACTGATTTAAATATTTTTTTACTTATTATAATACAATAAAAACAAAAAACAAAAGTATTTCTTATAATGGCTTGTTATAAATACAATTTTTTTATTTAGTCTATATTGGGTATACCAGGGCACGTATACGCAGATTTTTTAAAATTGTTTTTTCTTATGTTTATTGTTTCACTAAAGAAATTTTATACATAGTGATCTTATAAAGCAATCAATAAAGGCATAATTTCATGCGTTCAGTTGTTGGCCTATTTGTTTTTTTAACCGTAAAAAAATGCTTTTAGTTCCTAGCCTGTCGCGTAAACTTGCCCCCTTCTTGCGGCAAGTTTACGCATTACCAGACCGATGCTTGACTGACGCTCAAAATCTCGCCTAAATAGCACCTTCGGAGCAGCATTAATATATCATGACTTGTGGTGAGCTAGTTTTAACTTGGTTCGGAAAAGTGCACTGTGTAAACGTGCCCCGGTCTACCCTACACATTCGAATTTATTGTCTTGAGCCAAGTACCTACTGATATTCGAAAGTTTTTGTTTTGTTACTTATCAGGCGCAAGAACAAATAAAGTGGATGGTTTACCAATAAGTGAACACTTTAATAATAATAATAATCAACGGAATATACAAGGGCCGTTTTTTTTCAACCTCCTATGGGTCATAACTTCCAAAAAATTATGCCTTTGTCCTGAAACTAATCGCCCCTTTGAAAACGCTTTCCATCTATCCACGTCTTCATTTCAGCGAAAAGATGGAGGCCTTCCCGTACTAGGTCGGCATTGCACGGCGGGTGACCGAAAATGTCCCATTGAAATCGCTCAAGGATCAGTTGGGCTGCATCAGCGCTAAGATGACGGGCGTTGTCATGGATCAGAACACTTCCGGAAGTCATCTTGTCTCTTCTTTTGTTTTGAATGGGAATGGACTTAATTTTTCACACTATTTCATACTCTAGCCACATTGCATTAAAGAAAAATTCTCTTTTATCGGGAGAAAGGTCAAGACATGTCAATGCTGAGGCCATTCGGCGAGTTTTCTGGCTGCCTCTTCGCACTTGGCGGGAGAATCACTACAAGTCATGCAATCTATCACGTCTGTTCTACAATCTATCACGTCTGTTCTACAATCTATCTCTCTTATTTCATTTATATGATCTGATCTTCCGTAGTATGTTGGCGTCCGTAAGATATGGTTAACTTCGTCAGAAAAGACACTGCTCTCGAATTTATCTAAAAGGTTTAGTCTATTTTTCAATCTACGGTCCGACAGAGATTCCCATCCGAGTTTATCTAAGAGGTCAGTTACACTAACAAGAGTATCGTAACGACCTTTCACATACCTGGCAGCTCCCCATTGCACGCGTTCAAACTCTGTTATTAAGCCTTTTTCATGAGGGTCCCAAACACTGGCAGCGTATTCTAAATGTGGTCTAACGAGGGAAAAGTAGCTAATTTCTCTCTTTTTGTCGTCGCACTCTCCTAATATTCCTTTAACAAAACCCATTTAACGATTAGCTTGATCGGTTATTTCTCGAATATATTCCACGATAGATCATTATTCTCTACAATCTCTCCAGCTTCTCTCTCTGTCAGGGGGCAAAGATCAGTTCCTCCCTTGATCCCCTATTATTCCCTCCCTCTCTCTACCTCACATTTAATTTTTATAATAAATCCGTAAGCCATGTTTTGGAGACGCAGTTATTGAAATTACACAACTTATGTTTGCTATTAAGAAGTTTTATTAACATTATAGTTTAATATTTTATAAATTAATATTTATTGTCACATGATTTAATTTGAATAATTAAATAGTTTTTTAAATAAACTTTTCTAAATTTGACCCCCCCTGAAATCTGTCGCCCTTTGCACGTCGGCACCCCTCTGCCAGGCCCTAAGATTAATGGCTTCACTCGCTAGGATGACTCATTGCATGTTTTTTTGTCCATAGTTCTAACCTTGTATGTATTTATTTAGGAATTACTTACCATTGGCAATTTTTTTATGAATAAGCATGTATATTTTGCTAGTATGCGTAATATATCTATGACCGTGCGGTGAGCATGTGGCGGTCCACTTGCATGCTGCATGTTGGTGATTGGTCACCCCCTGCCAAACACTCTAGAGGTGGCTCGCAGGGAATTATGTAAATGTTAATGTAGTTTCGGGCCTGCTCTCAATCGTCAATAACGAATTTCAAAAGTTATTCATTACAATAATCATCTAAGATGACCAACATACTGAAACCATTGCACAAGCGAATAGGATATTTCACATTTATTAAAAGGTTATCAATGTTGAAAGATTTTGAAAAATAATGATATTAGAATTTTTAATTTTTTCGATTATTCGTTTGCTTCTCCAGCTATTCGCGAGGAAAATTCGGTAGCCTTCGGATGAGTTGTTGACGTCACGAGCTCATACCGAGCGGGTCACAGCTTCTCAGCCATCCCTCTAACTTGTGGGATCTCGCGTAGTTCCTTACACATTTGAGAGCGATTCCTTCCCTGCACACAATGTCCTTCCTTAAGGAGCGTATGAAACAGAGCTCTAATGACGTCAGCAGTTCATGAAAGGTGGGTTGTAACAATGTAACATTCTCTGTTTGCTATTTTATGCTCACGAAAACATCGACCGAGCAAGTAATGAAGGAGAGATCGAGTTAGTAAAGATCATAATGAGAATAAAATAAAGGAAATAGACCGAAAAACAGAGAGATTTACTGCGTCATTCTTTCCTCGTATTATCAGGGATAGCAACTCACATTTCGTTCTTCCATGACTGTACAAAGTCCCGTGTTTTGGAGGACAGAAGACCTCTCAAGTCATGAGTATCGCTTTGGAGACAACAACATCATAATAACGGGTGTATTCCTCTCCACAACAGCTCCGAGTCATCCCATGTCTGTCTTTCATCACAGTGGGCTGTTCTTTCTGTCCTTTTGAGTTTAGGCCAAGGACTCCCACTAAGCTTTCAGCCCATTCCCTGTATCCTTTCCCCTTATCCTGAACCCTCGTGAAAATGACCACCCAAATCATCCCCATCGCTCATCTGCGCCCGGATATCCGACCGTGTTGGAAAACTCTATAGAGCATAGACCATTCCTGAGTTCATTAAACCGTGGTGTGCACGTAGGGATTGTCTTTTAAACTGCATGTTGGAATTTTATTCATTTATTGTGTTGAACGTTCATCCTACGTATAAAAATAATTACGTGATGGACGGTCATAGCAAAAATAAATGCAAATTATATATAATTGAGTCAGACTGGTGGTGTATCTGCATTATTTTGATTCACAAGTTCGTTTTGAACAAAATTTCCATCACCTCCGAGAAAAATTACCTTCGATGCTCAAAAAATTCAGGTCGTCGCGTAGTATATTAAACAAATCAAAAATTCTGTTTAAAGGGGCATTTTTGCTTAGCCACATAAAACATCCATAACATAAAAAGGTCTTCTTGCACCTTTTCCACTTGGAACATTCATACATATTCTACTATTAATTGGTCACCCCCTGCCAAACACTCTAGACGAGACTCGCAGGGTATTATATGGATGGTAGTAGATGCATCCCACCCCTCCGTCTCCCATTTGCCTGAGTCATCACCGGCTATCAGCCACGCCCTTCTCCTTACCAATCGAAATCCTTAAAAACCGTTTCCCATTCGAAGACTGAAGTCCAGTCACCAAACCTTTTCTGACTTCTCTGACGCACGGAACGTGTCCCGTTGTGTCCGAACCGCGAACGTTGAGACTCAAAGTTTCGTAGCCACGTTAAGATGCACGCCTATTGACAAACGCGCAAATAAGTCCTGCTATATATAGCTGTTTCTTCAGGGAGTATGTTTCTACCAACTTTTTTATGTAAACACTTCCTCGTCTGTTTGTTTGTCCGTCGGGACACAATCTTGCAAGTCAAATTTAATCCTCTTGCGAATTCGTTACCTCCTCTAAATTGTCAGTGCTGATCAGAATCAGATGACAATGCATTCATAAACATTTCATAGGTCTTTAGAAGGAGTATGAACCATCGAATCATTCTATAATTAACATTTTAAGGGATCGATCAACTGCTGGGTGAGTTTAAGTAAGATTTAATTCTTCGCTGAAATGCGGCCGTTCTTTTTCAAGACATTCTCATTTCACATGGTTCTCGTAATTTCACAATGGGAGTAAACATTTCTAGAGTCATCCAATTATTGTAATAATTAGCATGACATCATTTACAATGAAAAAATGAAGTATTGTTTTATTTATATTTAACATTTTCTGTCTAAAAAATGTCCATTTATTTTTAATAGAAATTTTGTGTAGGTACATTACTTATGTATTTTATGAAGCTTTTTTTTAAACAACCAAAATACTTTCAACAATGTATTTCATATTTAACATAATATTACCTAATGTGTTTATAGTTTTTCTGGCTTGGTGTTTAGCACACCAGGTTTTTTGAACCTTTATGTATTATTTTATCATTCAAGTAGTTTTTTATCCGAATGCACGATGTTACCCATATCTTACGAACGCCAGCATACTTCGGAAGATCAGATCATTTAAATAAAATAAGAGATACAAACTTTAGAACAGACAGATTCTGAATGTCTTTTTTTTCCACGATCAATAAGAGATCATAACGGCAGCAATAGAACTCACGAATAGATCAGGTGACTTGTGCTGTAGCCTACTAACTTATGTAAATCTTAGTTCATGTTTCTGAATTTTATTATTATTTGTAACAGCATTTGATAGTATGATTTGTTAGTATGCGTGACGTTTTTTGGACCGTGTGGTGTGCATGTGGGAAACCAATTGTATATTGCAATATTGCATGCTAGTGATTGATCACCCCCTGTCAAACACCCAAGAGATACCTCGCAGGGTATTTTGTAAATTTAGATGTACATAATACCTTCAAAGTACCTCCAGGGTGTATAGCAGGGGGTTACCAATCACCAGCATGCAAGAAGATATGCACTCCCTGCGCTCATAAAAATATTACGCATGCATACAAGTATTTCCTTTCAATTTATGAAACAGTCGGAACTTGAATGAAGGATATCATTTGAGCTGAGAGAAGGACTGTAGAACATACAGATTCAGAATGTCTTTATTTCCACAATCAATAAGAGACAATAACAGCAGCGTTAGAACTCACAAATAGATCAGATGACTTGTTGTGTAGCCTACTAACTTATGTAGGTATTCATTAATCCATGTTTCTGAATTTATTTATTATTTCTAACAGCATGTGGTAGTATAATTTGTTAGTACGTGTAACGTTTGTAGAGAGTGTGGTGAGCATGTGAGAATCCAATTGCATGCTGGTGATTTGTCACCCCCTGCCAAACACCCTAGAGGCGGCTCGCAGGTTATTATGTCGATGTAGATGTATCCATCTACTTGTACGGTCGTTTTTTCTGGAGTTGTTGGAATTGAGGGGTTGAGGCATTTTCGGTTCGTTCCTCACATGTACACGAATCACTCTTACTCAATTCTTGGGGTCCCCATTCAGGAGGGAGTTCTCAAAGAAGTCAATTCGAAGATAAGGAATTAAATGAATGAAAATAGTTGAAAGGGATACACTTATAAATCTATTTACTTAAATCCTAGCACTTCTTCTCCTTATCGAGTATTTTATCCAATGGGAATTTAATTTACAATCTAAGTCAGGGATGTCGACTTACAAAAAATATTGGGGGGGGCCAAACCGGGCATCTTGCCCCGGGAAATTTTATAAGTAGTGAATTTTAAGTTTTTTTAAGGGTCATATGATCAACATTAAAACCCTGATAACTCGAATCTTGATATCTTGACACTCCAGGGAAAATCGACAAGCCTGGCACATTTTTTCCTCACACCCATTACGAATTTTTGAGGGGTCTCGTGCCCCCTCGGGCCTAATGGAGCCGGCGCCACTGAATTCGAAGTAAGTAAGATGAAAAGACACTCTATTCTGGTCAAACTAAATCTGGTATTCAGCCTACCAGACCCAATTAAATATTTTTCGCAGGGGTAGAGGCCGTAAATTTCACTTGTTTTTATTATATTCACCATGATATTTCACCTCGAGTATCATAGGGGTGGCTCTGTCGTATTTTATTAATTTTATATCACATCTATTTTCAATAAACAGTATGATGTACAACACGCATTTGAAAATACTTGAATACTAAACTTACATTGATGCTTCCTCCCCGAGAATTTCTTTTTCTAGAGTCTCCGTTTCTTCCGTAAATATGCTCTTCTAACACTTCAGCGGTGTATGAACGGATCCTATTAAGAGCGTTATTTAAAATTTTGACGAACATTAAAATACTTGTGTTAACGCCGTTTTACACGGGGCACGGAATTGCGCAGGTTAGAGCTGCATTAATTTCTAAAATGGCGTGGAATTGCGCGAATGCATGGACGAAATTAGAACAGGGGCTATTTTGCCATCTCGCGTCCACGCATTCTCGCATGTGTTCTAGCAATTCATCGCTTTACACGACGCAATTTTGACTGCACCTTCGTGCATACGTCAGATTGTGCAAGTATGTGCCCCGTGTAAAACGGTCTTTACTATCACCTGGCGATGGAAAACTGTCGGTCGAAATCGATTTTTCGAGCAATTGATATTTGAGTTGAAAAAGCACCTAGTTGAAATCAAGAGCTCGACTATTCAACGAAAATTGAAATTGGAACCAAAAGATCGATTGATCGAAAAAAATCGAAGATTCAATTTTTAATACAAATCCTACAAAAACATGTTTATTGTACATTCGAAATGCATCAAAATGCACATTTGAGTAGCAGAAAAAATCCCAAAAAATCTACTTAAAATGCATATTTGAACTATTTGTAGTAAAAATTTATGTATTTACGCACTTCCAAGTTTTACGAACACCGGTTGGAACCATTCGGCTTCAATAGAATTTTTAAGAAAGATCGAAATGCTTTCTTGATGATCGAGGGCATTTCTTTCCAGTTTTACATCTACATCTACATAATACCCTGCGAGCCACTTCTAGGGTGTTCGGCATGGGGTGATCAATCACCAGCATGCAGCATGCAATTACTACTCGACTCGAATTTTCGAGTATTCGCGCATCCCTAAATATGAGGGATGAAATTGTATAAAACTATTTGAAATTATATGATAACCTTTACTCTCATTCATATTTCCTCCCTCTAAAATGCCTATATTCTACGTACGCTTATACACTACGTACGCAAAAAAGTTACTCGAATTTCCACCCGCCGTGTTTCTGAACTTCAAATTCCCCAAGCCCGCACCAATATATATTTCAAATCTTTTCATCCAACTGCATCTAGATTCTGGAACTCTCTTCCGCCAAATATAAAGACGTCACAATCACTCCAGTCGTTTAAAAGAAGCCTGTACTCCTATTTGAAGTCTGGGGCTTAATGCAGTCTCCTCAACTCATTAGAGTTATCTTCTTAAAGTTGGGATGTTATCAAAACTCTCTATATAAATGTGTATATGTATGTGTGTTTTCATAACTGCCTAAGTTAAAACTTATATTTTTGTGTTATTAGTATTGAATATTTTACATTTTTTGTATAAATATCTACTACTTGTTACCATAGCAATAATCTCCATAATGCCCTATTTTTTTCAACATGCCTTTTATTAAGATGTAGAACATTTCCTGTATTTTCCATTTTTCGCTCTCATAGGTTTTACCTAGTGCATAATAAAAATATTCTATTCTATTCTACACTTCTGGGGTATGGGACAATATTCGCTTCGCGATGTGTTGAGGCATTCCCGGCACGTCCGACACCTGTGTTCGCGACGGTCATCCCCACTCCTCCAGAGCACCCGTCTGGGACGAAGCTCTTCAACAGGACAAGAGTGGAAAGGATGGGGGAGGCAAGGCAGCAGTGGTATGTACGCATATATGCCACCGCTCCACTGTGTCTTTCCCACCGCGATGCGCGTGGGAGGGGGTCTTCTTAGGTGGTCCCCCGTGGTGCTAATTGGACGCTGATGGAGCCTCGACCGAATGGGCCTTCGGAGGAGGAAGCCTTCTTTATTTTTTTGTATCTCTTTTTACCCCGTCTGCTTTTTAACAGACACAGAGAGAGAGGGAGAGAGAGAGGAGCCCACACATTTATAAATATATATATAGATATAAACACGCCCAGAGTGTAAAACGCGTCTTCTTTCGAGCGAAGAGGAAGACCCACCACCGAGTTACGGGCGTGGGTCGCGCGAGGATTTCTTTCTCACACCACGACGACCGCACTCCACCTCGGAGAAGAGAAAAAAAAAGAAGGTGGTGGGGCGATATAAAAAACCGCGTGTGAAGAAGAGGTTTCTCGTGAAGGGGGTTTTGAGTGGAGTGGAGAGGACCTTCTTTCTTCTCAGGTTCATACGATGAGAGCCAAGAATGACGGATTCTTCCGTGGGGGTCCTGCCGGAGGAATTGACATACCGAGAGGAAGGAACGAATAGGTCGGGGAGATATTGGAAAAAAAATGAATAAGAATAATCAGCAATGGAGAAATATCAGGCCCGTAACCATCTCCCCCCCCCCCCTAAACCACATTTATTTGAAAATACATAGGTAGCATAATTACATACGCCAAAGGATGAAGTTCGCCATGAAAAAATGGCTGACTGTATTCGTTCATTTCCGTATCTATAACCTTCTAAAGAGAGTACTGCAGGAACAAGGGACTTGGTACGCAGTCACGCGCACGGGTGCAAAGTTAAATACACCAAAGGATGAAGTTAGCCATGAAAAAATGTTTGAGTTAGCCGGGATTCGAACGCGGACCTCCCGAATGCCGGTCATGGAGATGTTCATCCTTTGGTGTATATAACTTTGCACCCGTGCGCGTGACTGCGTACAAAGTCACTTGTTTCTACAGTGCTTTGATAGGTAGCATAACATCTTTCGTTGTATTAATTTCAAAGAATACTGAAAGGGTTAAAAATTAATAGCTAGAAGCCCTAAAACGCATTATAGTAAATTCAGCATCAGGCCAAGCGAACTGAGAATCAAAAGCTAAAAATGGATAAATACCATACTACAGATTTTTAGTCGTCTGCCTCACTTGGTTAATTTTTAAAATTATTTTTTTTGTCTTTTTTCTTGCATGCGGGACTCCATACAGCGCTTAGTCACGTATTTTTTCTCAGTAGACACATACGAGGGCGGTTTTATTTATGACCCATCATATATAAGTATTTTTTATGAATAAGCATGTATATTGGATAATATACATTGTATATTTTGCTAGTATGCGAAACGTTTTTCGGACCGTGTGGTGTGCATGTGGCGGTCCTCTTGCATGCTGCATGTTGGTGATTTGTCACCCCCTGCCAAACACCCCAGAGGTGGCTCGCAGGGTGTTATGTGCATGTAGGTGTCATGAGCAGAAGACGAAGTGATTAATTAAATTATTTCATCTCGTGGTGTCCTTTCGACATAATCGCCTCGGCGATTGAGGAATAGGTCATGCTTGTGGACAGGCTTTACTATACCTTCTTCATGGAACGTTGCCGCCAATGACTTCCAATAAATTTTGCCTTAGTCCTGAAGCTCATTGCACGTTTGACAACGCCTTCCCTCCAAGCCACATATTCATTTCAGCGCAAAGATGGAAGTTTCCGGCACTGGGTTGACATTGCATGACAGGTGATCGAAAACGTCCCATTGAAATTGCTCAAGGAGCAATTGGGCTGCATCAGCGCTGAGATGACGGGCGTTGTCATGGATCAGAACACTTCCAGAAGTCACCAGATCTCTTCTTTTGTTTTTAATGGGAATGGGAGTAATGTTTCACGCTGTTTCACGCTCTAGCTACATTTCATCATCATCACTAGTCAACAATCCTAGGATTGGTTTGACGCAGCTCTCCACTCAATTCTCCTATCAGCTAATCTTCTCACACCTACGTATTTCTTCTCTTTCACATCTCTCTTTACTTGTTCCATATATTTTGTTCGAGGTCTTCCTTTTCCGTTCTTGCTCTCCACTTGTCCTTCAACGATTGTCTTCGTCAAGCCATCATCTCTCAAGATGTGGCCTATAAGGTCGTTCCGTCTTCTTGCTAACATTTTCATGAGGCTTCTCTTCTCTCCTACTCTTCTTAGGACTTCCTCGTTACTAACTCGGTCGATCCATTTGATACTCATCATTCTTCTGTAGCACCACATTTCGAAGGCCTATATCCTTGCTTTCTCTGCTGCGGTCATTGTCCATGCCTTCCGTATAGAAGCACACTCCAAATGTAGGTTCTTAAGCTACATTTCATTAAAGAAAAATTCTCTTTTATCGGGAGAAAGGTCAATACATGTCAATGCTGAAGCTATTCGGCGAGTTTTCTGGCTGTCGCTCCGCAGTGCACCCTGGGCGGGAGAATCAATTGTGGCAGTGTAGTTAATGAGATTGCTGCTGACCTTAAGTAACAACTTACGGTGAGAAAATACTTCATCATGTAGTGCGGGGACGTGCAGTTGCCCTATCCGCGCAGTACCCGTTTGTTGCTTGTGTGGTGTGTTTGCTGAGCTATCGCAGGTTGATAAAAAAACCTCCCTCGTATTTTGGTAGAAGAGTCAGTTTAGACCTCACGTCACTAATTGGTTGCATCAATATACAAGTAGAGAAAATCAACAACTGTTTATCAGGAGTGCTCCATTACTATTATAGGTCCTATAAAAATCGAATCCGATAACTTTAACTGTTCTTTAAGGGCCTTTTTACGGACCTAAAGATTTATTTTCTTTCCGTACAAAGATATGGGACCCGACATCGTTACAGCCGCAAATATGCAACTATGAATGTAGTTGAAAATTCCAGCGATCAAATGGATGGACCGGTATAATTCACTTAATGGTATAATTCTCTTAATTCCATTGCACATTATGCAGGTACTAATGATGGACGATATCAACCTCAAGAGGAAATATAAACATAGGAAGCGCAATCGTAACTCCCAGATACTTCATTTCATCTGTCGCCTTTATGTTCATTTATGCGCGTATTTTATGAGCAATTTCTTTATAAAAATGCATAATTGATTTTCTGCACATACGATATTTTTCGTTCTTTGAGCTGGGACATACACAGATACTTTCATTCTTTAATCCCTTTCCAAAGTGAGAAATTCACTAGCACCTCCATCTTTGAATTGTCGAGAGATACACTGATTGGATAAGGGAATCTTTCCACAACACGCTTGACGAATCCTAGCTTCTTTAGGGCTCTGCCAAAAATATTTCTTACATCTACACAACACCCTGCGAGCCACCTCTAGGGTGTTTGGCAGGGGGTGATGAATCACCAGCATGCAGCATACAATTGGACTCCCACATGCACACCACACGGTCCAAAAAACGTCACGTATACCAACAAATTATACTACTATATGCTGTTAGAAATAAAAATAAAATTAAGAAACGATCATTAAGTTTTACATAGGTTAGTAGGCTACACTACAAGTCAAGCAATCTATTTATGAGTTCTAACGCCGCCGTTATAATCTCTTATTGATCGTGGAAAAAAGACATTCTGAATCTGTCTGTTCTACAATCTATCTCTCTTGTTTTATTTATATGATCCGATCTTCCGTACTATGCTGGCGTCCGTAAGATATGGTTAACTTCGTTAGAAAAGACACTGCTCTTGAATTTATCAAAAAGGTTTAGTCTATTTTTCAATCTACGGTCCGAAAGAGATTCCCATCCGAGTTTATCTAAGAGGTCAGTTACACTAACAAGACTATCGTAACGACCTTTCACATACCTGGCAGCTCCTCTTTGCACGCGTTCTAACTCTGTTATTAAGCCTTTTTCATGAAGGGTCCCAAATACTGGCAGCGTATTCTAAATGTGGTCTAACGAGGGAAAAGTAGCTAATTTCTCTCACTTTGTCGTCGCACTTTCCTAATATTCTTTTAACAAAACCCTTTTTACGATTAGCTTGACCGGTTATTTCTCGAATATGTTTATTCCACGTTAGATCTTTATTGAGTCTAACTCCTATATATTTCACGGATTCAAACTGCCTTTAATTGGGTGCCCCGAATGATATAGCTTTATGATACATTTACCTCACCTTTCACTCAATTACGGAACTTTCCCTAAAAGAGATTCCCATCCGAGCTTATCTTCTTACATGAGTACCCCAAGATGGTTACGAAGTTATCCTAACTCAGAGGTACTTCACGTCATCTTTCGTCTTGTGTGCGCGTATGAACTCGAGCATCCAAGAAATAGAAATATACCACGCCCTAGAGGGCATTTTTCTCCGGAGAGGGGCGTACTCCACCCTACAAGCCACCCTGACATTCTCACCTCTCCGTCCCGACCACTTTTACGGCCACACTAAACGCCGTCCCCTCCCCCATGTGCATCCACGCCTCCCCCCTCCCTCCCCAAGAAGAACAGAAGAAACACGGAGAGCGCACACATGGACCGCGACTACTGTTCAACGCCTCCCATCTTCAACAGTCTCCCGACCTCTCTGGACCACCTCGTCATCCGTCTCTCCGGAATGTGTGTGTACAGTGTACCTCTCTTTTATCATTCTCCCAACCCTTTAGTCCCAGACTCATTACATATGCGGCATGCGACGGAGAATTTGATTTCCGATTTTCCAATAGGGTAGTTTCCTATTATTTTTTATTGCCTAAATCGGAAGATTATTACTCCTGGAGTACGTATTTCACGCTCTTAGATTTTCGAATGACGATATTTATTTTTCGCGATTAAACGATAAGTGAAAATTTTCGCGAATTTAAGCGAAAACGAGACTGCTAAGTAGGAATGATGGGAAAAGTCTGTGTGACGTGTTTCTGGTTCTCGCGGCCGCCCTGTGAGGTGACCTTGAGGCGAGGCTTGAGCGCTGATACGACGCAGGCTGCTAGCAGGTAGCGCTTGGCTTAAATAAGGATTATTATTCCCCTATCAAGCAAAGGAAACTTTCCGAACTTATGCAATTTTAATGGGTGATTATTAAGAAATGTTTCCCTGAGCTCTGTGCCTCATGCATGCATTGGTAATCTCAGACGATGTAAAACTCCTATATACTCGTATAGAAACTAGGTCCCTGTGACGTCACGTGGAGTGGCATCGCATGGGCGCCAATCTGGCCTTTTTCAGATGAGGTTAAAATTGACCGATGCCATTCGTCTAAACCGGTATTTCTAAAATCAAATAATTTGTATATTACGAATACACTAATGGTGGGTAACGAATCGCAATCAATGTCTTTCGTTTTCTTTGATGAAGGGAACTACCCTGTTATGGCGCAAATCATGTATCTATTCCGACAATGTCGAAATTTATTATTTTTTCTACGGGTGTATTGTCCGTTGTGGTAACCTTAACCGTGCGAAATCTCCCGATCCCTATTGGCTTTAGAGTCAATTTAAAAATTAATGATAGGCAGCCTGTGCATCGTATTTTTACACACACGGCCGCTAAAAGCGAAAAGCCGGCCTTAATTTCTGAGTTCCCCCCAAGCCTGAATCAAACGGTCATGTTTTCCCTCCTTTCCGAGCTATCCCTCCGATGATGGCGGATAAATGACCGTTTCAAGTGATCATTTTCCGTGTTGGCTCCAGATGGATTCAGGCCAGATGGACTCAGGATGGTTGGATATAGGGCGATAGAAAAAGGTATGGACATCGCATCCCTTTCTCTATCGCTGGGTACGTCCCTTTTTCCGTCGCTAAAACCATAGCTGGTATCGTCATTCAGCCAATCAGAATGCACGGCCTCCAACAATAGTTGTAGCGCTACGTTTGGCTTTTAATTGAATTGTAAATCCGGAAAGTGACGGAATAAGCGATGGGAAAAAGGACGGTGGTAATGACAGAAGATCACTCGTTTGGTGCCTGATAACCTATCGCCGGAGCTATCACTTTGAGAGACGGAAAGAATGGATTGTGTTATTCAGGCTTAACACAGATATAGGTAGAAACACAGTACCAACATGGCCAACGAATGTTCCCGTAGAATATGAACTTTAGCAAACAACAGACGGATATTCTTACCCGGCGAACATAGCTGTACAGGGAACGTGGATCCAAACGATCTCAAACATATGTAATATTTCGAAGTCTGCCGCATGAACGGCGGCGAAAAATACCTGAAATGACATATGAGAAAAAATTCCCCTGGACTGGGAATCGAACCATGAACCTTCGGCTTTCCGGTTCACTGCGCAGATCACTACGCTATCCGGGTTCAAAATTATCATGGGAAATCAGGAGCATGGATAGCGTAGTGTTCTACGCAGTGGTGATTGATTTCCAAAGACTGCGCTGAAGAGTTTTCTCAGATTTACATGTTTTTAATGTAATATAGTGACTAAATGCGTAATTTTATACGCTATGTTTTAAGTTTTTAATACTCCCCTTAACCATTAGCTAACACAAAAACGCAATTATTTTGCGATATGAATTTAAGTTCATAACCCCACTTGGAACCTGGATAGCTTAGTGTTCTGCACAGTGGCTGGGAAAACCATAGGTTCGTGGTTCCATAGCCGGTCTAGTGGATTTTTTTCTCACGAAAAATCATATTCTGAAACATCTTTCACAACGTGGTTTCTTAGTTACTTCAGACCCTTCTTTTTCCCACATTCACAAGTATTTTTGTGTTCTCACATTGAAGCACCAAGGCATAGTCACTCATTATCCTAACATCCCAAAGTTACAGGCATCATTTTTCTAATTCCTTGTACTCTGATGGAACCTTTAACTATGTTCAAAATTACTGTTTAGTGGATATTTCATAGTCAACAGTATTTTCCTTCTCGATCTCTTGATTTATGTATGTCCATTAGCAATATCAATTGTACACTGTCATTTTGGGCGACTAAACCATTCATTACAAGTCAACGACTCTGCATTTTATGAATTCCATCTTCAGTGCTTAGAATTTGCTATATGGGCACGCCATTATTGCTACTTCATTCGGGGTGGAGGTTTTCGGGGTTAGCACCGCGTAGATTGGTCTCTGCAGACAACAGTTTCGCCGGCATTGCAGCAGGCTTCTTCAGGCTGCAATGCCGGCGAAACTGATGTCTGCAGAGACCAATCTACGCGGTGCTAACCCCGAAAACCTCCACCCTGAATCTTCGCCACACCGCGAAAGCCTACACAAGGACTTCATTGCTACTTCATATTTGGATGAATCCTCCACCACTGATAGTATGTGGAACAAATTTACTGATAGAACTTTAAAACTTATGCTTTACGTTTTTATTTTAAGTAACCAACCAACAACCTCGTAAGTTACGACCACATCGTCAGTAAAATTGTGTCATTGAGTTAATTAATTGAGGCACTGTTTTTTCAATAAGTTCAATTCATGTTACTTTGTTTTTCATTTATTTCTTTAGAAGTTTACCACATTTTATCGAAAAAATTAGATAGAATTATAAAGAAAGAGGAAAAAATTAAAAAATTACATTATGAATAAAAACGTTTGGGCTATGTCGCCGTGTCAATTTCTTGGGTGGCCCCAACGTCTCCTGACCAATGCTGGTCGCTTACTCAAGGGATTCTGAAGCGGTGGGAATTTAAATTCATATAAGGTATCCGTGTCAGGTGGTGGGGGAGGGAAGCGGGAGGTTGGAAGAGTAGGTTGTTGATTGTTTATTGCTGATTACGGGTTGCCAAGTAAGTAGTTTGTATGGGTTAGTTATTCTTGGTGCGGTGGCTATGAAGAAAAAAAATCTGGGTTAAAGACAAACCATGAGATCTTTATTGACTGGCAAAATTCGTCCATCCATGAATCAATGTTTATGGAAATTTCAACTGGTGATGTTTACCGCAACGAGTTTATTTTTTTGTTCGTCAATTTTTCCCATTTTCGAGAAGTTAATTACAGATTTTATGTTCAATGCGTAGCAATGGTTTTAAGCACGCAGTCGGTAGTGTAGTGATAACGGTGATTGTAGTCACTAGACGCAATTCGATTACTTTTGCTTTTTTACATCTCATCACTGAAAAATACCAACGAAATTATTGCATTGGACATACGTTGATACTCCAGCAGTAGCCGTAGTAAAAAAATAATTTAAAGCAATGATGAAATGGTGTGGGTGTCCCCACTCCTTATAACCCTTTCAAAATTAACTCCTTTGTGTTGGCCAGGCGTTGAAAAATCCAACTCGGGTTCTTCTGTGTGTGCATAGTATATTTCTCGAGAAAAGAATGATGGCCCTATAAAAACGTTCATGGGAGTGAAACTATTTCCTCCCAAAATTTCGGTCCCCAGGTGTGCAAGGGGTGGGAATCATCCTTGAGTTTTTGTTTGGAAAATTAATTATCGCTCTCCCGTTGGCGTCTTGGGACATTCTCCCGGGTCAGATACGGTAGCCGGAAAACGTAAGGGAAAGAAAACACAATTTGATTCACTGGCACATCATTCAACAGGCATCAAAACTTTTTTTTTATCCTTTTATCCCTTTTCTCTTTTTCCAAAAGAGACGCGATAGCATTCCAGTGTCAAAGGGTGTCATTCGGGAGCTCAGATCCTTTCTTCTCCGTCTTAATTTCTCTCTGGGGACTCGGTTTTATTGCTCAGAGGTCATCCTCTCATTAATCTGAGATGAATAGTGCCAGCGCGTTCGAATTCCTTATCCGGTAGGCTACGATTTCTTGGAATTATGGCGACACAAAGCCTTTCCCAAAAGGGTGGAAGCAAGGCTAAGTGAAAATAGAATTTGGAAAGCCTTAAAACACGAGGTTCACGAAGTTTTTGTTCTGAGATTTCAAAAATTCAATGTCTCTGTACTGATCACTATCAAGTTTTACATGTATCTATTGGTATTTATAAGTCGTTCATCGAAAATAAGATTCAGGGATTAATGTATTAACCTCAAACCATCTCTTCTCCGTCTTAATATACTTATCTCCGGAGATCCAGCTTTATTGCTCGGAGGTCCACCTCTCCTTCATCTGAGATGAATAGTGCCAGCGCCTTAGAACTCCTTATCCGGTGGACTACGATTTCTTGGAATTATGGCGACATAATCTTATGGCCAAAAAGGATGTAAGCGAGCCTCCATGAAAAAAACTTAGAATGCCTTAAGCACCATTTTCACAAACTTTTGTTTTGAGATTTCAAATTTTTGTTTCAATTTTACATGTAACTATCGATGTCTGTAAGCCGTGTATCTCTATTAATTTAGGTCAAGGGGACTGCATAGAGGAGGCCCAATTCCATCCATAGAAGGCTGATTTCTGTAGTCACTTCCATCAACAATACAATATATCTGCACCGCTGAGGTGTGTGCAATGCGATCCAATTTTTTCCAATATTTTGCAGTATGATTATTGCAAATGCGAGGAATATCATTGAATAGTTATGAATTTGATAAATCACATAATCATGAATGTAAATTTCGGTTGACACCCATAATTATCTTATTTCCCTGTGAAACTCAGATCAAGTTCTCCGTCAGGGACGCAAGTGACTTATTTCATAGTAGGATGGAGAAATACATGTAGAATATAATAATAAATACTACTCCATGACAAATATGGGCGTTTCTAGCTTCCAAGCATCAAATCAAATTAAGTAATTCATATTCTTCTAATTACTTACTACCACATTATTACTAGTATTTTTTATGAACCAAACATCTCTGTTTTGTCTTATTCCCTAAATTAAAGAGCATTTTTATGTTATACCTACTCACCAATTTTGGAATCGATCGATTAGTAATTCGATACCTCCACAGCACAAAAGCTTGGCAAATGCCCACCAAATCAAATTCGCGCATCTAGTAGCCCTTGTTGTACTAGATGAGCGGAATTGATTCGGTGGGCGATTGTTGAGCGTTTGCGCAGTGGAGGTATCGAATTCTTTGTTGCCCCAAAAGGCAATATATAGATGGCTAAGTTCTAACAACACGTATCCCAAATATGGCCGGTTTGAGACAGGTATCTTAAACAAAGTGTAATAACATTAAAAAATATAATACAAACAAAAACAACCCTTGGTTCGCAAATGAATGCTTCTTTTTTCATTTTATCAACTTTTTGTTTTTAATTTCAGTGTACAAGTAAAAAATAAGAATGGTTTTTTGCTCTCCTGAAAAGTTTCTATTTTCGAGATACGTGTTGTAATAACTTAGCAATCGATATGCTTCAAATTTATTTATTTATTTATTTATTTCCCATTTCCCCGTAAACAGCACTTTGCGGCCTTTATAACGGGTTTTGCAACAACAACAACTTACAACACAAACATCCATGCCCTGGTTAGGGATCACCTACCCAGGCGGGATTCGAACCCGCGACCTACGGACTGGCAGGCGAGGACTTTACCCCACCGCCACCGAGGCCGGCAAATGAATAACTATCCCCATGGCATCTCTTTTCAACTATGTGGCCGGTTTAAAGATAAATTTACGGGAAAAATATAAATTAGAAGTCACGAAAAAAGGAGATTCGCAGCTTCGGGGTGAGTGAATAGAAAACCTCAGCGTGGACCAGACGCCAGCTATAATTCTCCTGAAGAAAGACAGTAAAATGCCGTACATGAAGCTTTGAAATTGAATTGAGCAGTTTCTTGGCAACTGCATCGATTTCTTTTCCAGACTTTTATTCTCAATTTCATACTTCACCCACGCTTTTTTACGATTCACGAATAGAAATAGCATATCACGGTTACAAAGTGCATGAAAAAAATTGAATTCGACAATGCGCGTTCCAAAGTTTCACGCTGTATCTCCCGTAAATTCATATTCTACCAAACACCACGCAAATATTGGCGCTAAATTCACCCAATTCTACGCTTATGTTTTCTATGAACGGAGGCATTGACGTACGAGCATTGAATGGTATGGTATTTGGAGGAGGCGACCGAGAGCTGAAGTCATTTGCGCCATGATGGAAGGGTAGGTAAGGAAGAGTGAAGAGAAACCCGGCGTCTGCGTTAGCTGTCTGCTCTTAACGAAAGGCGCCAAGGGGACCGCGGCTTAACGTCCCATCCGACGGACAGTGTGTTTTCCTTGAAATGTCCTCCACACAACATCTAAGCAAGCAGTCTCTAGATATTCTCTGCCACCGCCGGGATTTGAACCCAAGCCCGCCGGGTGGGAACCAAACACACTAGCCACCACACCAACCCGATCCCCACGAACATTGAAATCTAACGCCACCAACTCCGTACGAATAATTTTTTTGTAATGGTTTCGTATAAACTAGCCTCTTCAAGTCTCTCAGCAAACTTATTTTTTGTGCGGGCAAGTAACCTACGAAATCAGCATCTTGTCTAAAATACATGGTGACGTCATGGTGCGCCGTAGCTGACGTTACAGAGAATTATTTTCATATTCTTACGGCAATACTTCACGCCACCTGCTGAATACGATCAGCAAATGTGAGACGGCTGTATTGGATGGATGTGGCGGCTCTTCACGATTTGAAGTTGGTCATGATCTCATGTTGGGGTCAATATTTGTTCGCCTTAGCGACGCATCTACTGATTGGTTTGCATGTAACTCTACACCAACATAAGTTGTTGACTTGCCTAACTCTTAGAAACAGTAATCAATCGAGCACCAAATATACTTTAAAATATTTGTTCTGTATTTAATTAATCTTAACGAAATATTCTCCCAAATAAGGTTAAAAATGTTGAAAACACTTTTTTAAATAATTGAATACAATTACTTTAAAAAATTGTATCCCATATACAGTAAATTTTCCTGTATTACTACCTCATAGCAAATATTCAAGGGCCCAAAATATGTATAATAATGGCCTTATTTTAGAATAATTAATTCTTAATTTAATGCAGAAAGCATTCTTTAAATTAAGTTTACATCCATTCCCTACTGCCATGTTCAATTGTTAATTATTACATATTATATTATCTTACAGCTGGTATTCACGTTCTCCCGCATAGCCTGCTGGGTACGACGTGTATGACGTAAAATGTGACGCGGCTGGTCCGAGACCAACTATTCATGACTTGTAGTACCTCATAGTTTCATGCTGGGACCAATATTTTTTTGTCTTGGCACGCATCTGCTGATGACGGAATTGGGGCGGTGAGTTATTCGAGTAAGTATGCAAGGCGAGGGCGTGTTGCTAGTCGCCTACCTCTCGAGCTATTCGCGGTGAAATATCGATGTGGTCAATAGTGTTTCGAGAAAAAAATTATTTTATAGTACTTTCTTTCTGGAATTAATTTAGTAGATATTTGCGTGCTATAAAACTACTTTAATGAATATAGTTCTCTTTATATGCCATAAATGTCGTGTTAAAGTATTTCACCCTAAAAATCATTTTAAGATGTCCGAAGTCCGTTGTAAACAATTACTGTAACTATGTGAACTTCTTACTTAATGAATTCGATTATTTCCTTCCACTCCTACATACTTAGCATCTCTCACACACGTTGACGTCAGCATCACAAAATTAGTATGTGCCTATATCCTCTAAAATACCACAAAATCTATTCATTCAACGTGATTGCTATATACCGCTTATGATGAACCTGTAATCTCTTTCGAAAATGGAAAATATTCATCGGATTTGTTTTCTGGAGCGTAAAATGCCACGCTTTGGTTGGCACCGCCGGTGTCGCGATGCAGCGCGCTTTTGTTTTAGACTGGTCCGGGAGAGAGGGAAGGGAGATGATTAATAAATCAGCGTGGTCGGCGAAAGGGATAAATGGAATTGACAAATTAAAATCTTTCGCGATAGAGACGTAACGTTGTCAGTGAGGCTGAAATGACAGCTCGTCCTCTCTCTTCTCATATACATATACGTAAGCATTTTTAACTCATTCATTTTCGGGCGAATTTTACTCCCTCGACATCAGAGAGATGGCAGCACATGTGTAATGAAAACCATTTCGGGTAATCCATTACAATGGCTCGAATTAAATAAAATCGGACACTTTCTTGACTAGATCATTATTTTGGCAAAAGTTATTTACAACTCGTTTGAAGCATGGTGCCATCATCTGCTCAACAATACAGTCAATTATTGGTGGAGAAATGTTTGGTTAAACAACCGCTCGCCTAGATAATAGTTGATCGCAGCTTAACTCATTTATGGACCCAAAATGGAATTACCAATGAGAAATGTAGTAATGAATGAGGCAATCGTGTGAATGAGGAAGCAACAAAAATGCAGTAAACATTTTTAAAACACGTAAACATTGGATTTCCTCCAGCTGTACCACGAGTTGATCCGGTCGCCGCCCGCGCTAGCGCATGGCATAGTTGTAGGTCAATCAGTCTTTAGGCCGTGGTAGCAAATAATAGCATATATTTTCCTGACTGCTCTGTTGCGTATACTATCCCATTCTTATTCATGGACAAGATACCGCGACGACAGCAGACGCAATAAGCAATGCTGCACAATAAAAAAGTAAATTGTTAATTTAAATACCAATGCCATTGTTACCAACAATTGGCTATATTTTACAAGAAATAAGTCCTATTGTGAACAACAATTGACTTCACGCACCCACGTGAAAATTCTATGCCGTGAGACTGCATTCTGAGAAAGACTGGTAAAGGAATCCATCGAGATCCGGCTGACAAGTAACACCCTCAACCGTGATACCGGGTATTCACTAAGTAATGTATGAAAACCAGCACTTAGGAAAATAAGATTGGATGCCTCCCGGCCAATCACGTTAGACCTTACAACCAATTGAAGACTATGTAAGCTGGCAAACTTCATCCACTCACCATTAGCCCTGAGGATGGAACCCGACTCGTGTTCCGAAACGTCGGCTGGAAGCCCGAATAGCCTTTTCCGAACAATTGACTTTTTGATTGTACATTAATGTTGAGAGGGTGACCTGTCTTAAACAATATTATTGCTATCATTATCGTAGTGTCGACTATTTTTAACCTGATAATGACACCATGCGTCGAAAACTGATGATTAATTCCCGATCACAGCAACACAATTCGGCATTAATTTACTCAATATGAACCGAATCAATTACTGAAATAAACTTCCATTCATCACTTAAAATTAGACTAGCGTCGATCTTGAAAGCAATTGAAGATGAATTGCGATAATTTTTATATCTCTAGATATGCAAAGCTGTCTGCTTCATGATACTTTGTTATTTCAATAAAACTTTTAGCTTTTGCCTATCTTAAGTTAAATTAATTCAAGCCATTTAAATTTTCTGTGCACAAACCGCGACTTTTATGAGTTTTCAACTCCAGAGTTAGACCGAGTTAAGTTGTCGCGAAAGGATTTGCAAGATGTCTGCTATATAGACCAACCTTTGACGGAGGATTAATTCCGGTAGTGTCGCCCCACTTATTGAATCGTTGAATCTTATGTGGCACTTTCTTTTATTAATTACTCTAAATTTGAATCTTACATGGCACTACCACTCCGCGAGCTAAACAGTAAGGTTTGGGCGTTTTAAGGGTTAGGGAGGTCGTTTATTTACCAAATACATATGGCTACTGGTAGGTCATCGTCTATTGTGATTATGATAATCAAAATAAATGAATGAAATGTCTATGCCTACCTAAGATCAAAGTAAAAGAGCTGAAAATACACACATAAGATACAAAAAATACACTAATACGAATCTCATGCTACTAATAACTTAATTTCAACCAAATAATCCAATTTCCAAAACTAATCCTTTCCCTAATGAACAACAATGATATCAACCAATAATCGAAGAACGCTTAAAATGTGTAATGTTTGCGGGAAATATCTGAAAAATTTCTTCCGGTTGGTCGTTCCACTTCTTCATTCCTCTTCGCAGGAAGGATTTCTTCAAAATATTCGTTTTCTGCTCCTTGACCTCCATTTTGAATTCATGATCGTTCCTTCCTCTGCAGCAGGATAAGTCCGGCTTCTGACCTATTTCCTCACTAGCCCGCTCCTTTATGAACGCTTTGCAGACCCCTGCATAACTGATTGATGATTCCCCTTAATTTCAATGGTTCCTATCCATTGGCGTAGCCAGGAATTTTGTTCGGGGGGGTCGAAAACCAGGGGGATTTTTTTAAACAGGGTATTAAGCAATGGGATTTTAACTAATTTTAACACTTTTCTTAACACGTTGCGTACGGATGGCGAGAATCATCGTCATTACCTTACACTCAACAACCTCGTCAACGTGTACCTTAAACTCATTTAGTTTTTGTGTGTCTTTTTCCATTGTATTTAAAATTATGCAAAGTATCATTGATATAGAGAAAAATATTTCCGTTATGTAAGCACTAACAATTAGTCATGCCATTATCGTAAAATAAATAGTAGCGTGAAAAGGGCAAAGCAAATAACTAATTTCATTTGAAAGTCTGCAGACAAGAAGAGAGACAATTCTATAATCACAGCACGTCACACCCAGTAGGCATCAATGGCATTCTTCTGTAGCACCACATTTAAAAGGCCTCTACCCTGGATTTCTCCGCTTCGGTCATTGTACATGCCTCACCTTTCCGTATGGGAGCATACTTCAAACGTAGGTTCTTATAACTTGTTTCCTTAAATCCACATTTAAGTTTCCCACTGTTTTAATCGGAAAAAAAACATTTTTGCTAAAGAAATATTATTTAAATTCATTATTTTTCAATATTTTGTTTTCTTTTGTGATGAGAAATAATTGTGTTCTTATATTTCGGGGGGGTCCGGACCCCCCGGATTCCCCCTCCCCCCGCGAATGTACATTTAAAGCACTAAACCGTATAGCTAAAGCTCAAATTTTGAGAGAGAATAGCGCAAAATGGAAACAAAATGTCTGACTGACACGCTATAAAAAAATTGATATATATTGTACATGGAAATTATCCAGGCCTATGGGCCACCCGCCATCACTCCTCCCCTCCCTTTGCGACTTCTTTTTTCCATCTCCCCTTCTTACTATCCCTCAAATTTCTAAACCCACCCCTTTCCTCCCATTCACCCCCATCTACCGAGCGAAAAACGAACGAGGGATGTGCAAATATTTTGATTCGAGCCCGGCAGCAACACTCCGCCGCCGCCGCCGACCGGAAAACAAAAAGAATTAATGGAGGAGAAACGCGGGAAACTATAGCAAGCGGGCGGGCGGGAAAAAAGGAAGTCGAAACAACTGCCGAGCGGAAGGCGTGCGTTCGCGTGGGATAGTCGTTGTTGCATGTGTGTGTGTGTGTGTTTGTTGAAAGATGACTGGACGAATAAGCCAAGCGGACGGCAGCGTGGAAAATTTGCCTATGCATCGGCAGTTTTCGAATTTCTGATTTTTTTTTCTGTTTACAGGAAATTTTCGGGCGTGAGGGGAGCATGGTTATTCAAAAAATATATATTTTTTTGAATTTGGAAGTCATATTATTTTTCGATATGTTCGTAAAGTTAGCAATATCATAGATGCATTCAAAGCTCTCCATGTAACAAGTGATTTTGTATGCAGTCTTGCGCATGGGTGAAAATAATCCAAGGGTAAAATTCACTATGAAAAAATACGTATTTAGCTTAGTCAGGATTCGAACCTGAATCTCCTGATTGCTGGTCTAATATGCTAACCAGTTATACCAACCAGGATTGATCCCCGGCAAAGCTGAATATTTTTTTCATGAATAATTTCATACTTTTTTTACCAAGCCACATTCACAAGGGGAGACGAGGTATTATGGAATAACATAAGCCATGTTATAAGTGCCGCATGTAAAGCAATCAATTACTCATAAAACTTAGGTCCATTCAATGAAACCACTACCAACCAGTTTCGAGATACGTTCGGCATTCCGAAAACCATAGAAATTATGGCATTGAAAAAGGCGTTAAAAAGGTAGTGGTCGCCCTTTGTCAGGGATATACCACTTCCGGACCAATTAAAACCTGTCCTGCGACCACGACTGATAACGACCTTTTCCACTGGAACCTTCCGTGGTCGTTTGATACAGGTTTCACGGTTCACTTTCCCCACTCTTCCCTGCTCGCAAATAACCGGAGAATCACTCCGCGGATTTTTGCCCGCAAACATTTACAACACTCAATCCTTAATCCAGTGATTACCAGTACATTAAAGATTACATGGTGAGATTCATGAGATCTTCATAAACAACAGTCCTAAGATCATCTAGTATTATTTTTCATGAACGGAGTACTTTTTTAAAGGCTAGGCTTTCATCTTAAAATTTTCAGGCTATAGGTTGCAGAGTCAGTTCAATAGTTCGAAAGTACCTGTAACACAGTAATGTGTACCATAGTGAATTATTTGTGTTGATATGTTCAAATTATGGATATGGTTCATCGCGCTATCATTTAAGATTTACACGCTTTTTCGTATTGATAGTCATTTATTAAATTTCAATGTTATATCAAAGTTTAAAACAGATAATTTGTCATGAAATTGAGACAAAATACAAGAGTTTTAGGGAATGGTGATGCTCTACCTTGACCCTTTCTTGGTCGATATACCCCGTGCAACTCCAACTGGCTAGGATAAGATATCTCTACATATTTCTTTGCACTTTTTTGGGCGATGATTCTCGGAAGAAACGCGTTTTATATTGTTCATTAAACTACCGTCATCTCTTGGGGTTTTCCCGAAGTATTTAGATGCCTAATGAATTTCAACATTGTAGCGAGCAGTTCACTTCCTCGGATATCATTGTTGGGTTTTGTTTACGTAATTTATTGCTAAAGGACACGTGGAAGCCCATTAATTCTGTCTGATTTTAAGATGGAGTCTTTTTTTTTCTTTTGTCCTAATGCATATTAAGCCAAAATGAGTAATGTACCTATCTCGGGAGATGTTATGTCATGCTTGCGTCTACGCTTATTATTATTATTATTATATTACGTCACACTATATGTTTCTAGATTACGTTATCTTTCTGTATTATGTTGTGTATTTATGTTGTAATTACTAATTGTAAGCTTAAATGTAAAATAATAATTTCACCCCATATTTCAAATTATTGGCCGATGTTTTTATGGGTTATATGGATAAATATATCGGCAATGGTGAATTATAGCAGCCTGCAGAATCTGAATTAAAGACTTGTCTCCTCGGTGTTATCTCGAAAAAGGTGGCGGAATCCGTAGTATTTAAAATTTCATCGACCGACAAAGAGTGGGGACTTTATTTCTCCGAAGAGAATGGATTCCGCGATTCTATTTGACCTTTTCACTTTGGAGTGGTTTGCCAAGCGGTGACACTTGAACAGCCGTGGGTAAACAGGCGTGCGCCAACACCCCTGCTAACATAGCAGAACGTCTCCAATCTCTATATTTAAGTCCGGTGGATGTTGAAGGGATTGTCGTATAACTGATACATGTGGGCACGAATTTTATCGTAGTGTAATCTCCTATTGATCTCCAGTAGTAGTAAAAAAACGTTGAGAAAAAGTAACTGGACTCAATTACAGTTACTGCGTAAAAAAGTACTCAATTACTAGTACAAATCACTAATTTTAAAAATTAATCTATAAAATTACAGTTCATAGAAAATACAGATACTCGGAGATTATCCCATCTCACAATTTTTGTAACAACACATATATTTGTAACCTGGCAATAAGGTGGTTTCCTATTATTTTTTTATTGCCTAAATCGAAAGATTATTACTCCTGGAGTACATATTTCACGCTTTTAGATTTTTAAATGACGATATCTATTTTTCACGATTGAATGAAAAGTGAAAATTATCAAGCGCGCGAAAAAGCGAAGGCTAAGTATGAATGCTGGGAAAACTCAGTGTGACGTCGTTCTGGTTCCCGCTGCCGCAAGTGAGGTGACTTAGGGGCGAGGCTTTGAGCGCTGATACGACGCAGGATGCTAGCAGGTAGCAGAGTACCCTGCTAACTGGTAGCGCTTGGCTTAAATAAGGATTATTAATACCTTATCAAACGAATGAAACTTTCCGACCTTATGCAATTTTAATAGGTGATTAATAAGACATGTTTCCCAGAGCTCTGTGCCTCATGCATGAATTTTTAATCTCAGACAATGTAAAACTCCTATCTACTCGTATAGAAACTAGGCCCCTGTGACGTCACGTGGAGTGGTATCGCATGGGCGCCAATCTGGCCTTTTTCAAACGAGGTCAAAATTAACCATTGACATTCGTCCAAACTGGGATTTCTAAAACCAAATAATTTGTATATTATGAATACACTAATGGTGGGTAACGAATCGAAATCAATGCCTTTCGTTTTCTTTGATGAAGGAAACCACCCTATTGTCGACTATTAGAGTTAAAATGTGGAAAAATTGTGTCATAGAAATTGCTTGAGTTGAATTTGAACGATGATACTCGGAGATTCGAAGTTATCTTACGTTCGAGATAAATCAGTGAATTAATCGTCGATTGCGAGAAAGTATCGATTAAAATGAATTCCTATTTCACCGTAAGGAGAGAATTACAAGTGAACATTGCATTTCGTAAAAAGTAATCAATACAAGTAAAATTAATGCAAAAGTTATCGTTGCAAGTACTCCTATTATTTTACTCGATTACATACAGTAGAGCCGACTCCATGAGGCCTGAGGGGGCCCGAGCCCCCTCAAAACTTCGTTATGGGTGTGAGGAAAAAATGTGTCAGGCTTGTCCATTTTCCCCGGAGTGTCTAGGTAACGAGATTCGAGTTATCAGGGTTCTAATGTTGATCATATGACTCTTCCAAAATCCCTAAAAAACTTATAACTCACTACTTATAAAATTTCCCGGGGCAAGATTTTTGTAAGTCGGCATCCCTGATTACATACCAACACTGGTAACCATCATGTGCATAAAGTGACCTAGGAAATTTACACATCAATGGTGTACAACACAAGGGGTATATTTTGCACCCATCTGAAGAAGGCTATAGCATAAACGTGGCAGAACCTAAACAAGCACATTACGTGAAAGATAGTGACGATTACGAGTAATTAGCAAGTGCTGAGCGTGGAGATTTTCATAGTTACTACCGCGTCGACTCATCTCTGCAGACGACAGTTTCGCCGACATTGCAGCAGGCTTCTTCAGGTCAATGAAGTGGAGATCCGTGGTATCGCCCGTCTCTCATACACCCCGTCGGAGGCCGGCGTCTTCTCATTGGCTGGTTCAGCCTACACAAGGAAGTAGCGAGTACAACTAAAGTAGCGATTCGTCTTTCACCGTTAGGAGTACATCACAAATAAAAATTACATTTCTCAAAAAGTAATCGTTACAAGTAAAGATTGCTACAAAAGTAATCGTTAAAAGTAATCTAACTACTTTTCCTCGATTACTTACTAACATTTTTTATCTCTTAGATGTATACGTACGCACGCAACGAATTTCACTTCCTTGTTTTGTTTTCTCTATTCTCAGTTTTTCAGCTCTCTTGAGGATTTCAGGAAGAACATTTGGTTGGCCGGAAACAAAAATCACGTATTAGTCATGGCACAGTTCAGAGAATGATATTATGGGGAAAGGATAATAATGGGTGGAAATAAATATGAGGCGTGTGAGCATTCCATTTTCTGTTTTTGGAAAGGATTTTGCAAATTTGTTTGCATGTAATGCAGATGAGAGGTTACATAAACATGAATATATCGTCTAATCCTAACTCTAACTTATTCGCACTCTGATGAGCAACCCACCCAAGTTCTTACGTGTTTCATCAAGGCGAAATCGCGAATTAAACGAGGCGGCTAAAATAACTTGTACCCGAATATTCACGGCAAAGTTGGAATTTTGAGGGGTGGGTTTGATAGAAAGAGAGGGAAAAAAACTCGAAATCACGTGATTACTCTGGTTTTTTCTTTCACTTTATGTTCCTACTCACCCCAACGCTACCCGTGCCAAATGGAGGTTAACGGGGAAAATTCGTTAAGTGGACGTTCGCAAAAGGAAAATTCGAAGCAAATTCAAGCGCGTTACATAACATACGTGCGCTTGCAAACTAGGAGCTGGGGTGGGAAGAGATTTGTATGGGGTGAGATATACAGAGCAATTTTTGGGGATGGGTGGGCACGTACTACGTGTGTGGTCCAGGGCCAGCCAGGGTGTGGGAGCAGGCCGAAATGTAAGGGGTGGGGGTGAAGCCGGCCCTGGGAGAGATGGACGACCAGAGTAGGAGTTTTGGTGTATAGGGCAAACATGAATTCGGGACCCCGTGCTACCTACGTACCACATGCATCTGTGTGCGTGTTTGCGCTCTCGCGTGTGTGTTATGTGCCGTGTGCATTAGTCTGTGTGAATGGCTACCTCGTGTCGGGGAGCCAACTACCCAATTTGACTCGTTTCCCTCCTCCGTACGACCCCATTTGACTGACGTACACACGCAACCCTCAATTCGGCGGTGCTTTCGCATGCTGCCGTCACCTGTTTGCTCAATCCCTTTGCGAAGGCAATGTTAGGTCGGTTGCCATGCCACTCGTTTTATTCCCCCTCCCCTCCCTAACAACAACAGCAGCGCTGCGCCGCGCGTCTGTTGTTTCGAAGCCTCAACAACTACTGCGAACCACCAATGGCTGGCCCGCACAATGACGACCCATGTCGATGCGTCTCCTATCTCCTTAATGAATGGGCAGGTGCCGAAGCATTGTGTGCGACTCAGCATCATTCCCTCGCAGGATTTCGCCAAGTTCTAGCGGGATACTAAGTAAATCCATGGAATTTCAGGCGATGCTATCCTCCCTTCCTACTTACATCACAGAGGAAGGATATCCTCCAAGGAAATAATGTTAATACACCATTGCAATCTTGTGATGAGAATTTTGCCGAGCGGCCATCTTTAAAATAAGTTAATGTGCGCAAAATTTGAAATTAAATTCAAAAAATTTCAACCTTTGCCGTCCTTCCTTCATTGTAATCTTGTGATGAGAATTTTGCCGAGCGGCCATCTTTAAAATAAGTTGAATGTGCGCAAAATTTGAAATTAAATTAAATTCATGAAATTTCAACCTTTGCCATCCTTCCTTCTTACTTACATCACAGAGAAAGGATATACGCGAGAGACGTTATGGTAATACACAATTGTAATGTTGTGATGGTAATTTCGCGCCGCAACCATCTTGAAAATAAGTAAAATGTGTGGAAAATTAGAAATAGCTCAAACGTCATTGCCTTTCCAGAAACAAATAGTTCCCTTGGGTTGAGTGGGTCATTTTTAACCAGGAGATCATAAATTAGGTTTAATTGTAGGCTATATTCGCTTAACTAAGCGTATTCATCTATCACTACACTCAGAAGCTCTCAAGCAATATAGCACCAGCAAATACCGACAGCGAATCCATTTACATATATGTATCCGCGCCTTGTATATGTACCGCGACGAAGCATCCATTCATTGCACCTAAATCATAAGAACAAGTAAATTTTTTCGTATCCGATTTTATAATTTCCAGGCATCAGCAAAAATATGGATCTAAGAAGTAAGATTTTTTCCGATGAACTGGTTTAGTGTAAGACTAGCCAGTATTTAATTATTTGGTACGAAAAACGTTTACTTGACTGGATGTTTCGGAAAGCTGAAAAAGCTGCACATTTTCGTTTATCCCGTAGTTATTTTGCAATTTATTTAATTGCAGAGAAACAATCCAAGCCGCTAATTCTCCTTTTTGTCTCCTTGCAACGCAACCAATATCACCGACTTTTAAAAATTCTAGCAATCCGACACAAAACAACGCCACCATAAATATCTTAAATGCTTGTTTACAGCTTATCATCCACAATTAACTCATTTAGAAAATGACCAAATGCGCATATAGTGATTACCGCTGCAAGCATTATCTGTTCACTCAGTATTGACATACTCAATGCTTAGATCAACTCTTGGTACTCTATTGTCTGTGATAAAAAGGCAAGACACCCGAGTTTGAGGAACTCTGACGTCCAAATTAACAAACTAATTTAATTTAGCAAATATTCTGTGTACACCTACGATAGATGATATACTTTTCAACCAATTTTCCATCAGTAAAGTATTTTTTCCGTCAGTATTCAATACCCTGTAATTTTCCTTATTGTTTCCTTTGTAATAAGTTATTCTCAGAAAAATAACTGTTTTTGCGCGTGAAATTATGTTGCTCAAATTAGACATGGCATACCCGTAGACAGTGGCGTAGCCAGTATTTTCGTTGGGGGGGAGTCCAAAACCAGGGTGGAAAAAAAACAAGGCACTAAGTAGAGGGTTTCAAATTAATTTTAACGCTTTTCATAAAAACTTCATTTGTCATATAATTTTTTTGTGGATTCATAATTTGTCTATATTTTGTCTTCTTTATGAAGGAAATAAATTGTTTTTTTTTATATTACCGGAACTCCCCCTTGCTACGCCACGGCCCGTAAAATTTCTTTCCTGGTCTTGAAATTTAGATATAAAGCAGCTGGATTCATTCCTAATTGATTATTAAAAAGGAATAGCTTATTCCAATAAAAGTAAAGAAGTTATTGTACACAAATCAAACCTCTGCAAACTTCGATACGAATTGATTGACGAATACTCCATTCACTAGAGGGCAGGTACCGAAGCATTAATAATAATAATAAAATGCCTTTATTCGGGCGAGGTTAAGCATTGTGCGAATCAGCATCATTTCCTCGGATATATTCGGCAGTTTACCCCGGGATTCTATGTGACCATTATTTACATGATATTTCAACATATGCTCTTCTTCCTAAGACTTACTTCATCTCTAAGTAAGTCTTCTGTATGGACAAAGGAAAGCAAGAGAATCGAGTTTTGATGAGCTCAGTCGACCAAGTTGACCCACTCAGTGATTCAACCTGAACGCTGGTTTGGTTAGGTGAGGGTAGAGCTAGGAGAAGAGGTCAAACTCACCCCAACGATACAGTTTACAAAGGAAATTTTGAAAATGACGCATGTGTAATGTTGGCAGTGTAGAATGTTGTGCAGCTAGTCTGCTATATTTGTGGCTGGGAGGTGTAGGTGGGGTAAAATTTAGAAGTAGTAATAGTTTAGTAAGTAGTTTAGGTTGGAGACTCATTTACGTGGCAAAGGTCTAGGCAGGGTCATCGGTTAGGGTTTTAAGGGGGCTCTTTATTCGGACAGCTGTTGCAGCTCTTGATAATGACGTGTGAGCGTTGAAACCGGTTGAGCGAATGAAACAATGAGTACAAATCTTACAGCTGATTATATCTTATTATGGATACAACACTGCGCGTTTCAAAGTTTTATGCTAACTTACACATTAATTTGAAATCGTCCAAAATACACTCAAATTTTTGTGGTAATTTTACCGAGCTCCGCGCTATTTTTTTCTATGAACATTTTGGCGTATGCATACTGTAATCAGCCACTGAGTACTCCTCGCGGATAATTTATTGTTATTTTTTGCATAAATTGACCACAAGTCCCTCAAAAAATTAATTTTTTGTATGGGCAAGGAATTTGCGACATCAGAATTTTGTTTAAAATACGTGGCGATGTCATGTTACACTGTAGATTTAACTAGTGCTATGCAGCATATTGTGTCTGCCATTACTCCCGCAAATTGTTGATGATGATTTGCACATGTGACGCGGCTGGACGAACTCTTCACGATTGTGAAGACGTTATGATACTATGTTGGGACCAACATTTGTTCGTCATATCAACGTATCTACCTGTTCGTTTGGTTGCCTCCTTACACCAAAGATAAGTCGTTGGCTTCTCAAGCTCTTAAAAAATAATAATCAGTAGAGCACCAAAACGTTTGATATTATAAGTCCTTTATTGAATAAATATGAAATAAATATGAAATATGAATAAATAACGAAATACTCTCCCAAATAATGTTAAAAATGTTAAAAACATTATTATATAAAAATATGTATATAATTTGCATTAACGCCGTCATTGCTGAGTTAATACTATATTTCTACGCTTAGTACTTCCTGCGGATGATTAATTTCTAATTTTTTTATATCAACCTGTAAGAACGCTTTCCTTCCTAGCCGTGCATGTACAACTCTCTACGCTGGTGAAGGGCATACGATTACAGCCATATGAATGTAGTACCGCTTGTAGAGAGTCCACTCACTCTAATCCATCCACTGTTTTTTTTCGTTCTCGCCCTCATAGTACAGTTTTTCGTCGCCGCGGTGGTTGGAGCACCACCGAGAGTCCATCAGCGTACATTTCGACCGTCTGTGTGGGCGCCAACGACTCATTGTTTACTTTGGTAGAGTGGCGCGCGCGCTCGCACTCCCATCTAGTGACGAGGCGGAGTAGCACGGCGTGCGCCCGCGAGGCGATCGAAGCGACGCGCTGCGGATCGATGGCGAGGAGAGAGAGAGAGGGCGCTTCGGCGAAAAGGTAAGGACTCTTTGTTAGTAGTCGTCGCTCCAAAGTGGAAGAGCGGTGCCGGCCTAACCGTTGAGTGATGGTGATACTGAATGGTAGACGATGAGTGACGTCACTCGAAACCACCGATCAGTAAACAATCGAATCTTGGTCGCCATCTTGGAGTAAGGATTGGTGAAGGGCGGTTAGATAGTGCCCTATTCAGTAAAACATATGAAACCATCATTGTTGATAAGCGTACTGAAAACAGTAAACAGGCTCCATTAAAGTAATCAATTACAGTTGCCAAATGGTCTCTACAGTGGACAATCTTACAATAAAAATTTGTCATTTTAACTGTCTTTTTACTGATTTAATTTTAAAAATCAGTAATTAATTTTATACTTACAAATTACTGATTTAAAAAAATGGAATTAGTATAATTACAGTAACAAATAGAAATCACGGATATCACCAGTACTATGGCACTCCGATCCGACTTCTCATCCATAGTATTCCGGTGATCACCAATATCTCCCCAAATTGGTCAATGTCTGCTCCCACTAATCATGCCACCCTTAATAGTGTTACAACTTTTTTTGCAAAAATTGCAAAATTTAGAAACCCAAATCTCCGAGAGCCACCTACTAATGCATTTTTATCCTCTTTATCCCTCCCTAGTCTCTCCCGTCTTCGACTTCAATAAGATAAAAAAACCATTTACAGTGCCCTTAACTCTCACTTCCACAGTCCTGATATTGTTTCCTTCCTCAACATCAGAGTACCTTCCTGCCACACCCGATCTACCTCTTTACTAAACAATCCTACACCCAGGCTATCTGCAATTAAGTGCTCTCTATTCCACAGACTTTCTTTTCTAATAAATTATGGTTAGTGGCAGTTTGGTGGGGCCAAGATCCAGACAGGTATATTGGACCTAAGGAATGTTCGAGCGCGACCATTTTCCAAACCTTTCCTCGGGGTCACAAGAGATATCTGGGTCTTTGGGAAACGGCCGTAACAGCAGGAGCCTACCCTTGACGATACCACCTGTCGTAGTATATTTTTTTACTTTTCTAATTCCAACACTTAGAGGTAGGGGCACAGCTAGTATTTTAGGCTACGGGGGTTTTTAGGTGAAACTAATACTGGGAGGTCTGGAGGGTATGGAATACCCACTAGGATAAGCGGGAGGTGCGGGGGTTATCACCTAGAAAATTTTTCAGATAAATGATTCAAAATGGTGAGTTTTACGGACTTCTGAGGGATATTTTATTAATATTTACACTATTCTATAAGTAAAATTAATCCAATTATATGAAATGGATTAAACTTAAAAATATCTCTGAGCTCTGGGAGCGGGGGGGGGGGGGATTTATCCACTGCGCTACTACTTAGAGTTATATAAATACACTTATCATATTCCTCGCGGTTGAATGAATAAGTGCGTCTTCAGATCAAGGTTCTACGATGATAAATAAGGATTTTACGAAAAGTGGTCAAATTTACGCCGATTGCCTCCAGAGAATTGGCAACGCCGAAATTTTTTGAGGGGAAGGGGAAAGAAAGAAACTTCTTTTTCTTCCTCCACTCCACTCTTTAGCTCGTCCACGTGTTTCCGGAATTCTGTGGACGAGGTTCCACAAAGGTGTTTGGCAGAGTGAGAGTTAACCATCGTGCACTATTTTATTTAATATTCTACTTATGGTTCTGCATCTACTTAACTCCATGCGAGCCACCTCTGGTGCGTTTGGCAGTGGGTGAGCTATCACCAGCATGCAGCATGCAAAATAATACCCACAAGTACGCTCCCAACGGAACAATGGAGAAATAAAAGCACGCAATCTACATCTACAGAATACTCTGCGAGGTACCTCTAGGGCGTTTGGCAGAGGATGATAAGTCACAAACATTCAGCATGCAATAGGACCGCAACATGTACACCACACAATAAAAGTAACAGAACCAGACGAGATATAGTGGAAAGACGTCCTATTAATGTTAAAAGAACAGAGATATGGCACTTTTCCACAGGTTTATTTTTGAAAGCTCGACGCGTTTCAACCGTCAGGGAAACACACCTTACAAAGGCGTTACCTTACACAGGACCACCTTACACAGAGTTAGGTCAGAAATTAGGTATACAAAACAAATAAAATCAATCAGAAGTTTGGCAGTGCATTTGATTTTCCACTCGATGTCAGCACAGAACAGAGAATCAGAGAACCCTTGGCAACCAAGTTTTTGTGTATTTCTTCTAACATTTAACTTTACCTAACTCTGTTAAGAAAAAATCAGTTGTATCCCTTGGTTTCTCAACCCCTCAATTGAGATGGTTGAATGCGAGCATGGGCATAAATGGATTCACCAATTCAAAATTTCCATTTATCTTGAAATAGATTAGGTTACAACCCTTACTTATAATTACCTTAAGTCTCTCCATCTGCCTTTCTATGAGCTTTTAAAATCTCTCTTACACTTTAAATTATATTTTATTCCTTCCTGTCCCTCGTTTACCCTAATAATCTACCCTCCAACACTAGTTTTCAAAGTCACTTTTCATTCACTTTTTTCCCCGCGATGCTCGATCCATCCATACCTTCTGTATCCTCCGTACTTTATCTGAAAGCTGCTCGTCCTCAAACACCATGTCCAGCACTTTTTCGTCCCTCCTTCTCTCTGTCCACTTCACCTCCTCCATTCTTCGGTGCAAATGACCTTAGTTGTCGAGGCACCCTAAAAACAAAATAATACTCCATTCTTCTACACACCCACATCTCGAACACCAACAGTTTTCTCGTTCTCCTACTGAGTCCATATTTCCGCACCGTAAAGCGCTACACTCCAAATGAGACACTGGCATTTTCTTCATGTTCTTAAATAATTATCCTCTCATCAGCTCCTTTCTATTTATGAACTACTCTTCGGCCTCAACGACAATGACAAGCATAAAGCGTCATTGTTGCGAAGCCCCTTCCACGAGAGAACTATTTCAAGCATTATCGCCCATTGTTTTGTTAGTAAATAGAAATCCATGTTAATTGTTACTCTTTTGGTATTCTAACCGTTCGGATAATATGTTTTGATTAATATTTTATGGAACATTATATTTTATTCCGTTGTTTTTTCGCCCCACCTACCGCTGGCTCAGCTTTTCATATGATCCTTAGAGGTAAGCAACCAAGCTAGCATACAAGTATTGCGTGTAGAATACAATTTGTGGAAGATTATGCCTGCGATGATTGAATTATCGCATGGGCTCCAATGGGTTCATCTGTTAAAAGAATGCTATTTATCTTATATTTGTCTTAAATCCATTAAAAGAGACTTCACAGGAAATTCTCTTTATCTGTTTCTATAATTTTTTCCAGCTATTCACATCAGACACCGTTATTAGAGTCCATAAAAACTCTTAGCAAGTATCCAAAAATGGTATTAAACTTTAGTCTTTCATAGAAAATTGACATTCAAACATTTACATTTTATTCGTTTTTTACGTATCGGATTTCAATGAAATTTATCTTCAAGGCTACATAGAAAGGTTCATATGAGGGATATGCTGACATACAGCTTCTCTGTTGTCTTTTAAACAATTGAATGCCGTTTTCATTTGCATATGTTTTCTCATAGAGGTCTCTTTAAGTGATTCCTAAAGACACCATTCTAATATTTTTTTAAGTTCCATTATTATATTTATTCCACTTAATTATAAGTGTTGGAGAATTCATCTCAAAATGGAATATCAATAATGATGTACCAGTATAAAATTTTTGTTAGGTAAGTATCCCTTTTACAATTGCATTGATTTTGTAAAATAAGCAATTACATATAGGTACCATACCTTCATATGAACCTTTCAAGGTCACCAATTTTATTGCTGTTGTTAATTATAGAATTCGAAAAATAATTAATCACGTATTTTTCAGTTTTTAGTTTGGACGCCTACTTTCAGGGATACTTTCCGCGAAACGTTTTTACGTCCTTGACCTTTTCGCAGATAAGTTGATGACGTTACCAACTCATACCGAGAGCGTACTCGATCTTGTTCGTCAGCTTTTCGTGGTTCGTTGTTCGCGGTTCTAAGGAGAAGATCGGAGATAAGGAATTCTCTTTCTGTTGTCCTCACTGCCTTACCTGTTATTATTAAACCTTATTACGTGAAAGGATGAGGGGAGTTCTAGTTGGGAGTAAGGAAAGGCGGGAGTGATAAACTAATTCCTCCGTTCACACCTAAATGCGTACCACGCATAAACGTACAATTGCATTACATTTGAATATGCTGAACGTCCACTTTATCATTTCTGAATCGGTTGAATTCGTTGTATATTTTTTTTAAGTTGAGTAAAACCCACTGAAACTTTAACGTGGAAAAATTCTCATTGGGAAAACTTTGAGACCAAAACTGTTTCCAAAAATTTGCTAAATATATATTATCCTCCGGTGCTCGAAAAGCGCAAGATGCCTGGCTACTAATAAAAAAATATGTACGAAGCTCGAGAAAAGCGTTGCCCGTAGGTAAAGCGAAAAAGGCTGGAGTGTAGCAAATCCCTTTGGAAGCCGTAGTGCAGCATGCTCCGTTCAATTATGCAAGGGAGAGAAAGAGGTGGGGTTAGGAGGAGAAATGCGAGAATTCCAGATTATGGCGAATTATTTTTTTCCGCTCCTGCCGCTTTTCCACCTCTGGAGGAGCAAACAGCCGTCGGCCGCGATTGAATAATAATTCGTCCGGTTAACGCCGCACTCCAACCGTCTTTTGTCCCTCTCATCCCTTTTGTTTGTCGGCTCGAGAGCACAACAACACCTCGGCAACAATTCTTGCTCGTTTAGGAGGGAGGCATTAGTTCTCGAGTCGGCCGCCGCCGCCGGGGCGCTCGCTCGCTCGCTTCCGCGCCGTTTCAATTATTTCGCACGTCTTCTTTTCTTTTCTTCCGGTCTACGGCGCTGCGCGGCGCCACCTGCGTTGCTTGATCCCCCTGCTGCCGACTCTTTATGCATTTCAGAGGAACGCCTCGTTCAAAAGGAAATGCGTGTCAAGGGACAGCGCATTCATAAACGTAAATATATCCTCACCAGCCATTTTACTACTGAAAGAAGGGAAAAGCATGGACTAGTTTCACGAAAAATGAGCATTTTCGCTTTGTTAGTCAAATTAAATTTGTCATAGAGCTGCTCAATTGAAAGAAAGACATTTATTGTGAATGATGAAAACGTTTAAATCAACAAGGTATTGGCTGTTATCGAACACATTCTCACGTGAAAAAGAATGAAAAAAGCAACACCTAAAAACGGTAAAAATATGAAACATAATTTGTGAGGAAAATGTGTTATAAATTGCTAATTATCTTTTAAAATTCATATCATCATATTTTAAAATCAGAATATTGCCACGTTGCTAAGCTTTCAATAAAATTGATATTAATGAAAAAATTAATGGTTTGTGAATCTGGTAATTCACCTTTGCAAAAAAGAAAATTGTAATCTGAAATTGAGTGAAATAATTAAGCATTGGAACCCTTCAGGTTCCCGAGTGAATGCACTTTTATCGTGTGTTTTGATTGTTAATTACTTAAATGAAAAACTAAAAATGATGGTGGTGATGTTTTATTTTGACATGGTTTCATGCAATTCCTGGCCTCAAAAAGAAAGAAATATGATACGTACTTGCTAGGATTAGTACTTCAAAATATTTTTGAAGGGGATGCAATATTTCGTTAATAAATATAAAAGTAAATTGTAAATCATTCTTTAACTATGTTCACAGCCATATGTTTCAAATTCACTCTTTACGTACCAAGGAGTTTGGAAAAAAACTGGAATATTGCATTCGTGCATCGTATTCTTTGCTTTTAAATCATAATTTAGTACACGATGTATAAACATAATGTTTATACCTAGAAATATTGGACCAATGCCAACAATTAATTTACGAGCGTCATGCTTTTAGGGAATGTGCCCCCTTAATCTTACACCTTATAAGCTCCAAGTCCGTCGAAGACCACAAAAATTCGTTCTCATATGCATTTAAGCCATTTCTCCTTCGCTTCTGCGCTTAAACCCCCTCCTTAAGTTCATCGTCTCCTTGAACCATAACACAAATAAGACTCGCATTGCTTGCTTAAAGGAATGCCTACATGCGTAGGTGGAGAGGGTTAGATGGAGGGGGAGAATCGCTCCTAGCGTCTTAGGGTAGCAACGCTAAGGCGCGTGCGACACAGGTGCTAGAAGCGGGAAGATCCGTCTTAACGAGGAGGCAATCTTGGGGCATTAACAGCGACGACGGGTCTGAGGAGGAGGAGGATTAAATGGGGCCAGAGGGAATTATGGGAAATGCCGCGTTGATTCGCCGCAAAAGGGCCCCATTAGATCCTACAACCCGAACTCTCCTCACCATGGCAACGTCATTTCCCGCCCCGCTATTATCGTTAATAATGGCGTCTTCTTCGGACCTTAAAAGAGGAAGCCATCTTGTTTCCTTTTTTTTCATTCTTTTTGCTCCTGTGCAAAGATGGCCTTTTCCCACACGTGCGCATATATAATCTCTGAATCCTCGAGTATTTCATCTCTAAGAGGAAGACAAAGATCACGGACAATTTCAGTTTAAAACCGAGACACAATCCCATTGTAACAACAGATAAGGATGCCATGCAAGTAACTTCGCTGAATAATTTCGTACTAGGAAAAGGTACCGCTGTGACAGGTTAAGCAAAGGGTTATGATGAGGGATGATGTTTGCTTGAACTTGCGTTTTCTACTCATGCGGCTTTTCCTTTAATAGCCTCGCCTTTATATGAGAGTTAACCACCGTGTATTATAGTTTTTTTCATAAATGTTTACCATCAGTATCTTTCCGAGCTCGTATCATTGCATTCATTTCCAAATTAAGTATTCACTTATTTGAAAGCTAAATAAGTCGCAAAATTTACATGTATTAAACTAACTAATAAATTATTTGATGAATGTGTCACAAAAACTTGGTAATAATATGAGTAGTCGATTTTTAAGGTTTATTTCTAACTGAAGTGGAATTCCATTTTAGGTTAATTCTTTTTGTAAGCAATTAAAACCAGCATATTTTTAGATATAAGAAATTTTACGTCTCTGGTTGCATGAATAGAAAATCATTACGCCATCCTGATATATAATTACAGTTTGTAAGTAGCATTAATGACCGTTTGTAAGTATAGTCCACAAATTCCCACAGGGGAGCATTAATGACGCCTATTACAAAGCATTCCATGTATGACACAAAAGAATATCACTCTTTATTACCGATATTGAAATAAATAATAGATGCACTTTAGTATTCACATATTTCATTGAAAATTATATTTTATTACTTTTCACAGGTCTTTTACTTTAGAATAATTTGACGTCAGGTAGGATGTTACTGATGGTTATGTAGGTGAGAAATGCACATTGAAATTATTTTAAAAAGTTACTCCATTCCAATGCATATTCTTTCTAAGAAATATAATTCAGAGTTCTTTTGGAGATAAATTTTATGAAGCCTTGTTTAAAATTAGGCGATTTTGAGATTCCGCTATACCTAGAAACTGAATTGTAATTTTTTATTTTGAAGCCAACTCTTTCAGAATTTTTATCACAAGACCTGTAATTTAATCAGCGTGTGGGGATGTACCCTCCACCCCCGTAATTTCTAGAAAACTTTAAAACGTGGTAATCTTTAAGGTGACTCTCCAATGAAATTTTTCAGTTAACCAGCTTAGAAAACAAAATATTTTAAGGAGGAACCATCATTTCAAACATGCCCGAAAACCTCCCCTTATTTTGACATATGTTGTTGCTCATTATTTTTTCTATCGAATAGTGAAAAAATATTACTATGTCATCGGCCATTTAAGAAAGATTTATGGATTTGAAAATGACGGATTTCCAACTTGAAATACATTGTCTTTATGGGAGAATGATGACCTTCCCTTGTAAAACATTTTTATCTCAAATTTGGCCCGAAATATATCGTTGAAAAATTAGCACAGCATAGAATAGACATCGATGCTTAATATATGTATTTTTTTAGAAGGGGTTACCGATATGTTAGCGCCAGTATTTAAGTTTAAAGAACATACTTCCGGTTTTCTGCAGAGCGAGCAGCCATTATGCGGCGGAGGTAGTGGCAACGTTGCAAATATACGGAGATTAAATATGAAGAGCGATATTGCGCCTGTCGACCGATGCATAATAGGGTGGTTTCCTATTATTTTTTTATTGCCTAAATCGAAAGATTATTACTCCTGGAGTACGTATTTCACGCTTTTAGATTTTTAAATGAAAATATCTATTTTTCGCGATTAAATGAAAAGTGAAAATTTACAAGCGCGCGAAAACTAGCTAAATTTACTAATATCAATATTACTAGCTAAACAATGGCTGGCAATTCGAAAATTGCATTAATTTCAACTTAATGAATCTTAATCCGGAAATTAAAGATCGATTGAATATGTTGCTATGCACCGTCGTTACTTCTACGAACATAGTAATCACCATTGAACTCGTCATGAACTGCTCCTGTACGATAGAAATATTGACCAAACCCGAAGTTAAAATAAGTTTCACGACATTACGCAGAAATAACTCACGACTTTGTTTCATATAATTCCATTTTCACTGTCAAAGCCCCCGAAAAAGAACGGTGCTACCTCTCGTAATGCAAGTTAATGCACTACGAGTGCGTACGTCCGCAGTTGACCATGCTCAAGTAAGATTGACGGACGAAAGATTGCGAAATTACTACGTTTTCGATACAAATTATTTTATTTTTACAACCCAAGCCCCTGGAAAATATCCATACTACATCAAGTAATGCCCCTTTGCACGCGAGTGAACTCGTCTGAGTGCGTGCCTCTAAATTTAACTTGACGAAAAGGTCGAAATATTATGATTTTCAAAGAAAAACAAAATCAAGCATAAAAATTCATTTAATGGGCAAATTACAAAAAGATTAATTCACGACACAAAAAATTTTCACATTGTTCAAGTACAAGATTCAACTTTGGCAGATCAACAGCAAATGTAAACATACACAATGGTGAGGCCAAAAATGCAAAACCGAAATGCAAACAGCTAAGGCGATTGCAATTCATAATTTTTCCAGTGAGCAACTGCCACTCTTCATGATTCATCACAGGAAAGTATACTTTCCTGTGATGAATTTTTTTTTCCGAAAACCTTTCACCATTTATAAATGGTGAAAGGTTTTCGGAAATGGCTTAATAAAAGGACCAGCAAACTTCCAAGGATATCCTGAAAAAAGTAGAAAGGCTGCGAAAGTGAATATGTATAGGTGGAAAGAAATTTCCTGTACAATAACCATTATTTTTATAAATACACCAATTCCAAAAAATATTACTATAGATAATGTATTTAAATTAAGGTACTAGCAATAATTACCACTTCCTGCCCCGTAAAGTTTAACATATGCTGAGAATAACAATCAAATAACGTAATTAACAGTGTTCTGTGATGCCTTAAGGTAATTACAAAGGGCAGAAGCTGGACTTATGAGAAAATTGACATTGTTAACTGCCCGCATATTCTTTGTAACAATGAAGTGTATTCTACCTAATTGCCTCATAACTGCTATGTCTTCTTCAATATTTTAACTGAAAAATTACAGAACACCACAAAACTCCGCATAATACCTTACAAGCCATCTAAAAGATGTGTGTGACACGTGTTTCAGTCGCATTATTTCCCATCGTTACTATTATACTCGCAACAAAATAGTTAACATGACACATAAAATATTATACTCGCAACAAAATAGTTAACATGACACTTAAAATACCAATAAAATACTTAATTACTACCGTTGACTAATAACATTATCAACTATTCACATTAAAAGGCACCCCAAACACGAGCACGTTGTAGGTAACAAATTCAATATGTATCAGGTGTAGCGAACATCTCACGCTATATTGCATTTTTTTGACTATTTTATTCTATATTTTACTCACCGGTGGAAAGTAAGGCCTGTTTTCTTCCTTTCCGTGCGATTATTGCACCCGTAAGCCGAGCAGCAAACCATCTGCGAATGCAAAGTTTAAATAGCATATATCTGCCTAACGGAATGTTTCCGGATGTAGATAATAATATCCATGAAAATAAACACACTAATAAATATTTACGTACCTTTATATGACCTCTGTAGCCACTGGTTTCAGAAAAAAACAGTATTTACTTAACATGTAAGCTTACGGCAAATCGACGAAGTGGGGAAGAGCATGATGGCTAAATGCGCAAAAGTACCGTTATGCCTGGCTTCACCTCAGAGCGCTTATGCCCCCTCCAGATACCTCTATGATAATTCCAGTGAATTGGATTTTTTGGAGTCATTTTTCTACGTATTCATTAAACGAATATTCAGTTCATCTCGAAACGTGCTATACACCGAAATATGAAATTTATCAGTGCTGGTTGTTAAAGTAATTCCTATATGCGACTACATTTTATTAAACATGCGAATAATCATGACCGGAATTCAATAAATCCCTTGAAATTGTCGGCGTATCGCTTCAAAAGCGAAAATGATAGAATATAATGAGACTTGCGATAGTTTATCTGTTCTTCTGAATACTACTTCAAATTGTTTAACGTTTATTTCGAAAAATATGCATCGTTTTCAACTTGTAGAAAATACTTATTTAAATAGAAGTTCTAAGCGTAAAGTAGAAAATCTAGCGCATTATGTATTTAATAATCAGTTTAATTGATATTAAATGTCTAGAATAAGGTGTACAGGTAAATGAATGTACCACGAGACAAGCATATTGCTGTTGGGTACCGACTATGTAGTATTTGGAAATACAACTTCGCGAACGTACTAATTAATCGAATATTCACCCATGTAATTCTTCGAAAGCGTAAAATAAAATAGACAAGAGTACTTCCTTTTTCACTGACCAATCAATTTACTTTGATACGTTTTCCAAAGGTCCAATTAGCATAAATTGCAAAAACAACAGTAAATACATTTACCTATTCATGAAATCATTGCAGGAGGATAAAAATTAGGATGCATTCCTGGACAATCGATGGCAGCTGAAATAAGTGAGTCCGTAGAAGTTGCAATGCCAGCCTTCCAAATTTACTGAAACTTCGGCACTAAGAACAAGTATTATTTAATTATCCTGATACTAATGATTCGAATTACATTTGGGTTATAGCTGACACATTAGTTTCTAATTTTCACTAATCAACTCCTTTTTAATAGTATGGATGAGGCTATTGAATGGAAAATCTACAAAGAAATAAACATTAAAGAGCTTTGTGTCAGTCATTCGACAGGGACTTTAATCTTCATAAATCAAGACATAAACATTGATTATTTAAACAATGATGGACACTTTATGTTGGGAAATATTGCAAAAATTTCTTAAGAAATTAAAAATGCACGTCAACGATTCGGTATCCTTCAACAGATGCACTCGTTGAAATCGCTTCGATGGAATTGTTGGATTCACTTTCGGCCACATTTCGTTTCCTCAAATAATTCAAGCTCTTACCTTTACCTTCAGACACAAATTTGCCTTTAAATCGGCATAATGACGCCATCACTTCAGCCCAAAGGTATATTTAATAACTTAAGGCTAAGTAAAGTGGATAATAAAACGAGTAATATTGTCACAATGCAACGTAACTCTACGAGGTAACGTAAACAAACAAAGGTGCTCAATCGGTGTGAAACTACGATATGTTGACAGCGTTGTCGAGTTGGTGGCCAGCAATTATAAATAAACCATTTTTCCAAATTAGGTTGAAATTAACAGAGCAAAAGGTCTCATTAGTTAAGTTCATTTTATTCATCACAAATGATGTAGTTATTAAGCTTTACTGTATTTCCAGAGAAAGTACTTAAATTCTTCTGATACCTAAGAGTCAATAGAACAGCCATTCTTCATATCACTAGATTATTCCATTTTAAGTAAAATTCATGCATTGCACAGCTAATTTGATTGATTTAGCATTACTTTTAATTTTTATGAATGACTTATTTAGCGATTATAACTCATTGTTATCGAGTTTATCTAACTAATGAAAGCAGTATTTCGAAGCGCAGGTTCCTCCTTAATATCTGAATATATTTACCAAACCATATAAGCCCTCAAATGAATTATCACCGAGAGGTGTGGCAATTCACTAAAGGCGCAGCGAAAATTAATAATAACACCTCCTCCTAACAATGGGCTTAGTCGGCCCCAGTATTTAGCATCATAAAACTTCTGTTATGACGTAAATGCATCCAGGCTATGGGAATTAAATTGATTTTACAATTTCACGTTGGCTTGAGTGATTGGGCATCAATGCGGGGGGTAAATTCTCAGTCTCCCCAAGGCAAGGAAAGGTAAGCAACCAATAAAAATCGTATCAATTATGCATCCCTCAATATAAATTATTCATATATTCATTTAATTTCTTGCAATCCATTAATATTCACAAAACCCTCGGTACCTCAAAATCCTCAGCGGAGGTATCTGATTTGACCCTACGGCTAACTTGTCTCATGAGATATCTCTTTCAAAAATGTTGTTGGATTGGGGACTCATATTGTTTTCACGTTACAATTTACGAATTCAAGAATCTACACCACTACTGTTAGGCTGGAGTTATCTGGTGCTCTGAGTGTATACCTGTGTCCTCGAGCATAATGTATTATCTTCTCAAAGCAGCGAAACATAATATACCCATGTTTTTACTTCCTCTTCCTGGTGATACTAGATTAATTGATTATTTTTAAGGTTAATAATATTCAAACCCTACTCAGTTATTACTATTTAAGTATTCTACTGATTTAGGTAGGTTAGTATGGAGTAATCAGGAAGTATTCTGGCAGTATCCCTTCCCTACATGGACTCACAACAAGGTCTATTCCCTTTCATTCTATCTAAAAATCCTATTCTCTTCCTTTTTCTCCCTCGTTTACCAAATATTCTACTCTTTAACACTCTTTTCAACATCCCCTCCCCGCTTAGTGCACGCTACATCCATACCATCTGTATCCTCTGAATCAGTGGCGCAGCGAGGTTTTGGGGGTTAAACGTTTTGGGGGTTAAACCCCCCCCCCCCCCCCAGAGCTCAGAATTTTTTAAAATTTTAATCCATTTTACTTAATTGGATTGATATTACTAATAGAATAGTGTAAGGATTAATAAAATATCCCTCAGAAAGCCGTATAACTCACCGTTTTGAACCGTTTATCTTAAAATTCCGCAGTTCAATAATCTCGCACCTACCGCTTCTCCTGGTGGGTATTCCATACCCCAACACACCCCGGTATTACTTGTACCTAAACCCCCCCCCCCCCAGTCTTAACTCCTGGCTGCGCCCCTGCTCTGAATCTCATCGAAAAGCTGCCTCTCCTCACCCACCATGTCCAGCACTTCGGTGTTCCTCCTCATATACGGCCACTTCCCCTTCTCCATTCTTCGCCACACCCACATCTCGAATGCCTCCAGTCTCCTCTCGTCCTTCTTCCTAAGTGTCCATTTTTCCGTCCCGCAAAGCGCTACACTCCAAATCAGACCTTTCACTAACCTAAAACTCTTACATAACGATCCTCTCATAAGCTCCTTCCTGTTCACGAACGCCTCCTTTGCTAACGCAATTAACTTCCTGATGTCCTAACTGCTGTATCCGTTTTCTCCAATGTTCTGCACAAATATTTGAAGTATTTGTTTTTAATTTGAATTCAGCTAGGAATACTGAACCTATTTACTTATCTGGTTGCTACTCATCTTCTTGAAATTTCAGATTTGCAACCAAGTAAATTTGCGAAGAAATTAGTTGAATTCTTACACAAAAATCTGTGACAAAATATCAAAATATTTCTTTTATGGTATTTTTTTCATTCCATTAATTTGATAACGCAAAGGGAACATGCATTTTGCAACTGACAGATCTTACTCTCATTGCTAAGGGTCTATTACGTCTGATAGGCGCAGATAAGTGACTTTTAGATGGTAATCATTTTTTTATTTTGCGTTCATTTGGTGGAACAAAAACATTTATTCAAGAGCCAACTTAAAGATAACCATCTTCTCCAACTTTAAGAATATTACGAGGACCTCCTCATACAACTTTGTTCAGTATATTAGTAATCAGTCCACTTGTATTCATACGATCGCGGTAACCGAGTGTTGCTCATACGAGAAGAAATCTTGAAACTTGTATGAAAATAAATAACGATTGGTAAACAAATTGCATTACATTTCAAATAACTTCTTTTGTCTTTCTTGAAAATCACCTCCACTACGCTGAATCCCCGATCCATATTCTCTCTCAATATCTCGAAATAGTCATATCGTTTTTCTCTTCATATTCTTTTCCGTTTCTTTTTCCGGTTTCTACCACACCAGCAGCGCTGAAAACGCTTGAGCGGCAGCGTTACTAACTACTGATATCTCGGTAACCAACGCGGGGATTATTAAGGTCTACGCGTTTCGGACCGCGGTTACTACAGAGGTTGTTTGACCGAGGCACAATCCGTCATTAGACTAGCCACAAGTAGTTGCCGATAAGGCTTCCTTAAATCACTGACTAAGGAGGATGGCGACCGTTTGTATCAGCCCAAGTTCTGACATACGTATTTTAAACTGCTATTCTTGAATTACTATGTAATACAATGCAGTAAAAATTTAAAAAGTTCTTACTCCTCGAGCATTTGTTTTTCGTTGCTTCTTAGACCTTTTCAAATACTCTGTTTGGATAACCCCTCAGCAATACATTTTATGAATCCAGGTGTCGCTGCCGCTGTATTACCTAACGATAAGCGAAATGACTTTTAAGGAGGTAAATTTGTCTTTGCAAATGTTTAACTCTCAGCTTCGTTGACTCCAAAATGTAAAATGAAGGCAGGCTATCAATGTTTTGCATCTATTCCCAATATTTCTCAGCTATCTGTAATATTTTTATCATAGATAAACCCCATTCAGATACGGCCAGCGCGCATTTTAATTTTCTAGATGTCAGCGCAACGTCGATTGAAGTTGCTGACAAAAATAAACTCTCTGCTGTGGCACCGTGCACTGCATGATAAACGCTCTCCAACGCTCTGATCGAGATTCAGCCCTCGCCTGACTCACCGCACGAAATTTGCATCAATCTATCAACATTCCGAAGTGGGAAGCGGCGGAACTCGGCGAGGCGTTGATGAGGGTTTTAGTGGTCCGCTGTGGATACTCCAAAAGTCTGTCAGCTCCCCGTGACAGCGATGGCGAAAAAAATTGGCGTCAGGAGTGGGATACATATAAAAACAAGAGGAACGAAATGCGACGACCGAAGCCACTTCCGTCTCCTTCCGACACTCACGGCGCACTGCTGTGCTTCCCACCACTGAATTTTTTCCGCGCGATAGTGGCGCCACTGGGACGTTTACCACCCTCTCTGTAAAGTACCGACTCGAATTTTCCCCTCCACAAAACCGTTGTCCCGTGAAAACGTTGGAACGTGTGGAGAGGAAAAGAAGAGTAGTAGGTAGGAAGAGGCATCGTTTCGGATACAGTAGAAAAAATACGGATTAAATAAATGAATGAAAAAAGAAAAAACGCGGACCGAAAAGCGAGTGCGTTAACGCTTTTTTCGACCGATTCTTCCTTTTTTATCTTTTTTCCTCGCGTGGTGCTCTTTCCCTTATCTCTCTTCACAGTCAAGCGCTCTCTCGGCGTTACCACGGCAAAAAGAATCAATCTATCGCGTCAATTTCGCGCGTGTTTTGTTTTTCGTGCGATCCATTCGTTTGTTTATTGTTTCGAGCTCGTTGTTGCGTTTATTTTTTTCGTGTTTCCCGGTCGACGAGTCCCGTTGTCGCGTCGTCGATGCCGCTTGTTTGAAATCTATTCACGTGTGTTAGTGTGTGGGTGAGCTAAAGGTTTTTTTTTTCGGGAAGAGGGGAATGTGGATAGATGGAGTGAGAGGTGCCTCAAATTTCAATGCGTGCTCAGCGTCGACGAGTACCCAACCCGTTAGAGTGCACTGCAGCGGATGCATTGTTAACGTTAGCAACGAGCCCTCCGGGGGTGACGTCATCACGAAACAAGAACGCACGTGCATCATCAATGGCGGAAAATTCTCTTATTTTTCTCTCGATTTTTCATCTTTTTCACTTATTTTTTTCTGTCCGAGGAACAAATGGAAAATTCACAGTTGGACAGGGGGTGTTTATAGTGTGTTGAGTTTCGGAACTGAAGGATCGGCTCGAAAAACGAGACACATTAGGTCGCTGCGTGGTTTACGCAAGAGATGGCAGCAGCAGTGTTGCAGCGTCGAATGTAAGCTGTACCGAATGCACAAGAGGCCAAAAAGGGACTATCGTTAAAACAAAAAATACTTTGTGAAGTGATTTTCGATCCTCCCGCTCGACGGAGCAATTATCGGATTTGCCTAGAATAGTGGTTTTCCGCTGCGTTTTATTTATTCCGCGTCAAAAATAAATAGTCTCTCGATGAGGGCATGAGTATCCACGGTCAGTCCAGTGCATAGTGCATAGTGTATATGTATAGCTTGACCCATCGAAATTACCGGAGAAGTATAAACTCGCACGGTTTGCCCATAGCTCTCGACAGATGGGTAGCTGGGTAATTACTGCTGTTGAGGATTTTTACGCATCCGATGGTAAACATTCTATGGACGAGGAAAGCACACTTTATGGTTTGTTCACGCTACGGATTGAAATCCTATCCTAAAGTTTTCACTAGACATTTTTTCTATACAGATTCGCTCTGCTTGTAGACGTTGTTTGAATCGTAAGCAGTATCATTATTTATTTGAGGATAATTATAATAATTCTATTCGTAGAAAAATCATATTTTACTGTGGGTACAAAATACATTAATACAAGACCCGTCAAAAATTCAAACGAATGAACAATTACGTTTTTCTATGAATATAAAAGAAACACTTCACACGATGTTAATTCAAAAATAAATACTCTGCGGTTCTTGACCAATTTTTCCTTTATAACTGACGGGAATGATTTATTGAGCTTTTTTCTTTAGATTACAGCCTTAATAAAAAACACGTACATGTCGTGTACTTTCGTGAAGTGTGGAATAAGTATGTAAAAATCGCTTATCCCATATTATGAATATACATCCATTTAATTTTTTTCTTATCTATAAACTAATGTATTTATTTTTACCTTGCATAAATCAAAGCATAAACCAAAAAAATGTTTAAATCAGAATTTCAATGTTTTTTTGTTTTTTACGTAGCTTCCAATACAATTAATGCGAAAATTTGTGGTACTTGCAAATTTTAGCAGAATTCTATTATGCAATTAATTATATGATTTCATTAATGTTTTTCACTTTGATGTTGCTGTACGTAGCAATCTGGATCCGCGCATGAAATAGCGACACGTTGGTGGTAAAAGTTAACTTATTATTATAACCTTAAATCCAAACCTCTATAACTCATCCGTGTCAGTTAGACAGTAAATAAAAATTGAGTTTATACAACAATCAAACTTCCTATCAGAACTAACGCAAGTTCATAACTACGAGATGTTTTGTTTTAATTCAATTTTGTACTTATTTCTTGGAATACAAATACATGGGGGAGTAGATTAAACATTTTTACCCCACAGCAATGGGGTTCATTGAGGCCAATTTTCTGAAAGAGTGGCCTGCGCATTTTGGTGTGATCTAACTGATTATAATTATTTATCTTTCATTTTTTTAGGGTTGGTCTTCATTAATACACAAGCATTTATGATAGGCCAGGCACGTAGTCAGACATTTGCTTCGATTTTTGGCGTTTTTTCTTTTATGTATTATGCTGAAAATTAATTCAAAGCTTGTTGCTTCTGAAATAGCTATAGTTAATGCGGCTTGATTAGTTAAAAAGGGAATCTGCGTCCAGGAATATACGATGTTTAGCTAGGTATACTCAATATGTTTCTACTATATGATGCTCATTACGATAGCTGAATGTCAACGCAAAACTTAAAATTTCGACCTGTTTTTTTTCGTGTAAATAAAGCGTAAATAATACTTGAAACTTATTTCTGTACCTGTCAACTACTTTAATGATTACTTTTTAACGATTACTTGGCTTTCAACCCTGGCCAATTGTAGAAAATTATTTGTTTTCTGCATGGTGGACCACTAAGTAAATACATCCGACATATTTGCAGTTAGCAGTGGAAATATTAATTGTTTGCCCACGATATATGCATTTATATAATAACTCTCGATTTTCGTTAAAATTTATCTTTATTTGTAGAAATTAGTTCAAGCTTGTACATTTATAGGTGGTACAGGTATAAAGATACACAGGTGGTACAAGTGGTATAGGGCCGGTCGCACGACGTAGTATGTATATACGACACGGGACCCGTGGCCCACGGGTGTCGGGTTCCTCGTGCCGATCTAAACATAATTTGCTACAATACTTTTTGATTTAAAAACTCACGCTATAGACAGTCAAAATGACATTGTAATAATACACGAGGCCATTCTATACCAGAACGTACATACAATTTTGAAATCCTTTGCTTTCGAAGATTGGTGTACTTTATACGCCAGCGCACCCGCAATAGGGTTTTTTTTAATTGACGAAATAAATTTATTTCACCATTGGCAGTGCACACATCTGCAAGGCTAAAGTCAAATATGAAATTAACAAACAATTACATACATACATGAATATTGAAATTACCGGGATAATATTCTTGGGAATTCCCAAGATAATCATTGACTATGATATGTGCAATATTAAAACAGAGTCCAGAGGGTTAATAAATACTAACAGAAGCATGGAAAAAAATAGGCATTCTAGTTGCCATCTAGGAAATTACCTTATAATGCATCCTCCAGATATTCATTAATACTGTAGTAGCATTTTTCAGCTAGGAGAAGTTTTAGTTTCTTTTTAAATACGGAGAGTGAGTTGCTATTTTTTATTTCTTCGGGAACTTTATTGTAAAGGATCGAGGCAGAGTGGTTGGGACCTTTAAGACAGAGAGAGCTGGAATCTGGTTGGAATACTGGTTTGAGTGGATGTTATTTCTTGAACGGGTGAGGTGATCATGGTAATAATAATAATAATAATAAAATGCCTTTATTCGGGCGAGGTTGAGACTGGAAAGTCCCCTCTTCCACCTAACCCCTCGATAACGTCAATGCAAGCATATTATAAAATATTAGACAAACGTTTACAGTACCAAGAATATACAATATACACTGTTTGTGAAATGTCAAAAAATATAAACAACTATATGTGAAATTTTTGTGTAAAAAAGATTTAAGTTGGTGGGAAAAAACATGAGGATAAGGGTGTAGTATCCTTCAGCGAAAAAACCCACTGCAGGAAAACGCCTACAGAAGAAGGGGGGCGTGAAAAACCTGCGAAAACCTACTGAGTGAAAGCTAATGTCATGTTACATGCAAAATACAACATAGTTCATAAGATACATAGGATACACAAATATTACACAAGCAATTAAGATATAAAATATAACATGTATATATATACAAGCATTCAGTGATGCATATCACTTTGTCGCAGGTGCTGCTCAGTGTCATGTATACCTACTTGTTGTGAGGTGAAAAGTGCTTTGTGTAGCCTCCTCTTAAAAGATGCCAATGATGATGAGTTCCTAATTGAAAGGTTAAGATTATTCCATTCCCTACATGCAGTAACGGTAAATGATTTGTTGTAAATGACAGTTCGGTGATGAGGTATAACAAGATTGTGATTCCCTCTTGTGTTAGTCATATGGACAGTGTCAAGACTCCTGAATTCGCATGATAGGTAAGGAGGTGTTTTTGTGTTTAGAATTTGATATAGTAGAGAAAGAGTATGCAGCCGGCGTCGAGAGTCAAGTTTCAGCCATGACAGTTTATTAATATAATCAGTTATATGGTCCGATAATTGTAAGTTAAATATGAATCTAATGCATCTGTTCATGGAACGTTGAAGCTTAAGACTAAGTTCTTGAGAAAGGTCCTGGTAGGAAATGTCAGAATAGTCAAATAAAGGTAATATTAAATTAGATACTAATTGCGCTTTAAGAGATGTAGGGATGACATATTTAAATTTTAATAGGGGATAAAGTGATTGATTAACAGATTTAGTGATTTTATTTACATGTGATGCCCAAGAGAGATTTTGATCAATAATTAATCCTAAGTTTCTGACTTCATCGCAAAAAGAAATTGGGGAATCGGCGATACGTAAATTTGGCAGTTTATCCCTCTGCACTCTCGCTAAAATTCTTGGGTAACCAATTAGTATTGCTTGAGATTTATTAGGATTTATGCATAGGAAGTTATTATTGCACCATTCTTGGAGGTATGCTAAGTCATCATTGATAGACATCAAGCTATTGCTTAAATTATTGACTGTGGAATGCAAATAGATTTGTAGATCGTCTGCATAGAGGTGATACTTGCAATTTAGTCCTGATGAGCAATCATTGATGTAAAGTGAGAATAGAAGTGGACCGATGATGGAGCTTTGTGGGGCTCCTCTAGTAAGGTGGATCCAAGAGGATTCCAAATTATTAGCAATTACTTTCTGTTTCCGATCAGAGAGATAAGAAGTAATCCATTTAACAACAGAAGGAGAAAAACCCATGCAATGGATTTTAGCTGCAAGAATGTCTTTGTCTAACGAGTCAAAGGCTTTACTTAAGTCTAACAGTACGAGTGCTGTGATCTCTTTCTTGTCCATGGAGCGTCGCATATCATCCGTTATTTTAACTAAAGCAGTGGTGGTACTATGTCCGTGCCGAAAGCCAGATTGATAATCAGAGTATTTTATTTTGCTTAAGAAAGGTAGTGATTTGTTCGTGAACAAGTTTTTCTAGAGCCTTAGAAATGATTGAAAGAAAAGAAATTGGGCGAAAAGTTAATTGATCTTGAGTGTTTCCCTTTTTTGGTATGGGTTTAACTAGGGCAGATTTCCATTTAATGGGAAAATGATCTTGTGATAGTGACGAGTTGAATAGTTGGTGAGGTATGGTAGAATTAATGGGAGTAATGATTTAATGAATTCAAGGGGAATACCATCTGAGCCTTGAGCTTTAGACTTGATGCACTTAAACGCAGAGTGTACTTGCATTTGAGTCACAGGTTTCCAAGTAAGCTTCTTAGTATGGTTATGTGTCGCGGCTGATTTGATGGAGTATGTTTGTATGACTATCTCTTTGTCCTCATTTGGAATTTCATTTGGTGGCTGTGAAAATGTTTGATTTAATCTATCAAGGGATACATTCGTTGGGCTGGGAATGTTCTTGCTTTTACCTATGCCGATTGAGTTAAGTTGCTTCCAGAGAATGGTTGGTGAATTTTTAGATTTAGTAGCAGTTTGAAAAAATTTAATTTTTGCATTCCTTACTAGCTGCTTCGTTTTATTTCTGAGACATTTGTACCTGTTGAATGCATTGATATCATTTGTTCTCTTAAAAATTCTAAAGGCTAAGTCTCGGGCTGACATTGATTGTTTAATTTCCGCATTCAACCAAGGTGCATTTGGTTTAGAGATACGTACCAATTTCTCCGGGGCAAATTTATCCAAAAGATACGTTAGAAGATTATTTAAAATTTCAACTTTGTCCTCAACCTTTTCAACGAATTCAATAGAGGACCATGGTAGTGTACATGCTTCACTAAGCAAATCATCGTTATTTATCTCTTTTAAGTTGCGATGAGGAATTATAGTCTGCTTTGCTTTCGGCATTTTAATAGAGTAAGCAAGAAATATTAGATCATGGGAAGAGATACCAGGGACAGGAAACTGACCGTGAGTGAGAATTTTTTCTTTGTTTGCAGTTACTGCCAAATCAATCCAAGTTGAAGAAGTTTTCGTCGTATTAGTTGCATTTAATGGTAGTATTTTAAGATTGTAGCCATAGAAAATTCCTTGGAGATAATTTTTATCACGGGAGTTTGCATTAAAATTAGAATTGAAGTCACCTGTCAGTATTATATGTTCGAATACGGTTGTGTAATTTGATAATACATTATCCAAATCTGATAAATGCCCAGTTTTTGGTGGTCTATAGGCTGAACCAATAAGAATTTTAGTTGTATTAATTTTAACTTCTAAGAAAATATATTCTGGTCTTTTAGCATAAATAGGTAGGTAGAATTGGGAAGGAAATGGGAAGGGTTTGCTGTAACAAAGCAGGCACATGTAAAGATATACAAAGAAGGGAGGGTGAGGGTTTTAGATTTAGCAAAGATTTTACCTGGAGTGCGAATAAGGACATGGTATACAGCTTTAATAGCTTTTTTTGGGCTGAAAAGGCTCTTTTAGCCACAGGTGAGTTTCCCCAACACAGAATGCCATAAGAAATATGAGAATGGATTTTAGCATAGTATACCATTTTTAAAGTATCGAATGATACAATCGGATAAATCTCGAAGGGCTGTAAATCAATTATTATTGTTTTTTAAGCACTTTTTATCGACCGCACAACTACATACTCACCTGCTTGCTTTTACTATACGCATCTCGGCAGCGGCGAAGAAATCACTGCTTTTCAGGAAATATGCCGCCTTCATAAGGGAGTCGACTAAAGCTAACTATCTTGACTCTTGAACCACTCTCCGTCACTTTAAAGAATCAGTAAAAAGCTCCATAATATTTATGCACTTTGATATCTTTCAATCGAGCCGATCAAGCCTCTAATTCCGAAGCTAATTGTAATTGAAAGGTAGACCGTGCGATGACGTCAAAACAATGAAAAGGCGTTTTACAGTCTGTATTCCGTAACAATAAAAAAAGTTAAGCCAAAAACAATCGAGTTTATTGTATTCCGTAAGTTGGCGCACAGGCCCGCGAAGTACGTGGGCCGCGAGCAAAGAAGGGGAGGAAAGGACCGACAAAAAAACCGTATGGGACCGGCACAGGTAGCTGGCGGCAGGGGCGGAGCTAGGAATTAATGCTAGGGGGGTTTAGGTGCAACTAACACCGGGGTGTGTGAGGGGGGGGTTATACCCACCAGGATAAGCGGTAGGTGCGAGATTAATTAATTGCAGAATTTTAAAGATAAATGATAAACGATTTTAGTTTTTCCAGGTGAATACTTCTGACGAATATTTCTCGGGTTTCCAGCCAGGTTAATGCTTTTATACAAGCCAAAAAAAGCATAAAAAAGCAAAGGCTTGTAATTAAGGCAGGATAAAAAAATTTATGCACGTTCCCCATTCTAGAGGTCCTTCTCAAAATGGTCAGATACGCAATTTCTTGGCTTCGCTTGAGGAGGAATTGGGCATTAATCAGCCTTCCATTGTTTAAATTGCACTGTGACATTAAACTCCAATCATTGCAAAAAGAGTACGAAATTGATTGAGGACGTGATCGATCTTGATTTGATTATAACAGCCAAGTTGAAGCGGTTCAACTCTGAACTCAGCAGGAATCAATGATTGACTAATCTGAAATTTTTTAACTTTTTCCTATTTATGCAATAAATAGGGTAATTCGTAAAGAACCTTTCTGAAGACCCCAGTGATGATGTCCAGAGATGTTCCTTTCACAATGGCAGAATATTAGCCAAAAACCATCCGGAGATGTTGCTCAAAATTCTTTTTTTTTAAACTATTCAGTCATATCCCAAGTTTTTTTCTAAAAATTTGCAATTGAGCACATCTACGTGTGTGAATGCGTTTGTGTCACGGCTAAATGGATAAAAGTCATGAGGATAAAACTATATAATGTAATCCAATGCCATATTTAAAAAGAGATACCTTTGTGTGCCTTCAAAAAACTATTGCATAATTTTCTATTTGAGAAATGTCCCTCTGGAGTTGAGGACTTATTTATATGAATATGTCTTACAAAGAGAGGTTATGTACCTTGCTCCGCCTTTTTCAATGCCGTATTGTTTAATGGCATTTGGAATGGCGAACACTTCTCTGAACTGTTAGTGGTTCCATTGAATGGACCTTAGTTTGGCTGTAATTAATTAATTTTCATGCGGTACTTTTCACAAGCCTTACATAATTCCAAAATAGCTCACCTCCCCAGTGGCGGAGCAAAAGGGGATAAACACCCCCCCAGAACTCAGAAAAATGTTTTAAGTTTAATCCATTTTACTTAATCGGATTAATATTACTTTTATAATAGTGTGTGGATTAATAAAACATCCCTCAGAAACCTGTAAAACTCACCATTTTGAACCATTTATCTTAAACATTTTCCGGGGTACGGCCCTTGCACCTCCCGCTTATCATTGTGGGTATTCCATACTCTCCAGACCTCCCACTATAAGTTGCACCTAAAAACCCCCTAGCCTAAAATCCTAGCTGTGCCCCTGCACTAGATAGAATGGTAATTTTGTTCGGACCCCCACTACTGCTGGCAGGTTACCCTCCTCTCTTGTCCCTATCCTTGATCTGCCACTGGCAGTTATGTGATCATATATCATCGATTAGATGAGCTTATCTTCCGACTAAGACAAAGAACAAATTTTTAAGGCTCTAATTAAATCAGACAAGAAACAGTTGCCCGGACGAGCTGCCTGAAAAACAGTTGTCCAAAGCCTTAATCCCATTTGTTTCAATCATATCTGGTAAGATCCACCTCATTCTACACCAATATAACATCTACCAAAGGCACCGATTAGTGAGGTCAAATAATCAGGGATGTCGACTTACAAAAAATACTGGGGGGCCCAAACCGGGAATCTTGTCCCCGGAAATGTTATAAGTTCATAGTGATTTTTAAGTTCTTTAAGCATTTTAGAAGAGTCATATGCTCAGCATCAGAAACCTGATAATTCGAATTTTCGATATGTAGACACTCCTGGGAAAATCGACAAGCCTCACACATTTTTTCCTCACACCCATGACGAATTTTTGAGGGGGCTCAGGCCCCCTCAGGCCCTATAGAGTCGGCTAAAGATCGAATCAGCATGAAGACAACAGGAATTTATTAAATCCCTTAGGAATGCAGCAATGTTAGTAAGGGGAAGACAGGCCGAACAATAGGGTGGTTTCCTTTTATTTTTTATTGCCTAAATCGAAGGATTATTACTCCTGGAGAACGCATTTCACACTTTCAGATTTTTTAATGACGATATCTATTTCTTCGCAATTAAATGAAAAGTGAAAATTTTCAAGCGCGCGGAAACGCGACGGCTAAGTATGAATGCTGGGAAAAGCCCATGTGACGTCATTCTGGTTCCTGCTCCCGCTGTGTGAGGTGACCTTGGGGCGATAATGTGTGCGTCGCTGCGATGCAGGCTGCTAGCAGGTAGCAGAGTACGCTGCTAGCAGGTGGCGCTTGGCTTAAATATGGATTTTTAACACCTTATCAAACGAAGGAAACTTTCCGACCTTAGACAATTTTAATAAGTGATTATTAAGAGATGTTCCCCTGAGCTCTGTGACTCATGCATGCTTTGGTAATCTCAGATGATGTAAAACTCCTGACTACTCGTATAGAAACTAGGTCCCTGTGACATCACGTGGAGTGGCATCGAATGGGGCGCCAATCCGGCCCTTTTCAAATGAGGATAAAATCGACCATTGCCATTCGTCTAAACCGGTATTTCTAAAACCATATAATTTGTATATTATGAATACACTAATGGTGGGTAACGAATCGCAATCAATGCCTTTCATTTTCTTTAATGAAGGAAACTACCCTATTGCAGCATGATAACCTATGGAGACCAAAGTGGATTAATTATCAGATTTTTAAGGTCACTGGTTACGAATTTAACCACTTTCCAACATCTTTCACTTGTCTCAACAATTTTTGAGAAGGTTTGAGCACCCAGTGACAGAATAAGAAATACAAGACATTGACATAGGGCATTGGAATTTCAGGCAATGTTTCTAAAGCCTACTGTCTATGCTTTTCTTTCATCCGGTGCCCTCCTGTTTAAAACAATCCATTTACCATTTTTTTAAAGGCATATAATCCCTCAGTATATTCATACTACAGTTCCCATTATCTATGCCTTCCTCATACAGAAATAGGATTTCTTTTAGGAAGCCTCCCCCATAACCCCCAACAATCGTTGAGGCTGCTTGCTTAATAGTCTATAGATGTAGAGTGAATTGAAAATGAGTTGGGCGGTTTGAATACCACCTATAAAGGGTACATGATGGGACAATGAATTATCTCGTTTTATCAATGATAAATGGTTATAAAACTGGCATTCTGAAGTTTTGAAGCCAATACCATATTTCTCTAAATATAGCCCCTCCCCCCTCCTAGTTTTGAGGCTTCAGTTTTGGCAAAAATATAAAAAATGCATTTGAACATAGTCCCCCCTTTACTTATACCACAAGCATTGTTGAGAAAAAAGGGGGACTGTATTCAGATAAATACAGTATATATAATAACTGATATATCGATACCTCCACTGCAAAAACACTCTACAATCCCCCACCAAATCAAATCCGCTCATCAAGTAGCCCAACAATACGAATCCGCTCAACTGCCAGTGTCCGGAGCACAAAAGCTCATCTCCTATTCTTTCAGCACAGAGGTGAGGGTTTATGCTCCAGACACTGCCAGCTGAGCGGATTCGTATTGTTGGGCTACTTGATGAGCGGATTTGATTCGTTGGGCGATTGTTGAGCTTTTTGCAGTGGAAGAATCGATCTCTTTGCTAAAATCTTTCATTCTGATTGAAAAAAATTAATTAAAATTTTGTTTTCATTGTATTTCCAACTTTAAGAGTTTAACCTAGCACAGCAAATCTTCATGGTGAGTGAGAATAGATAAATATGTAGTTGATTTCTGATCGTCAGCAGATATGAAGCCAATCGTTCAGGGCAAAGACCAAGAAAAATTCATTAAGCTTAATCCTAGGTTCATTATAAGGTACAAAAAAAGTTCAAATAAATAAAACAACCTAAATATTGAAATACATATGTATTCAACAATAAATAAAACAAATAATCTCAACAGAGAGTCAACTATCACAAAAGAAGAAAACACTGGTAAACATAGTATGAAAAAAAATAAAGTTATCTAAATTTTTCTGAAGAAATCACATTTCAATGGCAAAATAACTCAGTCACAGAGAGCACCCATAACAAAATCCATAACACGAGGAAATACTTTTAAAAACCGAAATAAAGGCATTTGCAATAGTGTAGGTACATAATAGAAGAATTCTGAAGTTGACTGTGGAACTCGGTGAGATAAATATCAAAACTTAGTAGAGTATAAATGGAAATAATGCCAAGTACGAGTGATGGTGTCAATTATGGTGCAGAGAAATGCAATTTCTTCATGCTAAACGAAAAAGAAAATTCAGATCAGAATAGCTTACGTCATAACTTTCTTCAATGGCGTATTTGGGTTCTAATTTTTTTGCTACGCAGCATTCAAGCATAAACTGATCTGAACAATCTTTCCATCCCAATCTTAGATTCAAAAGAGTTTCTTATTTCACAGAAAAAAATTTAATTCATATTTTAACAGCAGCAAATTGACACCACCGTAATTTAGAACATTTCATGCATGATATTTCTATCCTTTAACTAGTTTTTGAAATGGCAGTGATTTTCCCTGAAAAACACATAGAAAATCAATGCAATACAATTAAGGAGGCAAACCAATGGTTTAACAAAACCATTCCAATTCATACACTAACAGCCTTAAAAGGCTTCTTTACGCAATACTGGGGTTCCATACTGAATTGGCTTACACGTAATATTAAACTCAAAATAAATATGTAGGAGGCAATATTTTCATTAATGCATCAAAATTCATACTTTTCAAAGGAAAATTTTTGGGCATAAAATAATATTTATAATTCTAATTGTCACTACAATGCATTCTGTAATTTATTTTGGCTTTCATTTCCATCAAAAGTATCTACATGATTCCAATACTAAAATTGGGTTTCTTCTTAAAGTAGATTCTTCTCAGAATCTATAATTGAGAGATTTTTAGGGTTTAGGCTAAAGACAAACACATGTACACAAACACTGACTTTGGATTTGAAAGGGGAACAACTTTTTTTCTGTTCCAAAATCACTTTGGAAGCACATATACACACATTAAGGGAGCTTCAAGTTAAGGTAGAGTACACAGCATCTGATCGACCATATTTTTTGGCTAATAAGATCATCACTTTTTGATACCGCTATCCACGGAAAATCTCTCCACACTTCCCCCTCCTGCAACAGGACTCGATAATTAAACCCATAAAAAGCTCTGCATATTTGGCAATCAAAAAGCTTAGCTTCATTCAATACATAGCGAGTATGCAAAATTCTTAAATTAATTTTTATCATTGAATACCAACAGATTACAAGCCTAATATCATTTAACTGGGGTAGAGAATTCTTTTACCATGTCCATGATAAAATTTCATAGATCAAGAGTGCAATGCATAATACAGCAAGTACAAGTCATGACATAAACATAGAATATATCCATGGAGACAGTCCTTCTTGAGGGACATGATATCCAATGCCAATGTAAAATTTCCTTTTGCATTAGATATTGTATCTTTGACAAGAGGGAGGGTATCTATGGAAACCAAGTAAAATGCACATAATTGTGATAACTGGGAATAAGGAGTAAAAGAACCAATATCATTTAATTTCAAGAAATCTGCAAAAATTATGCTGTATCAACAACATCGCTATCGATTGAGCCGAGTCACAGAATGCCAGAGGGGAATTAAAGATTCAATTATTAATCTATTAGTATTTTATCATCAATGTTTTACCCTTTAACTTATTCCTACATGTCTTATGAGCTCAAAAATATGGAAAGCTACCAACAGCAGACAAGAAATACACAGCAAACAATATCTGCAGGGCAAAGCCCACTGCAGTCAGTCGATACCATAATACTTTGGAATGGAGTCACTAATATAATGAATAGCCACGATACATTAGCCACATCGAGTTAACAGTGCTAATGAGTCTGTTAAATCTATAATTAATGCACACTACCGGTACAATGAAGAATCTGTACAAGCACAAAACCAGACCACTGATTTTATCAGTGATCTTACAAACATACATACACACAGATCTACAAAACATACATATTCACAAATACAAAAGGGCAAATGAGATTTGGTAAGGCAAGAGTAACAAAAGCAACATGGTTACCAACAGCTTCCAACTAAAGACTGCCGAGGGATTCCATTTTGCCAATTTTGAGTAAGATTTTATAATCCTGCAGAATCTATGCAAAACTTCCTTACAGTTTCGCTCTCTTTTGCTGTTCAGCCATGTAATCAGACGATATCCTGCCATAGGAATAATCCTTTTTCTCTGGCTGCAGCAAGTATTTACCTGGGATAGAAGAACAGACATGATGCAATTCTAACATGGTAAAGTAACTGCACTCAAATCAAAGTACAGTAGACCCTTGCTCAGACTGCTCACAACTTTTCAACAACAACTCTGTGTCTACTTCCGGGCACATTTCTCTGTAGTATCATAAGAAATTGCTCACTTAAAGTTTCAAACACATCCAAAAAGTTCTCAACTCGGTATATGATTTTCCTTATGGCATCAATTTCATATTCATTCGATCAGGAAGAGCGGCAGATGAGGCTATTATACCAACATACATATTAGGGTGGGCTGAAAATAGGTTTTTTTTTCCTGATCAAATTTGCCCTGTGCGGGAAAGTTGCGAAATGATATAAGGATCTCGCACTCAAATTTTTTTTCAAATCAGATAATATTAACCACTGCCGCCCGAGCTCTAAAGTTTAAAATTTTGCAAAAAATCAGGCTGATTTCAGATTCAAACGGCTATGACGACGAATTTTATGAAAATATGGGATATTGGATATTATTAAAGAGTGGATACATGTTTATAGTTTATAAAAATGAAATTTGAAGTTTATTTGACAAAATCTATGGTTCAAACAATGTCTATGAATTAACAACAAAATTAGAGTATAGACCAGCTGCACAACACAACTCATTTTTGCCTACATTTCTAAAATTCCATTTTGGGGGCTAATTTGCAGGTAAAATAATATTTATTTCGATTGAATTTAAGTTTTTAGCAAATAAGTCATCATATGGTAGTAAATAATCCCACATAAAGTAATAATAAGGTAAATTATTTTCAATTAACCTCAATCATAATGACGAATAACGTACCTGTGGAGCCATTTTCAACAAGAAATTCAGCCAAGGCTGAGAAAGAACAGAACCTGAGCAGCAAGCATTTCACTAAGTAGCTCTCTGCTAGTTTCGTGAAGAAATTACGCAGAACTCCCCATGAGGAAGAGGCTACCATCGAGTTCCACCCGTGTCCCCCCAGCCAATCTTTCAAAGGACACGATTGTGTAAGCACACCAATTACTCTGACAAAATTATATTGTGATTTTTTTTCAAATTTCGGCTGAATTTCTCTGTCTCTTATGCACGATAATGCCCATTCATGCCTGCGTTCAGTACTGCACACGGATTTTGATGCCAATGTTATCATTTGTACCATCCTTTCAACTGCTTGTGTGTGGCAGGGAAAAGGTACTTCTAAAACAGATCTTTCTGTAACAAGGTCTTTCAAATCTTTGTTTGTCATCCCAGCTACTAACGGTGGTCGATTTACCTCAATTGCTTCCCAGTCAACCAAGCCGATATAATTTTGAGCATCGAAGTTTAGCTTTGGAATTTCAAATTCCCTCAATTCCTCCTGCTGAGTTTCTCTCAATTTCAATGTATTTTTGATGGCCATTGCATGAATTTTTCTGCATTCATCGGCTAACATCGCTTGAATCAGAATATTCTCTGGGTGAGGAAAATTACATTTCCCTGAATTATAGAGTAGATGTGTAATTTGATGTTTCTATCCATGTATTTCATTAGAAGAATCATGTTCATAATATGCTTCGGGCCTTCCGGCCAATTTGGTCTCAGTTTTATTTGAAAACCGCATTGGAGCGTAAACTTCCATTTCCCATTTCCAGGGGGATAGCCCCCACTAACCCCCCCCCCAAAGTATATTCTTAGTTACACCACTGAGCCCCACCATATTTCCAGGTCCGACAGAAGCGATAAATTAAGAGAGACATTTTGTCGAACAGATAGATATAGGAATTCGTTTTTCCCCTGAACAATTAAGGACTTTAATGCATAAATGGTATCTTAATTCTGTTTGAGCATTTGCTTCTAATTTATATGTAAACGGTTGGTGTCCTAACACCCTCATTTTCGAATACTATCAATGATTGTAAGATGAAATTCTCCAACAGCCGTAATGTAATGCCTATACTCACTCTCAATGATTTCTACTCTTTCTGGTTTAGCATCCATGTATCTGACCCACATATCAGTTTGGACAGATTATTGTTTTGTATATTATTATTTTTGTTATTTATTTATTTTCATTTTTTTGGAGCAAGCAAGCCCATCCGCCACGTAAAGGCAGAGATACTGGGGGTGGGATTATTATCAATTACCACATTTCAAATTGATTCCAAGATGCCAGACAATTCCCTGTTTTTTCCCGGCACAAATCTGCTTCATTTCATTACCCTTCCTTGACCTTGTTTTTTTTTTGTTACACTGTTACTTTACAATATTAACACTTAACCGGTGACGTGCAGTCTGAGAGACCGCTGCGTTTCTAAAATTATGAATATTTTCAAAATTAATATTTCAAAATATCTATAATTCTCGTTAGCTTCATATTTTTGCATAACAAGGACATCCCACTCTTAATAATTTATGTTCCTTTTATTAAATTTTGTAAATTTGAATTTCAATTCGATTAGCGGTCTGCGAGACCGTACGTCACTAGCATAAGAAAGCATCAAGAAAGGAATAAGCTGGATAAATTTCATAGCTACTTACTACTTAGCCTTCTAACTTTAACATTTAAGGCTTTTTTTTTAATCTGGCGACATATTGATGCATAAATAGAATAATTATAACTCAAGTGTTTTGTGCATCAGTTTTTTGAGCCAGCTTCAAATCACCATTTTTAATGACAAATTGGTTCGTATTGGGAGTGTAAAAATTTTAATATAAGTTTAAGAATAGTTAAGCATTCAAACAAAAATTAAACAAAACAATAACAATGGCGTTGCAACATTTTATGAATTTTTGATTTATTGCGATCTCCAAGACGTCACTGGTAGTGTAACAAATATTTCACGTCACTGGTTAAGGGTTAATAGTGGAAGACCAATCGCAAAGCGATTTCTGATGCATGTTCTATAGGCATTATTTCTGGATGAGGAATCAGATGCATGTAAATTTTACTATATTGAAAATGTGTTTCATTAATATACAAAGCTTATAACCACATAATTAATGACACATTGTGTGAATGAAAAAACAATCGCCAAAGCTGAACTTTTGTAAAGCATTCAAAACAGGTAATATAGTATTACCGAATCCATTGCAAGTCCAACGCTTAATTGAGAGGGGTCCACTGTACATTCAAGTAACAAAAATGTACTTACGTAGTTCATTGCTGATTTCGTCCAGCTTCTCTTCGCACACTATATATTTCACATTCCCATTGCTGAAATAAAAATGTTAAAATACAGATTAGTATTTTTATCTTCCTATCATGGATAGAACACAAGCAAGTTCACCTCCTTTCAAATAATTCATACGCATCAGTAATAATGGATTTTTATGAGAAAAGCACCTTGAAAGGAATAACCCTTGCATTCATATGATGTGCATATCTCAAATGCGGATGGACAAACGATGGACAAAGAAAGAATAGTCTTTGTTGCCACATTTCATCATTTCCATGCATACACATTTACGGAATGCTTCGTGTGAATGCGACAACAACTTTAATTGGAGAAAATTGCACCGGTCCTGATGTGTCATTAGTAACCACAAGGCACTGCATTTTCAATTAATATAATTAAATGTTGGGTCTCATTTCTGATCACTGCTCCATCAGCACAATCCCTCAAACCAATTACACTTCTACCACTAAACTTGAGGTTCCTTCACAGTTAGACTTGTGATAGTCAAAGCAACATTTCATGAGCTACTCACTCTCTCAGTTTCTTGAGTCCTCCCATGGCAACCAATGAGCTGAGCGCCGAGTTGAAGATGTCAAGGGATAGGGATTGAGGGTGCACCAAGGATCCATCGTACAGACACTGCTCTGCCCTCTTCTGCGCACACCTCACAATTTTAGAACTGCTGCAAGGCTCTATCGCCTCCTGCAATGAAACATTACAATTATGTACTGATGGCTTTTTTTTCTTCATAGCCACCGCTTTAGTATCTAATGTTCAATAAAATTATTTGTCGATGGCCATCCTTGGTGCAGCTTTACCATGGTAGGGAAATGAGAAAACTTAGTAATAGGGTGGTTTCCTTCATCAAAGAAAACGAAAGGCATTGATTGCGATTCGTTACCCAACATTAGTGTATCATAATATACAAAGTATTTGGTTTTAGAAATACCGGTTTAGACGAATGGCAATGGTAAATTTTATCCTCATTTGAAAAAGGCCAGATTGGCGCCCATGCGATGCCACTCCACGTGACGTCACAGGGACCTAGTTTTTATACGATTAGTCAGGAGTTTTACATCGTCTGAGATTACCAATGCATGCATGAGGCACAGAGCTCAGGGAAACATCTCTTAATAATCTCCTATTAAAACTGCCTATGGTCGGAAAGTTTCCTTCGTTTGATAAGGTATTAATAATCCTTATTTAAGCCAAGCGCTGCCTGGTAGCAGGGTACTGTGCTACCTGCTAGCAGCCTGCATCGCAGTGGCGGTGCATACATCCTTGCCCCAAGGTCACCACACAAAGCGGTAGCGGGAACCAGAACGGCGTCACATGGAGTTTACCCAGCATTCACACTTAGCTGTCGCATTTTCGCGCGCTTGAAATTTTTTCACTTTTCATTTAACCGCGAAAAATAGATATCGTCATTTAAAAATCTAAAAGCGTGAAATACGTACTCCAGGAGTAATAATCTTTCGATTAGGACAATAAAAAAATAATAGGAAGCCACCCTATTTTCTAGACCATAAAACATGGTTTACTTTTCCTCAAATGGCTTCAGCAACTCATTCCCTTTAGCAAGAGGTTTCAAGTATTTCCCTTACACTTTCAAAGTTTCTTCTTTACACAAAAACACTCGTGCAACTCTAGATTACAGCAATGAGTCACCAAAACTGGCTTAGAAAAATAAGCCAGGTGGAAATCTACTAAAGAAAAATTTCGCACAATTTCTTGTGGAAATCTACTAAACATCATTATTTCCCAACCACGTAATGTTATCTTGAATAATTTACTGGAATAACAAAAAGTAAGAAGAATGACGTTGGTAGTGCACAGCCAACAATAAGCTCAAGTAAATTCATTTCAATTGTCTTCTCACCATATTTTAGAGGGAATTAATTTATTTTGCAATGACTTCCCAAAAGGATAATAATACCGTGGCTTTCCAAATGTTTAATACAATTTCAAACTTACAATCACTACATTCACTAGCTCTCTATTAACAAAAAATGTTGAAATAATAAATTCCAGTATGATCCTATGTTTTAAAGGTTCAAGTTTTTCAACTGTACATCTACCGTTCCATTAATCATTCAATTTCATGAATTAAATGGTTATCCCACATCAAAATGAATGAGACCAAAATTTTTCACAGTATGTGCTTTACTCAACTTTAAACCAAGTAATGGAAACAAAATTGAAGCATATTTCATGTAAGCAGTCTGCCTGTATTATATATTATTTGCTACCTTTTTGAGGTTTTGAAAATTTGCTCCACACCATTCACAGTGAACATAAATTGACCATAAAAATGACACTGACTTCTAAAAAAATGACTTGAAGCATAAAAACCAACTAGTTTTCAGTCAGTCTATAGTCCATAAATTCAATGAGTACCAATTATAGGTATTTGACCACTATCACCTACCTGCTTTACGACTTGGCACACAACCTCATAACTTGAGAGAAAAGGCATCATCAAGTTGCAGAGAATTATTTGCAACTTTTTATGATTTCCAAGGACTAAATTCCCGGGAGACACTTCTTCAATGATGTTCAGCAGATCTAATTGTTTCAGACCTTCCTCGTAATCCTAAAAGAGGGCAGAAGATAGTTGGAGTATCTCTTTATGAACACCCAAGTCAATTAGCACAACTTACACAAACAATTTCTAAAGCCTAGACCTACCTTAACTTCCCAGGGTTTATGTAGTATGAAGTCATAGGAAAGCAGTGACCTGAGGAACTTGTATTTTGCAAACAGATCATCTAAAATACCAGCAAAGAAATGGAATTCATGAAAATATGGGCTAAAGAAATACAAAACATTGAAAAATGCATATACTCATTCCACAGTAGCAAGTGTTTCCTCTTTTACATGAAAATTGAAAAATTTGCCTTCTGCAAAGATAATACACCTTTGGTTTGGTTTTGTTACGTCCAAGTTGTATCAGGTATGATTTGAAGCAACTTTATGAATTTGTGCAAAAAATCCACAGAGAAAAAATCATTCGCCTTGGCCGGGATCCCGGTCAAGGCAAATGATTTTTTCTCTGTGGATTTTTCGCACAATTGTGCATTGTGGGTGACTCCTGTAAAGTTATCACCGTGGCTAGTCCCGGTATACTTAAATTTATGAATTTGATAAATGCAGAAATTTTTGGTTTTTCATTTCTCAAGTTACCCATACTAATTTTATGTAAAAGCTGACAGAAGGGAAAAACTTATATACATTCATTATCAAGGCAATGAAATAATTTACCATCGATAACAAAACTTCACCTTTAAACTTTAGAAAAAATAAATATATAATAGAACCAAACAAAGTTCTTCTTTCTTGGCCAAAGTAAATACAGTGGAACCTCGTTAAAGCGAGTACGGGCTATAGCGACACCCCCGCTATTACGAGAGATAGCCGATGCACCGTCGATTGACCCTATAATAAGCGTGTTAAAAAATTCGTTTTTACGAGACCCTTTCGGTGTTGGCTTTCGCCATAGCGAGGGTTTCACCGCCGGAAGACTTTCATGAAGACTCCTTAACCTCTGTAATTGCTAGCGATCTGTTAGAAATGAAGTTAATGGAGTGCTCAGTCTCAAATTTATGTGGTAAATTGTCGTTTGATAAATATAATGATGACAAAACAATGCTTTGTATGATTTTTATTCAGTGCGGCGCTTATAAATTGTTTGAATAGTTGGTCGTTATTTGAGTAAGGAAATTTAGTGATGCAAAAAAACATCGCCTTTCTTCTGGATTTATGCTTTCGTTTATCGGATAGATGTTTATCTGTCGCCGCACCACTCCTGTTCCTGTATATCTGTTCGCAACAGGTATATTGGCTATTATTTGCTCCACCTCCGGTAAAGCGACAATTCGCTATAGCGAGTGTTTATTAGTGCACCGTGGGGTGTCGTTATATCGAGGTTTCACTGTATTTAGTTTTTTTAATTAAAAAAGTATTTTCAGCTATTTCCCCTGAATATTTACATAACAATTGCATACCATGTTATTATAAAATAAAAAATTTATTATATGATTGATTTAATAGCGCTAACGATATCCATATACATACTTTCACAAGAGTATGGAGGAGTTTATCTGTTGGACACTAATGCTTACCTTTGGTGATAGTTTCTCTATCCTGCAAGTTCTGCATTACCACAGTAATTATAGCAGGGTTTACAAGATAGTGTAGAACTTGATTAACATAATGTTGCAACATGACCATGGAAACTGCAATCTCCAGGGTTTTGTTTGACATGTTGTGGCCTGTTTCAAAAGGAAAAATAAGAAAATATATTCATAAATAATAATTAAAAACTGAGCCAGATATGTAATGATACACTTAGCCAGACATAAAATTTAAGAAACATGAAGTACATAATGCAGAGAAATTGATCACTTACAGTGAATCAGAAAAAAATGATGATGAAAATGACATTGCACAGGGAAGTAACACTATGATTGAACCAATAAATTCAAATACTGAATTAAGTCATTTTTGCATTGATTGAAATTTTTATTTTTAATATTGACTTTCCTTGAATATGAAATAATGAATGTAGAACATACAAGTTCATTCTACAGCCATTTCAACCCACGCATCTTGTAGACAACCAACATTGTTCCATAAATATTAAATACACCTTCCGATCAAACAAGTGGCAAGTATTTACTGAGCTGTGGTAAATCAAAGACACGGTATAGTTTCAAATGCAACTTGCCATTTTGGGAGATAGGTGCGTGATGTCATAACAGCCGTTGGGTTCCGATTTCACTCTATTTGCTAAGTGCTTTCTGTGGTTTTGCCTTATGGTTCGTCTTATTTTCATTTATTATAGTAGGAGTATCAAGGAGTAACAAGCAGGAAATTAATTTTAGTTATCATTATTACCAAATTATTTATCACCTTGTTGTTGTATTTTGTAGAGCTGAGGTAGAAGAAGACCGCTTGGATGGTGCAAGCAACAAGCGGAGAGATGATATTAAAAACAGTGCAATAGGGAAGAATGCTTGATGGGCAGGGAAAGCAGAGGAAGATAATAGGATTTATAGGCAGAAATACATATTAGGATTTATAGATTGATAGAAAGAAAGGTCTCATAGTGGTTTGAAGAGGGAAGTCCTATTTGGCAGGACAGACAGGCCAAGATAGTTTGTAAAATACTCCTTATATATATTTCTCCCAATATAGTACCCCCCCCCCCCTAATTTTGAGGCTTCAGTTTCGGGAAAATAAAAAAAAAGCATCTGAATATAGTCCCCCTTTACTTTCACCATGTGCATTTTTGGAAAAAAGGGGAGGACCAGGGGCGGATCCAGGATTTCTTTCTGGGGGGCACAAGCAAGGCCGTATCCAGGATTTTGTTCTGGGGGGAGGGCACAAGGATACCTCGTAATACAAACGGAATGCAATCATAATGAGACCGTATTAAAAATTTTGTATATTTTTCAGGGGTCTGGGAGGGGGGGGCACCTGCCCCCCTAGATCCGCCTATGGGGAGGACTATATTTAGATGAATATGGTAACTACCGTGACAGGTGAAAAATTGTAGTGCTATATACAAATAAAAAATTGAAGGACTTAGACCTATGAACTTTATATAGTAAATAGGCAAATAAAATGCTCATATCCACATCAATTCTTACATTCTTCCATGATTTTAAACAAATTGACTCCATGGTTGAAGGTTTGGTCTTAGTTAATTAGAGACCAAATGTTATCAACACTACAGATATTTTTTACTTAAGTATTTTCCACCCATACCTTTCAAATTTGAAGGATTTATTTTCACCGATGGAGAGTGGATTTTGACTAGTTGCAATGTATTGGAAGGTGTCAGGTGCACGAGGGATTGATGGATCTTCAGAGATTCGAGGACAGCTTTCTCAACATCACCTGCAAAAGAAATCAAACCTAAGAATGCACTTCAAGCCATTGAAAAAAGCAGTAGGCGACACATCCACATGGACACAAGTGGACAGTTCAATGTTATACGAGTGCCAAAAAATTTAAGCCACTCAAAACACTAAGGACTTCCAAAATGCTTTCAGTGATAATTATAAGCATGGAGTGGGAGAAGAGCCGACTCAGCTAGGGCCTTATCGAGATAATCCAGAAAGGCAAGAGCGGAGCACATACTAAAGAGATACACATGTACATATATAATATCCATCACTGATGTGTTGATTGCTTTATTTGCGTTTCTTGCAATTTTGCTTCCACTTCAAGGGATAAAACACACCACAGATTGAGGCAACCTTTTAACCCATCCTCTATCTATTCAGCCTAATCCTTTGATCCCACCCTCTACCTATTCAGCCCAGTGCATTTGCACAATGAATAATGTTTTAAACTTATACATATTGAGCTAAATATCATCCACATGAAGGCAGTAGGAAGACAATTGGTTTACAAACGCTAAAGAGGAATCTTTAGATAACCACTACATATAAATAATAAAAGTTTAATAGTTAAAGTAGAATGGGTAAGGCGAGCTCTACAGCCTCAATAGTGAAACAGAATATTGTCTCCAACATCCATAACATTAAGTATCACGTAGCAGGTTAGAGACTAACTATGACAGACTGCTGAAACAGGAGAATTTGCAGCTGTGACCAACCCCACCCTCTCAACTAGAAGCCCTTCACAAGCACTCAACTCAAAGGAAGCTTTGCAAGAGTTGAAGAGGCATAGCTAAAGTCGCCTTGGACGGGATACCACTCACTCACTCACGTACATGCAACACTCACTCCTTGAGCTCAACTCCGGGAAAAAATGCTCAGGCTCAGGCAATGATATAGTAACCTTGGTGGGATACATGGACAGTTTTGAAATCCAAGATTTCCTTTTGAACACAGTAGAGGATTGGTTCTACACATCAACAAAATGTTAAGTAATGACTAATGAGGAAATGGGAAACCAATGATTGTTACCTTCAATTGCCACCAATGCTCCAAGGGTCTCCACGACTGACTTGAACCATTTTACCTCTCGGACCACCTCGCTGACTTGGATGGAGCCCAACTTGGCATCGGTGGCCGACAAAGCCAGGTGATTGGAGAGAACCAGGGCGACCAGTGAGAATGGTGAGAGGACAGTGTTGAATTGCTGCTGGCGCACCAGGTGATAAGCCAAGTCAGTCACGGCTCTTGATTCGTTTGCCAGGGGCGTGTGGGGTAAACAGGGGGAGTAGGTGGCGGCCCTGGCAGAGCGATGTTCATCCAACAAGCCGACAGAGGCGCAGAATAGTCGAGCCGACACCGGGGGAGCAAAGTCCACGTGGATTCGACCGTACTGCTCGTCCAACATTCTGAGTGCTTTGAAAAGACCCTGGAAAGAGGCATTTTAAAATTAAATCATGCTGTTAAACTGTGACTCATAAGTCGACAATTCAACAAGGAAGAATGACACAAATGACATAAATAGTGCGATGGAGTACAGCCATTTTTTTATGTTTTTCAGGAGCTAGCTTCTTAATTACTGATACTTACGCTCCGTTTCCTCTTATAATTTGTCTATGTTATAGTAACAGAATTTCTGATTTCAGAGAGTTAACATTCACGTAAATGAGAGTGTTTTCAATTGCCTCATTTCAACGATCTTCAAATCCTACAATGCCACAAAAATATTTTGCATTTACATGAAATTTTGTGATCCTTGGAATTTATTCAACAGGAAAATACAAAAGCCACATGCTTGTCCCAAAATTTCACTTTCACAATATTTCATTAATATTCATGGATTGCCATGAGAAAAAATTCCCCTGAACCACGAATCAAACCACGGACTAAGAATCCACAGACCTCTGGCTTTCCGAGCCACTGCACAGACCACTACGCTATCCCAGTTCCTGAATTCCCATTGGAATTGTACTAAGGCTTAGGATATAAGAAGTCAGGCCCTTGCGGTCCAACAAGAAAGGCAATGCAAGGGAGAAAGGACTTGATGAAGCCACAATCACATAGTAATGTTAAAGTGGGTTTTCTACTGATTAAATACGTAGGAATATGTTTTAAATTGTGTAAAATGCTGTGAGCGGGTAGAGGCTCCATGAAAAATAGATTTGAGTATGCGTAAGAGGGGCCTCTAACCTTATACAGCTCGACAGTCATTGCCATTCATTTGAGTGACTTCTTCACTATCCTGAATCTCACAGAATTTTTAAAAACAGCACAACCAGTGCCACTTCTTTCAGGAAGGTGAAAGAAATGGGCTGAGCAATGACGCGGCACACTCAGTCTAACCATTCTGTTTTTCTCTCTCTCTTCCCTGGCAGCCAGCGCATCACAAGCAACAAGAAGCAAGTTCTGACAGGGAGACTACAAGTTTCGCCCAACCTTGTCTCTCAAGTATTACACATGTAATTTCTATGCGATATGAAACATGTTTATCTTGGAAATCAATCCAAATTGTATTTTGGTCACATATTCACTTAATCATCTTTCGTTAATAGGGTGGTTTCCTATTATTTCTTTATTGCCGAAATTGAAAGACTATTACTCCTGGAGTAACTCTTTCACGCTTTTCGATTTTTAAATGACGATATCTATTTTTTGCGATTAAATGATAGGTGAAAATTTTCAAGCGCACGAAAACGCAACGGCTAAATATGAATGCCGGGAAAAATCTGTATGACGTCGTTCTGGTTCCCGCTGCCACAAGTGAGGAGACCTTGGGGCAAGGCTTTGAGCACTGATACGACGCAGGATGCTAGCAGGTAGCAGAGTACCATGCTAGCTGGTAGCGCTTGCCTTAAATAAGTATTATTAATACCTTATCAAATGAAGAAATCTTTCCGACCTCAGGCAGTTTTAATGGGTGATTATTAAGAGATGTTCCCCTGAGCTCTGTGCCTCATACATGCATTGGTAATCTCAGACGATGTAAAACTCCTGACTACTTGTATAGAAACTAGGTCCCTGTGACGTCACCTGGAGTGGCATCACATGGGCACCAATCTGGCCTTTTTCAAATAAGGATAAAATAGACCATTGCCATTCGTCTAAACTGGGATTTCTAAAACCAAAGTATTTGTATATTATGCATACACTAATGGTGGGTAACGAATCGCAATCAATGCCTTTCGTTTTCTTTAATGAAGGAAACTACCCCATTGTCGTTGATTCGTCTAGAATAATCGGAGAGGCAGGGGATGTATCAAAAATTGACAAGATAATAGGTACTTTCATTTCTTTCAAACACTATCATAATCGACAATAAATAAATAAAATAGGCAAACAACCCCATTGCCATAACATTTTAGCTGTACCCATATTATCACATGTCTCCCCATGAATCTAGGCACACATTGATTTTTTCTGATAAGGAAATAGTGCCCCAGCTCATCCACATGTTTGTGTCTTCATTGTGCAGGACTAAATTTGAAATGGATGCAAGAGACATGCCCATCAGCAATTACACAACTACGTAGTCTGTAAGCAACATGGATGAAGATAGACAAGCCACATAAAATGTCAGACAAATATTACCAACACATACATTAATTCTATCTCACTTTGTATGTTTATGTTCAAGTTGTTTTTTACCCTTATAATTTGCTGTTCATCTTTCGCCAATTGTTCAGCTTTGATCAACCATCACAGGAGTTCTGAGATTGTGACTCCAATATATGCAATATCTATACTACATATTTCATTCACAACTGTTCAAAAATATTGAAGAATTATAGCAAGAGACAAAAATTCTCTAATCCACATTTATTTTGACATGATTTGAAATAAACATTAATGATAAATAATTGTATTGGCACACTTACCGATGTGGATTCTTTGGGCTTAGGTACACCTAGAAGTTCATACGCGTACAATACTTCTTCCAGGGTGCGATCGTAACTTATATTGACAGGAACAAGCACGACGTCTGGCACGTGGCCAGAGAAGAAACATTCCAATGCGACAGACAGAAAACCTGAACAAAAGTGAAGGAGACAGGTCATCAGCATATAGATTCAGATAAGTGGTCAAATTTATTGCCATGGATCACAGTAAAATTATATTTACAATACAGTTAAACCTATATAAGCAAGAACTGGATGAGTGGGAAACCCCTTCAAGAAAGACTGGTTGCCAAGTCCAGTCATTTTTACTTTCTAAAGCCTCTAAAATAGGGTTTTTTCTATTTTTTTAATTGCCTAAATTGAAAGATACATATTCCACACTTTTAGATTTTTAAATGATGATATCTATTTTTCGCAAATAAATAAAAAGAGAAAAATTTCAAGTACATGAAAATGCGACGGCTAAGTATGAATGCTGGGAAAAGCCTGTGTGACGTCATTCAGGTTCCAGCTGCCACCGTGTGAGGCCACCTTGATGCGAAGCTATGAGCGCCGATACGATGCAGCCTGCTAGCTTGTAGCTTAGTACTCTGCTAGCAGGAAGTGCTTGGCTTCAATAAGGATTATCAATACCCTATCAAACAAAGGAAACTCTCCGACCTTAGGCAGTTATAATAGGTGATAATTAAGAGATGTTTCCCTGAGCTCTGTGCCTCATGCATGCATTGGTAATCTCAGACGATGTAAAACTCCTATCTACTCGTATAGAAACTAGGTCCCTGAGATGTCACGTGGAGTGGCATCGTATTGGTGCCAATCTGGCCTTTTTCAAGAGCGGTTAAAATTGACCATTGCTATTCGTCTGAACTGGGATTACTAAAACCAAATAATTTTCATATTATGAATACACTAATGTTGGGTAACGAATCGCAATCAATGCTTTCCGTTTTCTTTGATGAAGGAAACTACCCTATTGAGAATCCAGGAACCTCTACATGTGAAAGATGTTTGTTTTGGTCAACTTCAGGTGGAGTGATGTGTGCATGCTGTCTAACTCTACACAATGACAGGAAATATATTTTTGCACTCAAACTTCAGATCTGCATACATTTTATTTAACATTGACTTTTAACCCTTTTACTGCTGTTCAATCTCAGGGTTGCCACTCTAACTAAATTATAAAATCCCAAGTTTTTTCCAGGTTTTCACGGTCTAAATATCGTCAAATTCACTGTCTGTTGATAACGTAACAATCACCGCTTAAGGTTGTGAGTGGCAAAATGGAGGGAGCAGTGAGGTAGGGAAGTAAAGAAGTGTCTGAATTTTCGCCAGGGTTAATGAACACTTTGTGTGCCTGTCTTCCAATCACAGCCTCAAGATCGATGTGTCGTCATGGCACAAAGACCAATAATAAATGCACTTTGAATATACGTGTGGAGATAAATGTGTGGACAGTGTCTGTATGTGGCTCGGCCTTGAAACATGATTGGAATATCTTTTTTTTTTCTTTTGATCTGTCAATTTTAGTTCTTTTTCTATAAGTTTGAGAGATTTTTAAGGTTTTATGATGAAATTCATGGCTATTTACAGGTTTTTTCACGGTAGACGAAATTCACGGCTTATTCACGGTTTTAAGGTTTTCACGTTGAGTGGAAACCCTGAATCTCCGAGATCCTTCTCCTCACATGTGGTGAAAAGGTTAAAATGCGTTTTGTGGGGCCATGGAGCAGGTACTTCCACAGGATGGGCGTGGTACAGACTCCAAAGGGTCGCAAATCCGGGACCCTTTCCTCGACGAGCTCACCCTCGCTGGCCACTCTTATCAGTGATAATTAGAGCTACCCTTAAAAAGGGATGAATAAATGATCGTGTGATTTGGGCAGCATATGGCTATGATAAAATAGCCTCAGAAAGTCAGTTAATGAGGCCCAAAGTATAAGGTGTTCAGCTGGGGAGGGTTTTAGGGGCAACAAATACTGGGGGGTTTGGGGGATACATAATACCCGCCAGGGTAAGTAGGAGGTGCAGGTGCCCTCCCCCAGAAAATTTTTAAGTTAAATGGTTCAAAATTGTGAGTTTCATAGCTTTCTGAGGGTTATTTTTATCAATCCTTACACAATTCTATAAGTAATATTAATTCAATTAAGCAAAATGGATTAAATTTAAAATTTCTCTGAGCTCTGGGGGGGGGGGGGGGGGGGAGGGGGTTTATCCCCCAAAAATCCCCCCTCACTGTGCCACTGCAAAGTATAACACCTGCAAATACACCTCTAACTTAACACAAAATTCACTTAACATGACATCTTTTAGGAATAACAGATTAAAGGCATTGAACACTGCTATTTATTTTTGACCCAGGGGGTGGTGCTTGTTGTTTCACCAACAGCATTGCAAGAAATTATCTAGCACACTCCTATGTCTTTATTACAAACTTCTTGTGACTAGGAAACTAATTCTTTACATAGAGGTGTGTGTTGCATAGAGGTTCACTTGCTTAATTGGAAGAGAAACGTTTTATTGGGTGAATAATAAATTAATACTCACCTAATTTCGGAGTCAATGACTTTCCAGAGCGGCTTCTCGTCCCTTCAATGAAGAACTCCATCGGTGCTTCCCCAAACCTGACTAGAGATTGCACATACTCACTAAATACAGCCCAATAGACTTTATCATTCCCAAAAGATCTCCTGATGAAAAATGCGCCCGAGTCCCTGAGCATCCTGCCGATTCCCCACATGGAGACAAAATCTGAAAGTAAGATAGAATTTATATAAATCATGTAAAATTTAACTATACATACAGCGCCCACCGTTAATTGCAAAAAAAAGTTTACCCATGCCAGCCGCTATGACAGGAAGGCTTATGTTAAAATGAAAACATATATATGATAGCAACAAAAAGTCCGCATAGCTCCGGTGGCTGGGGACCAAAATGATAGGTGTATCTGGCATAACATCCCGCATCTGAAAATCAAAATGAAAACTAATAAGTGAATTTTCCAACCACACAGATCTACAGAACATGAAGACGCACAAAATAGCTCACACCGATTGATAGATTCCATTGACAAAAATCAAAACTTACACGCTCAATGCTCTCCGAGTTTACCAAAACACCAGAGTATATCCTTTTCATCACTTTCGTCAGAAAATATCCAAACCAACGAATGACTGGTAGCTGTTGCTTGTGTCCCATTTCATCAAGTATACTGTCAACTTCTTTGTACAGCAATTCCTGGGGAGTTTTCCTGTCTTCCGCAGCCTTAATACAAAGGAGCATCTTTTTCAATAAAAGGTGAGTATAAACTGCATTCAGAGATTTAAGAAAGCATTCAGTATTATTATATATGTATCGAGGGCTTCCAAAAGAAATAAAATCACAAGGCACTCCAATGAATTTCACTGCAAAAAAACCTGCACCGGTAAGTAAACAAACACCGACTACAGTTGATTCTAGCAAGCGATTTTCACAAAAGATAACAGCAAGCAATTTATCTTCTAACTTAACTGAAAATAAGGATTAATCGTCAAAATTCGACCGCTTCGAACACCAACCTCTTCAACTACATGTTGAATTCGAGGACTCATCATGATATCCAGCTTCACTTCATACGGGGTCCTCTTCTTGGCATGCCGATACGACGGTGAGGGTCTCCATTCTCTTGAAACCCAAAATATATCACTGGAATGATACCTCTCTCCAATAATATCTCTGAATTCCTTCAAAGATCTCGCTGTATTGCTCATCTTGATGCACAAAACTGAAGCACTGTATTCAAATTTTTAGCGGCAACAATTTTACAAGCACCAAATAAAATACGCGCTGTGGCCTAGGTCAAAAATTTACATTTTCAAGTGGTTTTCCAACTAGCAGAGATATACATGAACACATATTAAACGCATTGCACGTCCACTGAGGCTGTGGCTTGCTCAGGGAAATGTTTTCATTTCCTAATGCCCTTTTCCATGCTAAAAGAGGAGGGGCTTGCCGACTTACACAAGAGTTACGAAATCCGCTGTGAAAAAAATGAAATGCTCCGAACGCAGTGCGCATGACACATGAGATAGCGAGAATTTTCAAATGTGTACACCGAAAGCGGTCACTTTATGTGTCAATGTCATTCTGCCCAAACAAATACTCTGCCTTGTTTGCTGTTCATCTTATCTCCCTTTTCGTTTTCTCGCTTTTTGATGCATCAATTTCGGGTCTTTGTATTTTATTTTTCTGCTGCTGAATTAGATACAAATAGGTGAGTGACCTTCAATCGAGAATCAATTACAGAGATAGTTGACGCAATTTGTTTACGCTATTGAAGTAGGCTTGCCTTGTACCTGATGATTTCCAAAGCATATATTCAGCCTATGCGTAATTCGAAGAATTAATGTCCAGGAAATATTCTCCGTTATTATGTTTACGTAACTATGTATCAATAATTTGGTGTAAACTTACGTAGTATTTCGTGAAAATTAATATATGAATTAACATTTGCTATCCAATGAATTTATTTATATAGTTTTAAATGAGTTCGCATAATTTTAATAAAGTGACAGTATCTTACTGGATCCGTCGGGGATCCTTTGGCAATGATAAAGTTAATATTATTTTGGGCTGTATTGGTTACAAATTTTTTCGTTGTTGTTGTTGTTTAGTTGACATATATCTGACGAAAAATTTGGTAGACCTTTATAATATGATTGGTGTAACCTGAGTGATTGAATATTGAGTTAAGTATCATTTAATATCCATTTTTTTAATGATTTACTCCACGTTTCTCAGAATGCCTTTATAATACTTTATGCGTAGCCTACGTTATTCATATGTATACGTATATAACTATACAACGTAGGCTACTCTTGGTGTTGGCATCTATTCCCTCTAACGCATGATGTGATCTTTATGACCCTCGCTAGATGTTATGGTGTCTTTTAAGTCCATGTAGCCCTTCCATTTTTACTCACTGATTTGTATCCTTCCATTGAGATTAACTAAATTTCCCAGTCAGAGCTTCAGTGTAGTAATATACTATATTAATGCCGCATTAATGAATTGAGGGCCCGAGGGGATGAGGTGGAAATAACTCAAAAAGTTTTTTTTTCTTTGAGGCTAGTTATTGATAACTTGGAAGCTGAGTGTTGCCCGCAGTAAACGCACCTTAAGGCCTGGTTAATTGGTGAATTGACCCGTACGAGTTAATACATTAATGTACCTATGTACGCATAAATGAGCGCAGAAATGTACGGTATTACCACCCAACCTGTGCGAATTCACGCACAGAAAATAGAACCTCTTCTAATTAGGTTCACACATTAGTACATTTACCGTTCCAGTTCTCCATAATCGCTGTTTCATTTACACATAAACTCGTACGGGTTAATGATTAATGTACTATATGTAACCGGGTCTTTTCACACTACCAGATATAGATGCAGGGGCGGATCCAGGATTTTTTTCTGGGAGGGGCACAAGCAAGGCCGTATCCAGGATTTTGTTCTGGGTGGGGCACAACGATACCTCGTAATACAAAACGAACGCAATCATAATGGGACCGTATTAAAAATCTTGCATATTTTTGAGGGTCCGGGGGGGCACGTGCCCCCGTGCCCTCCCCCTGGATCCGCCTATGTATAGATGACCTCCAGAAAAGTAGTGTGGGGCTTGGGGGTTGCTGACCCTTGTCAAAAATCAAAATCCCATACTAACAAGAGGGATGTGCTTGTCATACATTGTTCCGATTAGTGGCGCAGCGAGGGGGGGTTTTGGGCGACCCCCCCCCCAGAACTCAGATAAATTTTTAAGTTTAATCCACTTCATTGACTGCATTAATATTACTTAAATAATAGAGTAAGGATTTATAAAATATCCCTCAGAAAGCCGTAAAACTCTCTATTTATCCTCAAATTTTTCTGGGGAGGGCCCCCGCACCTCCCGCTTACCCTGGCGGGTATTCCATACCCCCAGACACCCCAGTTACGCCTAAAACCCCTCCTAGCCTTAATTCCTAGCTGCGCCTCTGGTTCCGATCGGTTATCATTTCGAAAGGTAAGTACCGACTGGTTGCAACGCGGTTGGCATTTGTTGTCGTTAAAATTTTTCACTTTGCCAAGTCAGTATGAGGTCTCATATCGTCGTTGAATAAAAATATCTCAAACGCGACTCCGATCGCGTTGATTACCAATCGGAATCAACTTTTTGGAATGAAAAATGGTTGGAATTATCTCGATCAGCGTCAAGAACACAACCCCGTCTGGGTCCTCCTCTCGGAGAACCTTGGCGGAGACGACGGTGATGATGGATTTTGTCAAGTCGGCAAAAACGGCCACTTGTGTCCTAAACTATCAGAACAATAGCTGCGCTATCGAGACGCTACAAGGCGACGTACACAATCAAAACATTTCTACGAACAATTTGACGGTAAGTGGTGGTGCAATTGATTTCAATCCTGCCACGTAAATTGAGAACAATAACATTGTCACCCTCTTACAATGTTTTCGTTCACCAAATTCTCTTTTATTGTCGATTGTGTCAGAGTTTGACAAAATATCCGATCCTTTCGCCTACTCCTCAAGGTATTGGCTGCGAATAATCCATTTGGAGATGATTTAGAGCCGGGATATTGTAAAAATTAGCAATAAGCGTTCCTTAATTTTAGCGTGAGATTCCATTACCGATGAATTAATGAGTGCATAGAAAAAATTAGCACGGACCCTATTGAAATTGCGCTAAAATTAACATGAGGAATGGTTGAATGAACCCTGAAGACGATGGCAGACTTCGCCCTCGAAACGTCGCACAGTGGGCGGAAATCGGAAAAAGCCGGACAAAATTACAAAATGGCTTTTTTTGAGTTATAAACTTGAAACTTCGCAGGTATACTCAAAAATGATTGACATTTATTGATATGTACTTCATTTGACATAGGTCCTACCCGTTACTGAGATACAGAGGCTCAAACGTGAGCAAATTTCCATAAAAACGCCCGTCTTCAATTTTCTCTGAAAATCTTCCAAAGTAAGTGAATGGTGAAGTTATGGGTGGATTCTTGCCGAATAAAAAACCACATAATCTGTTAGCATGGTGTTTTTTCTTTAATTTTCCGTAATCTTAAAGAATACAGCCCATAAATTCTTACCGTGCAGTAAAACAATGGCGGATACTGTTTTTCGACGAAGTTTTACATTTAGGTAGAGTTTCAAATAGGTTTTCGGCAAGGTCGCGCAGAGTAACTTATATGAGAGCATTGTTTGAAGATTTCTTGAGGTCTTTATGCAGTTTTCTTTGAAATAAGTTTGCGTCGCCGGAAATTACATTGATTTTTCGATCGCGCGGCAGGGTTCTTCTCCGCGCGTCGGGAGTTGGATTAGCCGCGCCGCGGTAAGGTTATTGAAGCTGTATGGGTTTTAACGCTCAACATTCACCGTTTTTATGTTTTGCTTCAAGACACCGATTCTCAAATGGACTATGGTGAAGACAGTGGAGGTTTTTCATGCGATGTACTTGCACGTTTCATCGAAGTTCATTTCGTTATCTTTGGATACGATCGAAGACCATACTTCTATTAAAAGCGTTCAAACCTCGACAAAGTGAGTTGTTTTCCTGGGACTCATACAAAAAGACCTACCAGAAAGATACCAGCTGAGACCCTTATACCTTCTTCAATCACCGATCCCTGACCCTCAGGATTCTAATTTCGAAAACGGTCGTTTTATAACACCCTGGAGCGGAGCCCTTGGCCGTCTTAACGGAGGTATTTCCATGGGAACTTCTAGCTTTATTAAAATGTGCATCATACCCTCAGTTCTACTTTGACATACAGATTACCATGTCTTTACACGTTTACCATACGTTCCTCCCCGTGTACGCATTAGGGCATTGGATTAGGATAGGTTCGACAAATTTATTATTTCTAAATTTTATATAGGCTCCATCCGCCATTCCATTGAAAATGCCACCTCACATTATTACATGACTTGATATCTACAAAATAATTTTGGGATTGGTAAAAAAATCATTCACTCGGTAAAAAATATTTGCTCCACTATTTATCGCGGAGGCTGAATTTAAGACAAGGCCCTGATGCTCTGAAATTTCTCAATGACTTCCTGACAAAACGCATTCTATGGCCATACCTTAAGAAATGGGTAGAGAGTTCTCGATATAATGAATGATTTTTGTGTCGATACAAAAGTTGGCTCACTGACTCTATAACATTTCCAGAATTTGTTATGCATCACTTTCCCGATACTTCAACGACAGCCGGTTGAGTATTGTATTTTTGTAAAAATCTATTCCTCTCAAATGGATTGACTAAATAAAATTCCCCCTGTAGCTTCATGCTACAAAATTCATATTATATTTGCCAGGCATTCCAGGGCGGCCAAAAAGATGTCGCACCTAATGTGTTAGATCACGCAGAAGAAAATTTAAACTTTAAAAACTACTGCTACTACTGCTGAGCTTGCTCTCGCGGCATCTGTGAGTTTGAGAGAGAGGGAAGCACTGCAGCAGCTCACCTAATTGCAGAAATAACAACTACGACCCCTACTCGGGCTAAGAGGGTTCTTTCAAAGTGGAGGACGAGTGAAAAGGTCCACCCTGAGATGACAGTGGAAGAGGCACTGTCATTGATGATTGCCTCTGATTTGACCAAGTGTCAACATCGGTCTTTTCGTAGGACAGCTCTGAGCCATGGACACGAATTGTATCCCAGTTATGATAGAATAGCGATAGCAAAAAAGGCAGCTTATAACGAAGGAATTAAAATAACTGAGACCATGTGCGAAGTAAACCTTCAAGCACCACTGAACCACACCATATTGGGAACAATAGCCTGCTTAGCCACCACTTCCACCTCTCAAGAATTAAAATGTGTGGTGAACTACAGATTAATCTCTAAGTACGGTTTTGATGGAAGTTCGGGCCACTCTCAATATAAGCAAATGTGGCAACAAGTGGATGCTTCAGATAAATTCCTAGTCATGAGTTCCCTTGTATCTCTTAGTTTGATTAAAAAGCAGCAGGTAACAAATGCGCTACAGGTAACGACTGAAGTCTCCACTTTCTCTTGGTTAATTACATTTATCTCTAAACTTTTGATAAAGAATTTAAATTGCATCGGAGGCACTTCTCACATATAGGCTCTACAATTTTAGATGACACTATCTGGGAAAATCCACTGCCGACGTCGACACGATTTTGTCATCCCATCCGCTTTAGGTGAAAAAAAGAGACAAAAGAAGTTACAAAATCAGAAAGACATTACCTATATCGAAAGGCAGGTGGATGGCCTTAATGATTTCAACTCTGGATTTTACACGATCAAGCTCTGTTTACTACTGACCATGCTCAACGGAAAAGTAATGCTTACATTGCTTACCTTATTTTCCTAATTTTTTCTTAATCTTAAAACCCATATAATTTATTATCCTACAGGGAAGTATAGTCATTTCGAAATTAAGAAAAACGATAGTTTTTAGTTTGCAACACACTGAAGGACAGCTGAATCATGGGGTTCTAAATCTGCGGTGCAATAGCGTCGGGTATGAATAACTTAGGGGATGTAAAATATCGTTCACCTGATATCGATAAATATTCTGTTGGTTTGTGTACGCTGCACTGCCACATATGATTTTCTGAATGCATATTGGATATGTCGTATCGATTGGAATTTAAACAGTGGCATTTGATAATTTAAATTTTAATTTATTTTAGTTAGGAAAGGAATGCTAAGAAAATTTTCAGCTAAAATTGATAATATAAATTAAAATAACTATTTTGAAAAAGATGTTGGGGGATTTATTCAAAAACGTACTTACAGGCAAGTGGAAGTTTGAAATTTCTACGTTCCACAAGCAAATTAAAATCACTTTCACAAATTCTGCGCACTCAAGAGAACTTAACTTTCCTTCACCACAGTCAAAGTAGAACTGAGGGTATGATACACGTTTAAAAAAATCTAGAAGTTCCCGTGGAATTGTCTACCTAAACTACCCTGTCTTCATCGTATCTGCTTCAACAACTCTCTAGTGCTTACTGTAGGTGCAGAACATGAGATTGTCACGCGATCCATAATTTTCGTCCATAAAATTTTGATTATTTAGTTGCCATCAGTAATCTATGTTCATGATTAGTAATGTTAAGTCACTGAACACTGCATTATTAGCCATCTTCTTGAACATTATTCTCTTCATCTCAAGAGTAAAACATTAGATTTAATGACGCTTTTTGCAGTTCGTTATTTGTTCAATTTGCCGACTTGGGTGGCGGTGGGGTAAAATGCTCGCCTGTCAAAGAAGTGTCGGGTTCGAGTCCCGCATGCGTAAGTTTCCTTTATCAAGCGCAACGTTGTCGCAGAATAATTTATTCACGCCATTTATGTCAATATTGATCCGTCGGTACGTATGAATAAAGTATGAATTTTGTAACGTAAAGCTTAATGTGGAATAGTATTTATTCAATAAATTTGAAAGAAATAGATTTTTACAAAAATGCCTACTCCCGTAGAAGTATTGAGAAAGTAAAGCAAAGCATATTCCGGAAATGTTATGGATTCAGCGAGCCAATTTTTGAAGCTACACAAAAATCGTTCATTTTTTCGTTCCCATGGAAATACCTCCGTTAAGACGGCCAAGGGCTCCGCTCCAGGGTGTTATAAAACGACCGTTTTCGAAATTAGAATCCTGAGGGTCAGGGATCGGTGATTGAAGAAGGTATAAGGGTCTCAGCTGGTATCTTTCTGGTAGGTCTTTTTGTATGAGTCCCAGGAAAACAACTCACTTTGTCGAGGTTTGAACGCTTTTAATAGAAGTATGGTCTTCGATCGTATCCAAAGATAACGAAATGAACTTCGATGAAACGTGCAAGTACATCGCATGAAAAACCTCCACTGTCTTCACCATAGTCCATTTGAGAATCGGTGTCTTGAAGCAAAACATAAAAACGGTGAATGTTGAGCGTTAAAACCCATACAGCTTCAATAACCTTACCGCGGCGCGGCTAATCCAACTCCCGACGCGCGGAGAAGAACCCTGCCGCGCGATCGAAAAATCAATGTAATTTCCGGCGACGCAAACTTATTTCAAAGAAAACTGCATAAAGACCTCAAGAAATCTTCAAACAATGCTCTCATATAAGTTACTCTGCGCGACCTTGCCGAAAACCTATTTGAAACTCTACCTAAATGTAAAACTTCGTCGAAAAACAGTATCCGCCATTGTTTTACTGCACGGTAAGAATTTATGGGCTGTATTCTTTAAGATTACGGAAAATTAAAGAAAAAACACCATGCTAACAGATTATGTGGTTTTTTATTCGGCAAGAATCCACCCATAACTTCACCATTCACTTACTTTGGAAGATTTTCAGAGAAAATTGAAGACGGGCGTTTTTATGGAAATTTGCTCACGTTTGAGCCTCTGTATCTCAGTAACGGGTAGGACCTATGTCAAATGAAGTACATATCAATAAATGTCAATCATTTTTGAGTATACCTGCGAAGTTTCAAGTTTATAACTCAAAAAAAGCCATTTTGTAATTTTGTCCGGCTTTTTCCGATTTCCGCCCACTGTGCGTCGGTGCTGAAAAACCCTTGGACCCGGCTGGAAACCCGAGAACTCTTCATCCAGTCTACTCGCCGGGATAACCTTAAATCCTTCACAACGGGAAAATTAGCTAGAAAATTTGGAACGTGTAGTGTCGTATTCATTTTTTTGTTTAATCCGCTTTGCCGTCGTATTTTGTTAGTTCTAACCGTGAATCATGGAAGAAAATACTTGGGAATGAAAAATCGTTGCTGTTTTTACGTATACGCTCACAAGATGGAAAGAGAGGCGTGGGATGAGTTGGAAGCTGGAGTAAAAGAGGGGGGATTATGTTTAAATTAGTGAGGATCGCGGATGGTCAGGAGTTGATGACCCAGTCAGAAAGAGGGCTATAAGTTATATTTCACAAGCATTGCGAGGACTATTACATGAGGATTAATCTCGAGAAGACCAAAGTCATTCGAGTTTGCATAGCGAGGAATGTGAGACAAGACTATTTGGGCAGCTCATTAGAGGAAGTGGATAGAGCTGTTAGAACATCCGGAAGAGAATTGCGTTAGCGAAGGAGGCGTTCATGAGTTGGAAGGAGCTTATGAGCGGATAGTTATGTAAGAGTTTAAAGAAAACGAAAGTGAAGTCTGATAGCGTTTTACGGTGCGGTAACATGGACACTTAAGAACGAGGAAGAGAAAAGAGTGGAGACATTCGAGATGTGGGTGTTGCGAAGAATGGAGAAGGTGAAGTGGATGGAGAGGAGGAAGAACGACGAAGGGGTGGACATGGTGGGTGAAGAGAGGCAGCTTTTAAATGAGATGAAATACGGAGGTGACAGAAGGTATGGATTGAGCGAGTGCTGAGTTGAGAGGGGATGTTGTAAACGGTGTTGGAGAGAAGAATATTGGGTAAACGAGGGAGAGGAAGAAAGAGAATAGGATTTTTAGATAGAGTGAAAGGGAGTAGACCGTGATGTGTATTAAAGAGGGAAGTCCGATGTGGAATGGATGACAGGTCGGGGTAATCTGCAAATACTCCCTGTAAACCTACCGGTACCGATAGGTTACCGTTACCGAATACTTTGATAATTACAATAATAGTTCCATCTCAGCCAATCATAGAGCCTAATAATTAGGCTTATCCACCAATCACATCCAGATTGACCCCTGGGTAATCGTATACAGGGTGGATAAAAATTGTCACGAAATTTTATCCCTGGATAGCTGACGATAAAAGGAACCAAAATTACTAAAGATGTTCAGGTCGATTTAAATTAGAGATACTTTGAGCCAAGCGCTCCGATTGGCCGCGAGTTTGCCCTGTTGCCGGATGCTCTGTGTATACCATACGTGTGTACCATAAGTATGTACGAAGAAGACGGAATATCAGCTGATGCCCTCGTGCCAGTGACAAGTACGACGAGAAACGACGACCAGGACAGACCTTGCGATCCGTTCATCTGTGCGTGAAATTCTCTCCTAGGCAGTTAATTCAATGGGAGAGGAGAGAGCTCCGTAATTACCATGTTGTCCTTCACATCCCGGAGACATTGCATGCAATTTTTTTTCTCCTCCATCACCAGAATGCGTATCTGTTTGCGGTATTGGACAAGCTATACCGCACGCCAGCGGTAAATTATTATGGGCTTCGATTTATGTCAAACCGACTACATAATATTGCGTTTCTAGACCGGAATCATTTTCACCCATGCCCACTGTCCTTGCAGAGAGTCGATGCGCAGGAGTTTGAAATGTCGTATCTGGGAAACTAATTCATCAATAGAGGTTAAATGGACTAGAAATGAAAGCCAGTTAATTACCACGTTTTCATAAAGCCATCGACACAATCGTCATTAAATTAAGAATTTTTTTATACGGTTTTACATGAAAATGACAATTGTAAGTGCCTAGAAAGCGGTAACTCCAAGCTTATGCATATTTAAAATATTCTGGATTCCTGAATCCCTGATGACGATGGGCGAGTTGTCCATCGAAACGTTGGAAGGAGAAATGGAGGACCTGACCCGGTGCGAAACCCGAGAAAACTTCACTGCAATTGTTCGCCGGGAAAAAACCAAAAACTATATATTTAAAAAAGTTTCTCGTGACTTGAGGCCTAATTTTCTTCTTAAATATAATATGCATTAAAACTTGATGACTGTGCAGCTTTTATATTCTAAGAAAAAATCTTAATAAATCGATATAACAGTTCGTACAACATAAAGGCGGACTGTTTCCAAGGATACTCCCTTTAGCAGAACTGAGAAATAATTAAATTAGTTGTAAGAATTGTTTCAAACAAAATTTTCCATATTCCGCATTTCCCTAGTGAAATTTTGAAATGCAGCAGACATCGTATGAATGCGATTTTGACTTATTTCGCCTCGATCGATGATTTAGTTACATGGACTCTAAAAAACATTTCAAACTACAGCTTCACCACCTAATACATGAACAGCAGTTCTCCTTCATGTGCCAAGGTACGATTAAACTGGGGCCTTGAAATGTGTGAAGAATATAATTTCGTCTTACATTTTAGAAAGGGTATCCTCCGTAGGACCTTCGCAGGATAGCCCGTTAATATGTTATGCCAATCGATGGGGAAAGAAGTGAAAAAAAATAATCGGGCTCAATTGAATATACACTGTTGAATTTGCAATTAATTACAATTATAAATTGTTCTTTAGGATTAGAATTACCATTACGATTACCTTTAAATTTGCTATTGTATATGATAAAATCACTGTCAATATTTTCTCAAACAGGGAGTACTAACTTGCAAACCAGCATTTTAATTATTATGTGATTCCATTGCATAAAATAAGAATTAAAATAACTGTATTAGGCATAACTAAGTATTTTCTACCAGAATCTACTTGGGAGTTAATGTAGCTAGAACTGCCATTCGATCAGCGCCCGCGGAAATCAAATATTGTTTTTTGATACTAAAATCTAACGATTACTGGCGTGAGCTTTGGATTAGGTTAAAGTAGAAATTACTTTTTTAAATTTATAGATTACAAGTAATATTATAAATAATTTTACTCATTAAAAGTAATTCGATTACTTTTAACTAGTTACATTTCATCACTTTCATAAACACCTCGTTCATTTTCCCAGTTCATTTATCCATTTCAACGATTTCATTTTACCCCGTCAGGGGCTTATAATGAGGATTAGTAGAGGACGGGTGTTGTCATTACTTTGTTCCAATAATATCTCGAGCGTCTCAATCGCAACGTGGCATTGTGTCACGTGACTCGAGTATTCGAGTAATCGCATGCAATTAGCGAATGATAAATTCAGTCGTGAGTCAAATGCTGGTAGGGGCATCACTCCACCGGGGGGGGTCAACATTTTTGAATATGTTGTGTATTTTAGAGAGTTTTTAAGGCAATCTAGAGACCATTATGACTCTCTAATACACAAAACAATCATCAAAACTAAAACACTAACAATCACTAACTCGATTAACTTAACTACAACTAGGCCTATTTACATTAAAACCATTTACGCATAATAAGTCAACTGGTAACCAAAACAAGGTGCTCTGCAACACTGCAACACCAAGATTAAACGGCCGCCGGCCGGCGCGGCGATGTCAACTCACTAGATACGTCGCTCTGCGCATGCTCGGGCGGCGTCCCAAGACTTCCATAAGGCACAAGCCATGGCCACCTATAATACAGGCCGGAACATGCAATTTGGCGACAGCGCTTTACGTGACGTCAGGGGTGCTACTCTGCACATCGCCTGGGGTGCGGTGGATCGGCCTCTCAGCTGTTGACGTTAATACGGTTGGACCTCCGTTCACCTTCCCTAAAGTTAAGCTAAAAATTACGGTAGGGTTGAGTTATTCGAGTAGTTATATTTCGTATTTTAACAGCTATTTATTAAAAGTAATCGTGAGAACTAATAACAAGCCAAGGGATACGGGAGATTATGCACGGAAATATATTTAAGTACTGCGATCGACGTCCCAGAAGTTCAGACCAAGAAGGAAATATCGTTTAGTTTACTACTTAACCCATTGGTTGTTAATATGGAAGAACACCCTATAAAATTTATTGACTTAGAAATAAAGAGCGCCTTTTAAATAAACATCATTTCACCTCCCTGCATAACCTATAAAATTAACATGTTAAAAAGTAATGCGTTATTTTCTAGCACCTTTCGTCGCGGTATTTCAGGAGAGAAAAATAATTTATGAAGTTCAACAACATTTATTTAAAATAAAAATCAGATATATACATTTTCCGGTAAACATTTCATATTGAAGAGGTCAAACAACCTCACAATGTCACAAGACATGGCCATAAAAGCATAAATATTACTCCAGAAAGTGGAATAAATAAAAGCTGCCACAGGTTCTTAATTTCAATTTCAGCTGGAAACAACCTCCATAGATCTTGCCATTTGAAGTTCACCGATGAACCGTCACCAGCAACAGCTATCAATTTCACAGGCACCACATTACCTGATGGAAAAAAATGATCAGTACAAATGTTAGGGCTAATTAGAAAACTATGTGATATAAAAAAACTAGTCTTAGCATTATATAAATTGGACAACGTTTAAAAAATATGAAGCCACAAGGAAGATAAATATATATTCAATCTAATATTTCTTAACAACAAGATCAGTATAATGAAATATTAACGACTTCCGAATTGGAAAAATGTCTCAACAAATAACATTATACTAACATTTAACTCAATACTTATTAAAAGAAAATCAAATTTTACAAACGAGAGGAAATTATTGAATTAATATCGATAATGGTAGCCACAACGGGTTCTTCATAATTGATTATATGACCAAATTTTCAAGGTTCACTAACAAACGTTCACTCAAAAGGGAGTTTAAGCTGCAGAGAAAATTATTATATTGTTCTAAATACTACATACATATATGTATTTTCACTCAGCACTCATGGATTTTCCAATATACCTACTGTATTGGAAGGCGGCTTGACGTCAATTTACTAAGTATTTTCAATATGAAAACTTATATAGTCATTTCCTCAGAAGTTCTTTCATGTTCCACTAATTTCTTTCATACAATATTCGTTCATTTCATCTTTAATTATTTCCACAGATTTTCATGCTTCACTGATCACAATAAGGAGTTTTACCTGCAAGAGAAAGATGGATTAGTTCAAAAATACCACGTATAGATATATCACTCAGTACCCTTGGATTTTCAATATACCTAGACTATTGTAAGGCGGATATTTATCAATTAAGGTGCCCTTATCGATACGAGAACAAATATTGACATTTCATCAATGTTCTTTCATGTTCCACTGATTCATAAAATATTTGTTGATCTCATTTCCAAGATTTACATCTACTTATGTTCACAGGTTTTCATAGTTCACTGATCACAACAAGAAGTTCTACCTGCAAGGGAAAGATGAATTAGTTCAAAATACCACTTATATATTCCGTATCACTTAGTAGCAATTGATTTTCCACTGTACCTTCAGTAGTAGAAGGCGGCCAGATGTCAAATTAGCATGTATTTCGGAAATAATGATAAATATTATCATTTCATCAGCAGTCTTTTCCTGTTCCACTGATTCATACAATATTTCCTGATTTCATTTCTTAGAAGTACAACTCATCTACTTATTTTCACAGATTTTCATGGTTCACTGATCACAATAAGAAGTTTTAAGAAGAGGAGAGGGCCTGAAACACTGTGGGAGTAGCACCAGGGGACAACTTTAGGCGATCTAACTCGTAACTTTTCACTTCAACGTTCTTATTCATGTAAGTTACACGGTGTAGGATATCCTGCTCAGCAAAATGCTTGACGCAAACTATTGCGCTTGAAGAAAGATTCCAATCCTTCCGAGGGATATTCTTCAGCCACTTCTGTCTACTGCGTTCATCTTTGGTGAACAGGAACACAGTCACATACCCCTTGTTCTTGGTGGATAGGTAGTTGCTTCTGCAATATGGCACACGATAACGTTTGGGCACCTTAAATGAAAACAATGGAAAGTTTCATGAATAAAAATAGTTTCGCTGATTACAGAAAAAAAGGAGTGCATTCATGATTAGCTTGGAAAATATGAATGACATTAGTACCTAGAAACATTAATAGAGTTAATGAGTAGCCATTCTTCCTTCAATAATATACGACGTTATTATAGATACAGCTACACATAGTTATTCATAAGGCAACCAAATATAGCAATCACTGTTAACCCAAGAATAATAATATTATAAAAAACAACGCAGCATTTAAATACCCGACAAATACACTTCGTTTCATTTGTGTTCTCTTAATGTTCCTTCGTGGCCGGCCGCCAAGAGACGCAATGCTTTGGATAAAATACTGCTGAATATCCACTCACAATACACTGAGAATATCTTTTAACTATTTTACTTGCCGTAAGGCAAAACACAGTACAGAAAAATAATTCTTTTTCCCCATTTAAAACCAGTATTGTTGCACTCTCAATTCCCCTCCATTAATGGCCGGCCGGCATGTGATCACAACACTTTTGAAGTAATAAACGTGATTTTCTTCCTTCAGCTCCCAAAAATTATCTTTAAACTATTGTACGTACCTTTAGCCAATGGGATATCCACAAAATAAGTCCAGTTCTGCCTTTGTAACAAGAGATTTAATGCTTCTTTGGTCACACGGACACTCTTCACGCATAAGTCGCCATGCTCTTAAGAAAACACAATCGCACCCCGGCACAGCGTTGCCAAAATTCCATGTTCCGGCCTGTATTATAGGTGGCCATGCACAAGCTTAAGGCCGTTTTACACGGTACACGGAATTGCGCAATCTGACGTACGTGCGAAGGCGCAATCAAAATTGCGTCGAGTAAAGCGGGGAATTGCTAGAACACATGCGAGAATGCGTGGACGCGAGACGGCAAAATAGCCCATGTTCTAATTTCGTTCATGCATTCGCGCAATTCCACGCCATTTTAGAAATTAATGCAGCTCCAACCTGCGCAATTCCGTGTACCGTGTAAAACAGCCTTTAGACGCGTCATAGCACCAGCAGCCCCCACCACTACCACTCTTCATATAACAGCATGGTGATGGATTGGGACGTTCTGGCCAGAACGTCCCAATCCAAACACGCAAAAATTGCTCGAGAAGTTCGTATTTGGGGCGCTGCAGCGGTGTTTTCATACATTTTTGATGTATGCGATTGAAAAAAACATCGGTTAAATGTATTGCTATAATTTAATGGGTATTTTTTTCCTTTTTCAAATCTTTAGGAGGGGCGTCGTCCGAGAGTCCTTATGGGCAAGCCGCCACTGGGTAAATTGCTGTGCATTTGGATACCAAGAAATATCAATCAAGAGAATCTCAGTGAACTTTCATTTGTTATTCAAGTTTTATATGTTTATTTAATTTTGATGAGTGTTTTATTTTGCATCCATGGCTCAATGATGTTTAAATTTCCCACATCACGTGATGCACATGATGCGTTCACGTGGTTACCGAAGAGAGTGAATCTCTCATTGAACGCATTTTAATCGGCCACATCATTAGATGCGATGAAATAATGAAAATTATCGTTCAAGTATTGGTGGAAGAGAGGAACGGCAGAGGTAGGCCACGAACAGGGCTGGACAGTATTTCAAATACAAATATTTTAAAATACTTATTTGAAATACATTTGCAATTTTTATTTGGTTTTTCAAATACACGACCTGAATATATCTTGTATTTCAAGTACAGATTTTTGGCATTTTCCCATTTAAAATGAAAAATACATTTGTAAAATACTTTTGAAGTAGTTCAACAGATTCAGGCTTCAATCGGTGGAAGTTAGACATATTTAAATGAATAAAAGATCGTAGCACTTTTCCACAAGAATTTTCAATGCATACAACGCGTTTCGGCTCACTGAGCCATCTTCTTGTACCAGATGATGGCTCAGTGAGGCGAAACGCGTTGTACGCATTGAAAATTCTTGTGGAAAAGTGCTACGAACTGTTGAAGTAATTCTGATAACATTTCTGTGACATTATATGCTTCATAAATTACTTCTTTTTCGTAATAATCGTTTTCAACTTTTTCGTAAGAATGTTTGCAACTATCCATAATGTACCAAGGCAGGATATATATTTTTAATATCTCTTAGTTTCCATGCAAATGTATTTTGTATTTGAGAAGGTATTTATAAAATACTATTTTGTAGTTTGTTTTTCAAATACATACATTTAATATTAAATTTCAAATACATACATCTAAATACATTTGGTGCGGTATTTTGTATTTCAAATACTCCTCGGCCTGTATTTTCCCCTGGCCACGGATGAGTTGAATAGAGTAAGTAATGAAGGACAGTGGCGTAGCGAGGGGGGGTTTTGGGGGATAAACCCCCCCCCCCCCCAGAGCTCAGATAAATTTTTAAGTTTAACCCATTTTACTTGATGAATTAATATTACTTATAGAAAAGTGTTAAGATTAATCAAATATCTCGCAAAAAGCGGTAAAACTAGTAATTTTGAACCATTAATCATAACATTTTCTGGAGGAGGGCACCGGCAACTCCCACTTACCCTGGTGGGCATGCAATACCCCTACACCCCTAAGTATTAATTGCGCCTAAAACCCCCCCTTGCCTTACTTCTTAGCTGCGCCCCTCATGAAGGATATAAGCATGGGCGTACCCAGCGGAGGGGAGGAGGTTACAACTGCCCCCCCCCCCTTGAAGTGAAAATTAATTTAGTTCAAGACGAAAGTTTTGAACAAATTTTCTTTTGGATAAAAATGATGGTATGGAACTAAACTAAAAATTTTTTTTCGAGTAAATAATCTATTAAACTAATAAAGCCCTGTCATAATGTTCTTAAAATTTTCGTTTTCATCATCATTTTCTGTGCAAAATTGTTACTACTTGAACAACCACGGCTTGCCCCCCCTCACTCCCCCTAGTGTCGATCCTGGGTACGCCCCTGGATGTAAGGCAGAATAATTATGTCGGTATTAATTGACTCGTTTTATATTTATTTTAAATTTTAATATCTTTTAAAATATTACCTACTCCGAATAGAGAATTGAGTGGATAGCTGCTGGAAACCATTTATAGGATTGATGATTGTTGATTTTTGCGATTCATGAGGGCTGCTGTTTCATTATAATTCACACGAGATGCTTAAATTTATGAGGGAGCGCTGGTAAGCACTCTTGGAACCCAAGTGTACATATAAATCCCAAACACGCATACGAGTGCAACTTGCCTCTCGTGAATAGACTTCTTCGGTTCTCCCACCGACCTTGGCCTTGGTCGGACATTGCAACGTCTGTTTACATCGGCCTTAAATTCCTGGAAAGCGACACGGGAAAGCCGTTGTCTCCTTTTCGCGAGATCGTAAAAATGGGTGGTGAATGTGTCTTTTCAAAGCGACAAAGAGCGGCTCCAATGTGAGATAAATTGTGTTTACCAACCATACTTGGATGGACTCATCGGATCGAAGTTTCTTAAAAATGTGTACACCTAATAACATGAAGGAACCTTGAACTGCTTAATAAATCCATGACATCCTTCTTATTGTTCATGGATTACAATGAGAAATAAGAAAAATGCCCCTTCGATAAAGAAGTTATAGTGTCCTCTGCGGTAAGTTTTTGTCATGTTTTTTTCAAACGATTTGTAATGATAAAAGGTTTTTGTATCAATTTTACTATGCCTGACATGGCGTCACTAAGAAATATCAGCGGTTATCTTAATCAAAATGAAATTAGTGACAACTTTGTCATTTTTATTCGATATTTCAAAGATTCAACATAAATATTACCGCCGAAGTCATAATGCGATTGCGAAAGTCGTATTTCTAACGTCGATTAGGCTTGTAAACCTTTTTTGGGTATTACAAATTACTCCGAGACAAATGTGGCGTCACTGGGCAACTTAGCGCCTTCGTTACCTTGGCTGCTAAATCCTGCCTTCATTTATTTATCTATTCAATTCTCGAGTGGTGAACACAGTAAATAACTGAGGAAAAAATGGAGTTACCGGAAACGATAACACTTGTCATGATTACACTCTCAAAAATGTAACCGATAGTTGAAATTTGCTAGCTATTTTTTGAAAGTAATCGCTTCTTTCTTTCTGATACTTAGCGAAATAGAAATTTAGCGTTGGCTAAATAAAACCTAGTGTGGATGCATACGGTAGTTCATAACATCTATATTAAGGCATCGGCGATGATATTTAAAGTAATATTCATTCATTATTTGTACACAATGATTTCTATAAATTGTCGTTTAAAAGGACAGTACGATTTAGTCAGACATTGGGTATTTTGTAAAAATTTCGTAAAAAGTTATTTTACTATACGTGTAATTAGCTTCTACTAAAAACTTAATGACGAATATAACTTAGTGACAATTTTATCAATTTTCACAACCGAATCCTAATTGCGTTTTATTAGTGGTTAATACAACTCTGTCGATGCTATATTTACACCAATTCTATTTATTGAATTCATTTCAAAACCATAATCGATTTTTTCTGAGTCGATTGTTTATAAACTGGGCTTTAGGAGTGGCGGAAGTTATATCTTTAAAAAATGTGTTTTTGGAGGATTATATTTTTCCAAAATATTGAAATATTTTTTAAAGCTTATTTCTATAGGATTGGGATTACTCTTGATCGTTATTATATACCGTAATTTTTGTTCATTTGAAACACTCTCTCATTAGTATGATGCGGATGAAGGATATTCCGTTTTTGTGGCTGTTGATGCTATGCCAAAGTTCTATGGAAACTGTCGAATCACCATGTCAATGAAATTGAATGACTATTGACGTAACCTGTCAATTTTCGCGCCTCTTCTACCGTCTGGGAAGCAAGATTAACGCTTCTATCAAGTTCGGACGCTAAAACCTAGTTTGGAAACCGCTTGCAGCTAGCTGTTTCTGCTATTGAGAAGAAATTACGACGGAAAATCTCGTGTGCGGCGATGCCATTTCTCAGTGGCGTAAGTATCGTTGCCATTCATTGCTTATCACCTTCCCTTTTTAGATTTTTTTTAGGTGGAGACACAGGCACGTAGCCGAAAATTTGCGGGGGATGCTTGGGTGATATCGATACCTCCACTGCAAAAAGATTCAACAATAGCCCACCGTATCAAATCCGCTCATCTAGTAGCCCAACAATAGGGTAGTATCCTTCATCAAAGAAAACGAAAGGCATTGATTGCGATTCGTTACCCACCATTAGTGTATTCATTATACACAAATAATTTGGTTTTGGAAATCCCAGTCTAGACGAATGTTAATGTTCAATTTTAATCTCATTTGAAAAAGGCCACATTGGCGCCCATGCGATGCTACTCCACGTGACGTCACAGGGATCTAGTCTCTATACGAGTAGATAGGAGTTTTACATCGTATGAGATTACCAATGCATGCATGAGGCACAGAGCTCAGGGAAACATGTCTGAATAATTACCTATTAAAACTGCCCAAGGTCGGAAAGTTTCCTTCGTTTGATAAGGTATTAATAATCCTTATTTAAGCCAAGCGCTACCTGCTAGCAGGGTACTCTGCAACCTGCTAACAACCTGCATCGCCGCGGCGCACACATACTCGCCCCAAGGTCACCTCACTTGCGGCAGCGGGAACCAGACTGACATCACACGAGCTTTTCCCAGCATTCATATTTACTCGTCGCGTTTTCGCGCGCTTGAAAATTTTCACTTTTCATTTAATCGCTAAAAATAGATATCGTCATTTAAAAATCTAAAAGCGTGAAATGCATACTCCAGGAGTAATAATCTTTCGATTTAGGCAATAAAGAAATAGTAGGAAACCACCCTATTCGAATCCGCTCAGCTGGCAGTGTGCGGGGCATTAACGCCGGATCCAAGCTTAGAGAATAGGAGCGGATTTGATTTGGTGGGTGATTGTTGAACGTTTTTGCAGTGGAGGTATATCGATATGCTGGCGGCTTCTGGATTGGTGGGTTTGCTCCATTGTCAATTGCTCCATTTTTTCGTGGCACAGGTAACGTGCAGAGGTTTACAATAACTGATGTCCTAGCGCTTCCACAGCTTGGAGAGCAATGAAACAAGTGTTGCAAAGCTTAGCGTTCACATCACCTATTCCTAGTGGTTTGATCCCACTCCGACCAATAGGAGCGGCGCAGGAGATAATATTGCATTACTTTTATAACGCACCCTGTATGTAAGGGGTGAGATTACGAAATCGTTGTTGCGAAATCGAAAAAGTTGATGCTTGCTCAAACCTCTCGTTTCCATGCTTTGATAGACTGCAACCCCAAAACATTGCGTTGAATTAATTCATTTTTAATTCCTCACGTCTGTGTTAAACTTCCATTGTTGTAGGTAATCGCCTCGGTAACTGGGGAAAATAGCATCTCTCTCCCCATCCGTGGTATGCTGCATAGCGGTCATGACATCACTTAGGTTTCTAAATCATCCGTGTAAATAATGATAAATAAATGATATTTACAGTAATAAATGAAATAAATTTTCAGACTAGTTATGAAAATGTGCACTTATGTTATCTATGAAAATAAAGCTTTTATCATAAAAAATACGCCGTTGAAAGTTGAAATTTCAAGATTATTCGTTATCCATTGTATGATTAAGCTAATGTGGAAAGCATGAAGTAAACAAAACACATCTAAACAAAACAGCGCAAGTTTTCGATCCTTTCCATCTCTGAACATTATGTTATTCAGCGTTTTCAAGGTTACTGCAAATTGCATCCAAAAATTTGTTTGCGTTGCCGTAGCTCAGTAACCAAGGAGTTGCGACGGCAAATTTAACGGGAAAATGCTTGAAATCATCTCCCCTTCAACCTTCTGAAGTATTGCATATTCCTCCCGAAACACGCATAGGAAAACCTCATTTCATTAAATCGGTAATATATTTCGTTTGCCTGAATATAAAAGTTAAATTCATATTTGGTTATGTGTAGACATTAGGGAATGAAACTTAAGTAAAACTCGCTTTTTACGAATTTCAGACGACAAAATTTTTTTATTGCGTTATAAACGGGATTTCGTTGTATCCATATTGGAGGGTTTTGACCTATAAATTACAGGATTGCCGGCTATTGTTCCGAGTAATCGTATTTATTATTTAAGCAGCAGATCCGTAACATTTGACCATAGTCCCACCCTTTCCATCAAACGACTGTAAAGGGAAGGATTTCAATATCAACGGTAGAAGTATGTGGTAATGGCCACATGTCAGAACAACTGATGATAAGGTAGGGAACGATTAAGTAGCGAAGATGACGGTAATTTCGTTATAAATGAGGAAATAATTTTCCAAGGGACCGGAGAATAGTTCGTAATAGCGGTTATTTAGCATCATCCGTCTTCGTTTCATGCGGGGAAATTAGCATTGGCGATCGAAGGAAAGTCCAAGGGACCGGGAAATCACCTCGTTATATGCGGGATTTCGTTACATAGGTGTTCGTTATAAGCGATTTTTACTGTATGTCGAAAAATGGAGAGTCAGAGGATTGTTGTCTCTTGGCTAGTAGTCTCCCAATCAGATGTATTGCGAGTAGTTGCAAAAATTTTAGAGAGGTACACTTTAGCCCCCAACCACCCCTCCGCCTACGTGCGTGAGGAGAGCGTAGTGACCGGAAGGGTTGAGTTTTCTGCTACAGATCCAGGTGTTCTAGGTTTGAATCTCAGCTGAGGTTTTTCCCGCACTAAAATCCGAGTGATACTAGTCCAAAGTAAAAAAAATGGCCCTTCTACCATGAACCTGCAGAATCATACGCCGCTGGCTTAGTCTGTCCATCGATAATTCTACATAATCATTGCTGCCGATGTTCTCTGCTTTGTTTAAGCTCATGTTGAATCCTCAGCCTTATTAAAAGCATATTCAAATCTGTGTTGCTAAAAGGTACGCACAATCGTTTCCAAAATTGCTGGAAAAGTCCCCAAAAGGAGACCAAGTAATAAGCACTTACGACTGATCAGGAAGGTAACGGGGACGAAGAGCCGCTGAAAGGATAAAGAACTAGCTTAGGGAGAAGTGAAAGGCTGCTGTACGTATATCAATCTTAGTATTGCAATGCTATGAATGAATGCATGAATCTCAAATAGAAATATATTATTTCAAATCTGAGACAAACATTTGCTGTTTGCGTCGCAGTCAAATGTTTTTCAGAGCTAAGGTCTGCATTAGAATGCGCGATAATTTCGCATTCTTGGTTCAAATTAAAATAAGAAATACAACAAGAAAAACATGCGCTCAGTCCAGATGGATGTACTCTTCCGACGGAGACATGCATTCACTTTTCCCCTGAAAAAAGATTAACTAAAGGAGTACTTGCTTAAATATTCTTGGTTTACGTAAATTTTGAGGCAAGTTAAAACTTCTAATAAAGAGCACTTTAGTTTAGGAACTATATCAAGCGGCATTAATCATATCGCGTTTTCATTTAATTTTGAATTACTTTTTAAATAAATTATGGATTTAATACGACTTTTCTTCAATAATATTACAGAGGTAAACGCACTCCTTTGATTAAATTGCGATTGCAGGAATTAAAAATTACGTAAAGCCATTTTCCCACGGCGATTTAAAAGAAAATGTATTCATAAAAAATCAAATACCATTGAGTGTGGTAAATCTTACCAGATTACTTTCTACTGCTCTGTGTAGCAATAGCGTGGTTTCCTATTATTTTTTTATTGCCTAAATCGAAAGAATATTACTTCTGGAGCACGCATTTTACGCTTTTAGATTTTTAAATGGCGATAGCAATTTTTTGCGATAAAATGGAATGTGAGAATTTTCAAGCGCGCATTTTTTATATCTGATAATACAACACTACAAAGCGTGGTAAAATATGAATCACTGGATTCATGGTTGCAATAGGGTAGTTTCCTTCATCAAAGAAAACGAAAGGCATTGATTGCGATTCGTTACCCACCATTAGTGTATTCATAATACACATATAATTTGGTTTTAGAAATCCCAGTGTAGATGAATGTTAATGTTCAATTTTAATCTCATTTGAAAAAGGCCGGATTGGCGGCCATGCGATGCAACTCCACGTGACGTCACAGGGATCTAGTCTCTATACGAGTAGATAGGAGTTTTACATCGTCTGAGATTACCAATGCATGCATGTGTGACAGAGCTCAGGGAAACATTTCTTAATAGTAACCTTTTAAAATTGACTATGGTCGGAAAGTTTCCTTCGTTTGATAAGGTATTTATTATCCTTATTTAAGCCAAGCGCTACCTGCTAGCATCCTGCATCGCATCGGCGCACATATCCTCTCCCCAAGGTCACCTCACACGGCGGCAGCGGGAACCAGAATGTCGTCACACTGGCTTTTCCCACCATTCATACTCAGCCGTCGCGTTTTCGCGCGGTTGAAAATTTTTACTTTTCATTAAATCACTAAAAATAGATATCGTCATTTGAAAATCTAAAAGCGTAAAATACGTTCTCCAGGAGTACGTATTTCACGCTTTTAGATTTTCATCTCTCTTCATCTCTCGATTTAGGCAATTAAAAAAGTAGGAAACCACCCTATTGTTGGAATTGCGGTGAGAGAAAAAGGCTAAAGATGACTTACGCGTCCTCTCAAACTCTTTCGTCGGATCCTCGAAAAGTTTTCTATTCTGACGAAGGATGAGGAACGACAGCATGTGGACATCGTCACCTGACCTCTTCTGTGCCGGGAGAGAGCGGTATTCACGTGCGGCTGCTCCCAGCTTATGTTGTGATCGTGTGTTGTCTTAGCGATTACGTGCGCTGTCCTTCGCTCTGTCCCCAATTTACCATTTTCCCAGTGATTCTCAGAAGCGTAATGGAATTGTCTTCCATTTTTTTGTTTCGATCATTATGATATAAATAAAAAAAATAAAGAGGCGGTTAGTTTTATGTTTTACGATATGCCGGTTGGATCGCGAGAAATTCTTGGAGAAAAACCGATAGCCTTAACCATAGAGTTTATATTAGTATAGGAGGCTCCACCAGTTAGCAGCAGTTCTTAAAGCCGTTTCACACGGGGCACGTCTTTGCACAGGTTAGCGCTGAAAACGTGTTGAAATTGCGTGAATGAGAGTTCGGAACTAGAACGGGGGCTTTTATGCCGTCTCGCATATACGCAGTCTCGCATGAGCTCAAGCAATAGGTTAGAAGAAAACGAAATGCATTGATTGTGATTCGTTATCCACCATTAGTGTATTCATAATATACAAATTATTTGGTTTTTGAAATACCGGTTTAGACGAATGGCAATGGTCAATTTTATCCTCATTTGAAAAAGGCCAGATTGGCGCCCACGCGATTCCACTCCACGTGACGTCACAGGGACCTAGTTTCTACACGAGAGGATAAGAGTTTTACATCGTCTGAGATTACCACTGCATGCATGAGGCACAGAGCTCAGGGAAACATGTCTTAATAATCACCTATTAAAGCTGCCTAAGGTCGGAAAGTTTTCTTCGTTTGATAAGGTATTAATAATCCTTATTTAAGCCAAGCGCTACCAGCTAGCAGGGTACTCGGCTACCTGCTAGCATCCTGCGTCGTATCAGCGCTCAAAGCCTCGCCTCAAGGTTACCTCACTTGCAGCAGCGGGAACCAGAACGACGTCACACGGAGTTTTCCCAGCATTCATACTTAGCCGTCGCGTTTTCGAGCGCTTGAAAATTTTCACTGCTCATTTATTCGCGAAAAATAGATATCGTCATTTAAAAATTTAAGAGCGTGAAATACGTACTACTGGAGTAATAATCTTTCGATTTAGTCAAAAAAAATAATAGGAAACCACCCTATTGGGCAGAGACGCCCCAAACGGGATACACTCTGCACCCCCTCCCCCTGAGTTTTGGCGTTTCCAGAAATTGCGGGCAGATGCGCAATGCAGGGGCACAGTAGATGCCAGGAAATAAGTGTTGCTGTCCCGTTTGTTTTTCATTGGTTGTTCAGATTTTAAAGCGCAAATACTGACATAACCCTGGTATTTGACCTTGAAAATGTTTCCTCGCCTTGCACTAAATTCGTATCGGACGTTGAAATACTGCTATATAACGATTGTTTGAGGTTTGAAGAAACAGTCACTTCTGCTCGGAATGTTTTCATCTAGTAACGTCATGCAGGCCATAGAGCCACGAGGTGCGGCGTCTCATCCGTAGAGAAAGGGGGAGACGCCGCACAGTGGGCTAGAATCGAAAAAAGCTGGCCAAAACCTCAAAATCGATTTTTTTGAGCTAGGAAGTTGAAACTTCGCACACACATTCTCAAATAAATTGTGCATTACTACTCAGATTATTTTGGTCCTGTGTTTTCACTTTAACAGTATATGTGAGGTCAAAGTTGAGCAAATTTAGCGAAAAACGACCACCCTCGAATTTTTCTGAAAATTGCCGACTTTATCCTCGTGCAGTGGTTTTATAAATAGTTTTATAGAATAAACTGTTATACCATCTTAATTGGCACTTCTTATTCTTTCATTTGAAGGGTTTTTAAAGATTTTGTTTCATCAATAACCATAGATACATAACAAAATGGCGGAGCCTGTTTTCAACCCATTTTTTTACATAAACGTAGAAAAAAAGTAGACATTGTCACCGGCTTACACTAAGTAACTTATATCATGTCGTTCTTTGAAGCTTCTATATTGTGAATCTAAAGTCAAACCTTGCACCAATTTGCAACCCCGAATTTTAAATCGTTTTTTCGAACGCACGGACGACTCCGGTTCTGGCCGGCGGCGGCGGAAAGTACGGCGACGCGGCAAGCGAGTGGATGCAATATGGTCTCATTCACTTTTATGTGTGGATAACAGATATATTAGTGACAGAAAATAATCACCAGAAAGTAAAATTAATAAATATCGCTACGAATGACTCTCATTATGCAATCGCTGGGCACTGCAAGAGGTGCACTGAAAGGTTTTTTCTTTGAGTGCATTCCGTGGAGAATGGACTTAAATCGCGTGCTTTAAGTGGGGAAACGGACTCTTTTACTAACTAATAAACTTTTTAACAATAACAATTAATATATTCCTTAAACGTGATGGAAAATGGCTCAATACAGTACTTCATTTTGCCGAATTTTCCCAAATCAAGTACTGTCTTGGTGCTTGAAGAGTTCATTATTCTTATCCAGTAAGGTTATTTAGTTTATATTCTTGATTTAAAGCAATTAATAACTATTCCTTATGCAGCACAATTTACATGTTGCTCTAGTTTAGCCAGTGCAGATGGACGTCAATTCATGTTTTCAGGGTTGTATCGAGAGAACGAATAGGAGGAAAACGAATGCAAAAGGAAGATACAGTGACCATCCTCGGAGGCAAGAAGAACTTTTGCTAAGTGGATAAAATGCAACCCCAAGTATTATGTTATGTCAGATTAAGAGGCCCTCTCACTAAGTAATTGTTTCCATGCAGCTCACACAATTTCGGTGTAAGGGTCTTCGAAAATCTGAAATGCCAGGGATATAATATTAACCCCAGCGATGAGAGAGTGACGCGAGCATATGATTTCATTTACCCGAGTGAAATAATTGTAGCAGAAGTTACATAAGAAGTTTCCAAAAATGGTTCTGCATCTTACTGCGACTCGAATCTTAACGTGCATTTCCACAGATCCAAGTTTCGTGTCGAATATAAAGTGCACTTTAATTTGCAAACACGGCTTTGACAGCAGTTAGGACATGCGCAATACAATCGCACGTGAGAACGAGGGCCTATGTCTCATGAATTATTCCTCGTGAGCACCTTTGTGCCTTCTTGTTTAGGTAAAAAATGCTGTTCGTTGGGCGAAGCATGAAACAGGCACGAGTATTCAAAAGTCATCATAATTATTCTAGATTTCCTCTCCAAAAAATTTAATTTTCTCTCTCTCTCTCTCACTGACGCTTTGAATACAATTTTGCTATGCCACCAACCGTACATAAGGTCTTCATTCACGGAGCTGACATTGCAAAAGAGTCCATTCTTAATTGCGACAACTGTCAGGGGAAGCAATATAGGCACGGTATAAGGACGTGAGAAAGTTCCGTGAATGGTTGACTAGAAACATGGCACGAGTGGCCACAAATAGGGATTTATTCCGAAGACAACTCCTAATGTCATAACTGATAATGACAAAAATTACGCCAATTAAACTGGAGGAAACACACAGCTTGCCGAAAAATGTAATGGATCTGTTTTTGAAAAAGGAAAACTATGCTTTAGCGCAGACAATGAAAGTGATAAAAACTCGTCAGATAGTGAATGAAAAACAGTAATCTTTTATTGCTGACAGTGCTAATTGCAGTATGTTAGTTGGGAAAAGTGCAAATTGTGTTGCTTTTGTTTGTGTTATGTTTGTATGGTAAAATATTTCTGAAAAATAACCATTTTGTCAGCAGCGCAGTTTATTAAGAATAATGACGTCGATATATAGGTAAGAGATTTAAATCAATACTTTAAATTGAGCATAAGACATAGATTAAAATGAACTGTATTTCTTAGAAAGAATACATTATTCGATGTGAGTAATATGCCTTCCGAAACTTTTAAAGCTAGCAGGAGTTCAAACCAAAAACAAGTTCGAAGGGCTCGGCACTACAACAATACTATAAAACGACCGTTGTAAGAAGGCCTTTAAATATGTATGGCAGGTTAGGAAGTGGAGGCCATGGATCATCGAGGGCTCTTGCCTAGAAATAGAGCTTGTTAGTTAGTAAAAGAGTCCGTTTCCCCACTTAAAGCACGCGATTTAAGTCCATTCTCCACGGAATGCACTCAAAGAAAAAACCTTTCAGTGCACCTCTTGCAGTGCCCAGCGATTGCATAATGAGAGTCATTCGTAGCGATATTTATTAATTTTACTTTCTGGTGATTATTTTCTGTCACTAATATATCTGTTATCCACACATAAAAGTGAATGAGACCATATTGCATCCACTCGCTTGCCGCGTCGCCGTACTTTCCGCCGCCGCCGGCCAGAACCGGAGTCGTCCGTGCGTTCGAAAAAACGATTTAAAATTCGGGGTTGCAAATTGGTGCAAGGTTTGACTTTAGATTCACAATATAGAAGCTTCAAAGAACGACATGATATAAGTTACTTAGTGTAAGCCGGTGACAATGTCTACTTTTTTTCTACGTTTATGTAAAAAAATGGGTTGAAAACAGGCTCCGCCATTTTGTTATGTATCTATGGTTATTGATGAAACAAAATCTTTAAAAACCCTTCAAATGAAAGAATAAGAAGTGCCAATTAAGATGGTATAACAGTTTATTCTATAAAACTATTTATAAAACCACTGCACGAGGATAAAGTCGGCAATTTTCAGAAAAATTCGAGGGTGGTCGTTTTTCGCTAAATTTGCTCAACTTTGACCTCACATATACTGTTAAAGTGAAAACACAGGACCAAAATAATCTGAGTAGTAATGCACAATTTATTTGAGAATGTGTGTGCGAAGTTTCAACTTCCTAGCTCAAAAAAATCGATTTTGAGGTTTTGGCCAGCTTTTTTCGATTCTAGCCCACTGTGCGCCGCTCTGAAATGCGGAACACATGCTGCATTTCTCTCATGGGGGATTTACGCCGCACGGAATTTAATATTATTTAAAATGAATTATGAAACGTTTTCAGCAACTTTATAACAATTATTGTGTATATATTAAAACTAAAATTTTTTTGTAGTAATAAATTATTTGTATGCATTTTTTGAACATTTAATATGCTGAGTTTGTGGGTAGCAGCAATTTTTGACTTAAGAAGGTATAGCTTAAATTAATTGCGTTCATTTATCGTTAAATTTTTATTTTGAAATACTAAAGAAAAACTCCTATGTTCTCATATAACCAGGATTTTCAAACTGCTTTCCCCTGGTGCCATACAAATTCAAAAACCGAAAATAGGTAAGAGATGTTTGTTAAATCTCTGTATTTCATATGCCATTTTTCATTAAAATATCAGAGGGGGTAATAGACGCAATAATCATTAGCGCTAGCTCCCCTCCTTAGCACGGTTGAAAGCTTCAGAATGAGTCGTATGTGAATGAGTTAGTTGCGCCATGAAGTTGGTGGTTGAGCTGTACGTTAAGATTCAGTCGCATTAGCTACTGGTTTTGCATTGTAAATTACTTTCCGATTAATACCTGTTCACTTGATGAGAAGTTCTCCATCGTGCATTGAACACTTTAGGGTAAAGCTTACATCATCCACATTTACGAGCATGTGTTTTCGTAATGGTTTTTCAGTGACGTTTGAGGCCATAACCGTCGTATCGTTGGAGAATTCAGGGGGTCTCAACCCCCTCCTTCCCAAAAAGCTGTGTAGAAGGGTCATATGCGAAATTCCTCCTAATGAACCTCTCATCCCTTCGAAATTTTTCTGGCTATGGTAGAGGTGGTTTAAGATCAATGCTTTAGGGTGTTCATTAATATCCTCTGCAATATCTCTCAGCGATATTATGTCCGAGACCTGATATATATTCGCAGACGATTGACTCTGTGGTATTCATCGATTATTTTAAACATAGTCTATCAAGCTGATCAAACGGAACGGAAGAAAAAATCTTTCATTCTTAAGCTACATGAAAAATTACAATATTTTAAAATTTTCTAGAAATTACGTTGGTGGCCCCACCCCCTTAATCTGCTATTGGGCTTCGGTCCTGATTTTAATAACGATAAAAGTAACAACCTTAAACCTCTCACTCCTTGCCAAACACCTGTGCGATGCCTCTAACGTGTTTATTCACATGTCTAAATATGTACGCTTATTTTCGAGCCAGTTATGAAAAAAGCCCAAAAATCTCTCGAAATTCGTTGTCCTTCTTGATGAATATTTTCTGCCATTTGACTGAATATTTTCGAGCGGTCAAACATTTCACCAAGTTGGGATAAACCCTTAACCTTAAAGTGCCAAAGAAGTATTGTTACGTCTTGCCTTCTCCAACTCCATTTGTATTTATTTAATTTAAAGTTATTTATTTACTTAGGTTGGTTATGTGGGTTTTTTTAAATTTTATTAATTTATATGTCAATGTATCTCTTGCTAGGTCAATGTTTTAGATTGGTTATTGTTTAGATAAAAAGTACTTTGCTATGTGTTGTTGATAATAAGAAGGGGGTTGTCAAAAAGAAATGTTAGAGATAAGAGGTGTAATAAAGAGAGCCATGTTGACATTTCAAGAAAGTTGGTATTATTAGTGTGATCCCAAGTCACACAATTTGAGACTTTCCCCAATGAGCAACTGCGATGAATTTTTCTCAGCATTTCTTCCGGGTAAGGCCCTCCGTTTCTGTCGATGTTCCGATCGGAAGTCCGAAGAATTCACTGAATATTTTTTTGCCATTTCCGTAAATTCTGAGGGGCGAAAATGTTACTCTTGGACAAGAATTAACGGCAGGGAATTTGCGTGGCCGATTTACATGAGGACTCTTCCAATTCACATAAATGTTACTTATTTCCCCTTTACTTTTTGACTATAGATATGTTAGACCTATTTACCACGACGTTACCTACGTTCCACAGTGGGCTGACATCGAAAAAAGCTGGCCAAAAATGATTTTTTTTCACTTTTTAATTTGGAAAAAAGTATTATATTTTAAAAGTATAATAATAATCAGTGACCACATTACTGAAATAATTTTATTCATAACTCATTTTTATAAAGCAGGAGACGTCTGTGAATTTAATGAAAAATGATCTCAAAATTTTTTTCCTATATTTTGAAAAAATTGACTGAAGTTTTTTGCTACTGTTGCGTTATGTTTTAAAATGCCTAATTTTAAACCATTTCATAATAAAAATGAACATTTTCATAATTCGTTGTAGTGAAAGTTTTTATTATAGCGATAATTTTTATTACTTTTATTTAAGCAATTAAAATGTCCTATTTTTCATGTATTTTTAACATAATGTAGAGAAAAAGTTGATGTTTTTCACTTTGCTTCACGAAGTGTTTAGCATCTTATTGTAAAATAAAGTGTCAACTTTAGTTATCAATTGAAAAATCCTGCCTTAATTTGCCACCCCGCCTCTCCTATCAAGTTATGTGCGTGTATGTCCAACCGCCCGACGCGGTGGTTTGATGCGAACATTTGTTCAGACTTAGCTGTGGCCGAGGATAATTCGCTAAAAGTGAGACAAAACTACACTTACATGCACTGCATACATTTAGTATGCCACACCCTGGCGGGCACTACCCTGCCGACCGCGTTAATCCCTATTGTACCCGAAAACCCAACCACTGTGTTATGATCCTTATCTAGCGTTAAAGAAGTTATGTACTCGTTTCATAACTGTCCCTCTCTAGAAATGCCATTTATTGCTTTATAGCCTCGGCCTATGAAAGGGTTTTTGGACTGTTGAGGATCGCTTCCCTTCGACATCCGTGCAAACAATTTTCTACGAAGTAGCTCACACGGGGCTTTCCACAAATGCTTCTTTTCAATTGGTTGAAAACTATTATCTTTTACGATTTTACCGAGAAAATTAGTGATTTTGTCTTCGTAAGTGCGAAAGGATGTGAGTGCTTGCGCTACGGATGCGAAGAACCAGGGTTTATTTTCCCAGTCTACCTTGAAATTTCAGCGTTGAGGCCGAACCACTACTAGTGAAGGATATCTCGGAACGATAAAAAGGTACGTTTTCCAAGTAAAATATCTCAGTGATCGTGTGTATTATTCAGAGAATTAAGTTCTAATTTCGATTTTCTTGCCCGGTGGTTTAAATTGTTGATATTTTGGATGAGAGAAAACGGAGCGCTTGAAAGTAACCCGCAAAGAAATACATGACGTTATTGTTAATGAAAATGTAAATTCGCCGTCGTCAAAACGTAAATTGGCCCTTCAATATCTTTATGATAAGTTAAACTTGGGGAAAGACGAGAAGACAAAGGAAATGTTGAAGAACGTCATGAATAAATACTTTTTCAATAGGTATATCTAGAAATGGAAAGAATGCAAGAGAACCAGTTTGTAGTAAAATTTCGATGTTGATTAGAGAAGGATATAGCGCTCCCAACAGATATGCATGAAACTCTTCTTGAGACCACTTGTTAAAGCATGGTCAAGGCACGACTAATGATGGGAACACTGCCCAACGTTTTTTTCTGAACCTAAGCTAACATCAGAAATTACCGGTATGTTTACCACCAAAAACTCAAATTATATAGATTTTTATTTATTAATTCAAAAACTTGTATTGAATATTTAAAATTTTTGGAAGAAGGATTTGGTGAGGACTTTTTTCCTTTTTAAATAAGCATTAGCGAGGAACTCATCTCGAGGTTTGCCTCAATTTTAAAAGCTCTGACATCTGGACCTGAGATAGATTACGCCAGTTTCAGCGAGTACTGCTCAGAAACTGCATACCTTTTCGTGGATTTGTATCCGTGGTACTACACGCCCCCCACGGTGCACAAATTGCTGTTTTATGGAGCATCAATTGCCAAGGCAGCAGTGCTTCCAATTGGCCAACTTTCGAAGGAAGCTTTGAAATATCGCCACAAAGATGTCAGAAGATTCCGAGCGCACCACACGCGAAAAATTTCGCGCTGAACTGAAAGGGGAGATCTTTTCCGAAGGCTTCTCCTTACTTCGGATCATCTAATATCCAATAGTTATGTATGTACAAATGCTTAAAGAAATGTTTCAAAGGATATACGATACTTACTTGTATTGGAAGAGCCAACTTCTGCTTAGAACAGTGACGGCTGGGGATCCGATTAAAACTGATAGTGGGCTAGTAAATTTATCTCTTATGTTTTCTTATGTTCTTTATATTTATGTTAATTTATCATGGTTTATAAATAATTTTATGTGTTATTTTGGTTTATGGTAAAAATTGTTCGCTAGGTGATTTCTTATGTTTGTTCTTTAAGACAAAATGTTGACGCAAAGTAAGTTGACTATATCGATAATAATGTTTAAAAAAATAATTTTATGTATTTAATAGGATTTTTTTATTTAAATTATTAAATTAAATGTTAAACTACTTACTGTTTTATTCCTAACTATTAATTTCAATTAAATGTTCCCTCTTTACTGAAGCGGTCCAAATAGTCGATTTTTGTTTTTTTTCCGTCTCCGCGTATTTGTTTAAAAAAACTCCCCGGATTAATTTTTCGGCAAAATGTCTTTATATTTATGTTATATAGCCTATGTAAGAATAGGAGGACAAATTTCATCGAGCTAATTGTAAAAATATGGAAGATATGATTTTTGGCCAGCTTTTTTCGATTTCAGCCCACTGTGTGTTCCTCGCGTTGACATGACTGGCTAGGCCCCACTTCCCTTCGCCCTTCTTTTGATGCGATGTACCACGGCCTCTTCTTCCTCCCCCATTTCAAGGGCAAATTCCTCGAAGTTCGGCACGACTGACAATGAGTGGAAGTAGGGGGTCGAGCCTCATAAACTATATGAGTCTTTAGTCGTGAAATATTAGACGTCTGTGTATGTATTTTATCTGAAACATTGAGCAAGTAATTGAGATCACATAACAGTAAATACATTCTTCGTAGATCATATTTACTGTTATGCTGCCCAGAGTTCTGTCCTTTGGGTGGTGATAGCAAATTAAATATCTAATAGGTCCGTTTCTGTATATGTTGCACAAAATTTTGGGGTTTTGCTTAAAATGCTCCGACGAAAGTGCATCACACGTAAATAGCATTTTAAGTTTTCTCTTAATATCAAGGAACTAACTTTATTTCGAAGTCTTATAAATATACAAGACTAGCTGACCCGGCGAACTTCGTACCGTCTCACAATCAATGAACTTACAGTTTATATACACCATTTATAAATCAAGAGCGGCTGTATCGTTTATAAACATGTTTAATTTATTATAATAAAATAAGGATACAAATTCTATAAAACTACGTAAATGAGTATCAAAAGAGCTTAAGAAATTTTGGGCATTGTGGTTTTATAAAGCAGTTAGTGAAATAAAAATTATATGCATTCAGTTGTGGGCTATTTGTGTTATTAACCGTAAAAAAATGTTTTTAGGTCCAAGTCTGTTGCGTAAACTTGGCCCGTTCACGGAGCAGGTTAACACAACGCCAGACTCTGAGCCAGATGCTCAAAATCGTGTAAGAAAAGCCCCTATGAAGCAGCATTCGTATCAAATGACTTTCGGCGCGCCAGGTATAGTATCTCTGTTAGGAAAAAATGCACTGCGTAAACGTGCTGCATGTGTAAACGCACCACGGTGTGCCCTACACATTCGGGTTTAATGTGTTGCGTCAAGCACCTTCTGATAAACAACAGTTTTGTTTTGTTATCAGGCGCAATATAAAGCGGAGGAAGCTAAATAAATATAGCGAAGCGAAGCAATGACGCAGAGAGTGGGGTTTTTGGGGGTTAAAACCCCCCCAAGAGCTCAGAGAATTTTTTTATAAAAACTTTTGTTACTAATATTGGGGGGACGGATGAGTAACAAACAAAACATATTTAACTATTCACACAGCCGCAAAATCCACTATTTTGAACCATTTATCTTAAAAAATGTTTGGGGCAGGGCCCCCACACCTCTCGCTTACCTAAGCGAGTTTTCTATACTCTACAGACCCGTAGTATTAGCTGCGCCTAAAACTCCCCTATCCTTAATTCCTAGCGCTCTGAAGCGAAGGAAGAAATACAGCGGATAGTTTACCGACTCGTTAACATATCGCGTTTAATTGACCATGAGAATGAGACCTACGGGGTGATGCGTAGCAGTGGAAATTTAAATTTAAGCGCCTAGTGAACATTCAACGATGGCGCGCATGCGCGTCGCGCGGCTTTCGTTGATCATTTCTTGGTATTAGAAACTTTTTGGAATGGAGAATACCGTGTAACTCTGTGCACAGGAATTGAATTGCCAGTGTCGGTATCTCTTTAACTGCTGTTACTTTTGCTGACATATTCTGTGAAGTACATAAATACATTCTTCGCAGATCATACTTACTGTTATGCTGTCCAGCGTTCAGTCCTTTGGGTGGTGATTGCAAATTAAATATCTAATCGGTCCGTTTCTGTATGTGTTGCACAGTTGTGCCCTCATAGCCGTATTTTTTATTAGAAATAGTTTTTATGTTCTTGTGTGAACGTTCTTCCATTACAGGTCAGTGAATGGCTACAATCAAAAGAGTAATTTCAGCTGTATCGGGTGGAATAGATAGTGCTGTGTCTACTCTTCTACTTAAAAATAAAGGTGAGGAATATTTTCATAGCCCTGAAAATTTTGACTTCTACTCCTGTAGCTGTTTTCCTGCAGCATCAATTGGTCAAGCCACTCTCTCCCTCAACAACATTAATTCTGCAGCACAATCAAACACCACTATTCTTAGTTTATGCACCTTTCCTTTATCTCTAATAAACATTTGATCTCCTCCTGTGACATTCATATCATAGCCACTCAGTGGTACTACCATAATATGAGAATTTGATAGTTCACCCACGGACATTCAATTCCAATCTTCACTGGAAACTGGCAAGGGCTTAGTTTCTGTATTCCATCATGTGATACTTCGTACATCGACATCCACTTTCACTAAGACTGGTTTTCCTTGTGAACTCTGTATACACTTAGCCTCACTCTCTTCAACTTTAAATTTCTTCAACTTCGCTGTAATTGCCATAATGATCCCCAACCCTAACCTCATCTATTTCTTCAAAATCTTGACACAAAACTCTTGCTACTTCCTCTAATTCATCATCTCCTCAGTCCACCAAGTGCTGTTAGTGCACCCTGACTTTTCTCCATGTATTCAGTTACCTCTCTCCACACTTTCACTTGCAATTTCTCTGAGATATTATCTCCGACCTAAAAATAAGTCAAGACCTTCACCTCTTGCTCTCATTTTTCTATTCATTTTCTTTCTCATCACATCACACACCATCACATAGACAAAAAGAAAGGAACACTATCAAAAAAGAAAGAAATTTCCAATTGAAAATGTCAATGATCTATATGAAATTCATTTGGGAGAAATACACCTAGTCTTTTTGTCTTCATGAAAAGAGAATGTATCGATTATAATAGACTTCTTTGATTTTAAGGATATGAGGTGATTGGTGTCTACATGCAGAATTGGGATCTGCTTGACGAGAAAGGAGTGTGTTCATCCCAAAATGATATCAGTGACGCCGAGTGGGTGTGCCAGAAGATTGGCATACCATTCCATGTCGTGAATTTCGTGAAGGAATATTGGCTGGAGGTGTTTAGGTGAGCAAAGATCATCCACCTTTCAAAGTTCGGTACCTATTATGTTTTTTCATTTCATATTAAGGCCTATTAACACAATGTATTAGCATGTATAAGTTAATGTGTGAACGATTTTGGTGGACCATAACGGATTATTTACCAATGTGGTTGGGGATTTGAAGTGAAAATTATACTTTCAGTGAATTGGTTCACACCACAGAAACCAATGTAGGTGAAAGAAAGGTCATGGGTTTGTCAGTGGAACCATTGAAAGGACAGGCATTATTCTAATGCAAGAATTATATCTGCAGCATTCCTAACTATTTTCAAGAGGAAACTAAGACTTTTTTTGTAATTGAGAACTTTACTACATGTTGTAGAGGATTTTTTTGATATTTCAATTCCACGGTATGAATGGTAGTGAAATTCATTAGAATTGCCATGAGTAAAATTTTCCCTGGACCGGGAATCGAACCAAGTACCTTTTCCCTTCCTGGCTACTGCATAGACCACTATGCTATTTTAAAATTGCCAATTACCAATCATGCAGGTAAGCACTGAACTTTTTCCAGCTGTTTGATTTCCCCTTTCAGATGAGGATCCCCTAGTAACTTATTCTAAGATAGGTCTAACAATAGGGTGGTTTCCTATTATTTTTATATTGTCTAAATCGAAAGATTATTACTCCTGGAGTACGCATTTCACGCTTTTAGATTTTTAGATGACAATATCTATTTTTCACAATTATTTGAACAGCGAAAACATGACGGGTAAGTATGAATGCTGGGAAAAGCTGGTGTGATGTCAGTCTGGTTCCCGCTGCTGCATTGTGAGGTGACCTTGGGGCAAGTATGTGTGCGCCACGGGGATGTAGGCTGCTAGCACGTAGCGCTTGGCTTAAATAAGGATTATTGATACCTTATCAAACGAAGGAAACTTTCCGACCTTAGGCAGTTTTAATAGGTGATTATTAAGAGATGTTTCCCTGAAGTCTGTGCCTTATGCATGCATTGGTAATTTCAGACGATGTAAAACTCCTATCTACTCATATAGAAACTAGGTCCCTGTGACGTCACGTGGAGTGGCATTGCGTGGGCACCAATCTGACCTTTTTCAAATGAGGTTAAAATTGACCATTAACATTTGTCTAAAGTGGGATTTCTAAAACCAAATAATTTGTATATTATGAATACACTAATGGTGGGTAAGGAATCGCAATCAATTCATTTAGTTTTCTTTGATAAAGGAAACTACCCTTTTGTTTTTTTTTTGCAGTTTTGCTGCTGCTCTTCCCCAGGCATCTCATGAAAATATGTGTATAATGCTCTCTATATTTGGTCGTTGTCCTTATAATATGAGGTCCCGATTGCAAATCCCTGCTTAACATCACTCCCAGATAATTACATATGTTTGTTTTCATCAGTAAATTACCATTGCTGTAACCATTCAGTATAGCAGGCCTAACTTTCTGAAATAAAATTAGTTTAGTTTTGTTTAGTAGATTTTTAACTCTGAAGTATTTTAAGTGCTGATGATGAATTTTTCTTCCAGCAATCTAGTTAATGATTATGAATCTGGACTTACACCTAACCCAGACATATTATGCAACAGGCACATCAAATTTGAAGCATTTTATAAGCATGCAACTGAAGAGCTAGGGGGTGATGCCATTTCCACTGGGCATTATGCTCGCACTACTTTTGGTGAATATCTCCAGAACTTCGACTCAACTAAAGGTAATTATGGATGAAAAATGTGTGCTGCTGTGTTATCTACGGAATTTAAAATCAAGTAAAACCTTTCCAAACGGTCACATCTCTCCAATGGTCACCTCTTTAAAATTTACCTAATTTAACCCTCTTGGTCCTGTCCTTCTTCCTGGGTTACTGGCGAGGGATGCGGAGGGTATTTTCATAAAAAGTAGCAATTAGGAGGAAAAAAAATCAGTACAAAGCTTTGTTAAAACTTTTGTGGGTACTCGTCATGTTGAATAAAAACTTTTGGGCTATCTCGCCGCGTCAATTTTTGGGTGGTGCCAATGCAACAAAACAAAAATTGTTGCCAAAGTAAAAGGTTTTAAACAGAGTCTCATCAGAGAAGCCATAGAAATATCTAAAGAGGAAAAGGACAATTTCAACAGGGACACCGGCTTTGAAATTAGCCGTACTTGTCAACCTGTAATCAGCAAAAACAATCATCAACCTACTCCCCCCACCACCTGACACAGATACCTATATATATATGAATTTAAATTCCCACCTCTTCAGAATCCTTCGAGAAAGCGACCAGCATCGGGCGGGAAACATTGGGGCCACCCAAAAAATGACACGGTGACATAGCCCAAAAGTTTTTATTCAACAATACAAAGCTATTTTATTATATATCCATAAGTGGTTTTTTTTTAATATTGAGTTTAAACTGGTTGATATTGACAACATATATTTTTATGTTTACTGAAATAAGTTTTAGCAAATTAATACATGAACTACGTAAGAGCCGATACATTGGCCTGCCGTACTTTTCGCCCGAGCAGCATAAGCCGATATATATCGACCCCCCACACTAGGAGGATTTAAGAAGCTTATTACAGAGTTTCCCAAACCTGAACTTTTTATTTCCGACCAGATAGCAAGCATCACACTTGTTTGCTGGGCGCAACAAGAAATAGTATACCTTTGGAATACACTGAATATTTTCCACCTTTTTATGACTGATTTATACTTATTGTATTTAGCAATAGACTGAGTTTGTCCAGGCTGTCAGCATAAAAAAAATCTGTACAAGTCATACCTTGCCTAATTTCCTGAGAGGCCAGGATATGTTTAATTTTCGCTTTTCTAATGAGAGCATGTGTATCAAGAAGGTGGGTGGGGAACAAGTTGAACTGAAAAAGTGTGTATGGAAAAACACTTGTGGACAATCACATTATTTTCTACGAATACACAACAGGTTTTTTGCTCACATGATTTTCCTCCATTTCATAGATGTTGAATTATTTGCCAGTCACTCTCAGGGTAATTCCCTGCCAGCTTGAGGCTTATGACAGTTTAGTACACAATTTCATAAGCAACAATCAAAGCAAATATCGTAATGATATTAGAATTTGAATTGACATTCATATTATAGCCAATTATTAATTGCTACGTATTATTATAGCCACTTTATCAGGTAGCTAGGAATATCGAATACTGAAATGATTTTTTTTAATGATTTAACATTAAGGTACAATAAAAATCTCTTCTTCTAATCAATTTAGTGCTTTTTAATCATTAAATGCTTTGCAATATGTACTGCCATTGCTTTTCCTCCTGTTTGGTGTGTTTTCAATTTCATTTATAAACTCATCTTAATACAGACAATAATTACATACTTTGGGGAAAATAGTGGCCAAGTGAAGATCATAGGCCGGCAACAGTCAGCCATCATCACCCCTTAGGTAAAAGTAAGAACAGGTTTTTTTTACCTATTTTTTTTTGGAGACGTAAATGAGAAAGCTCAGAGATATACCGTATAAGCTTGTGTAAGAGGCGCACACGTGTAAGAGGCGCACCCCTATTTTGAGGATCGAAGCTATAAAGAAAAAAATATTTGCGACATTTTTTTTATCCTATCGTGCGGTGTTGCAGACGTATGCCTGGAATTTCGACAGTTATCGAAATGTCCTCTTTCAGTACTATTTGAAAGAGGAAATTTTGATAACTGCGGCGGCATAAGAGGGAGTAGAAAGAGTTACGATCCTCTCTTTGCATACGTCATCGCTCTACGTTGCTTGTCATACTCACGAACAATTTTGTTTAAAAGCTCTCGCAGGAGTATTGCAATAGAATTGCAGCCGTGGAAAATTTTAAGGCAAAACACGACAGGCAAATGGCATGAGCTTTCCCAAGAGATTGAACAACAATCGGGGCAATCTCAGCGCCCTAGGATAATAACCACGTCGTAGATTTAAGGCCCCTTGCACACGCACCGATTTTGGACGGCCGGTAAAATATCGGCCGTCCACATTCCAATAGTGAACAATGGGAGAGCATTGGAGCTTGCACACGTACCGACCACACGCCGGCACCGGCAAAATGCCGGTTAGCTGCCGGCTATTGTCACTGTGGATCGCCGACGCCGGCTCAAAAACTTAGCAACGTATCGTTTGACCGGTAAAAATCCGGCGTGTGTGCAAGCATCGCTTCGCCGGTAAAATATCGGCCAATATTTTACCGGCCGTCCAAAATCGGTGTGTGTGCAAGGGACCTAACGGAACTACACTCGGCTCTCCATCAGCTAATGCCTCTGCCGTTTTTTTCCTTTCCGAGACTCCACAGGAAAACATCAAGCTACAGGGGAACAATGGAAACGTGTTTCATCCCTACCCCATTTCACCAACTGACCTTTTTCGGTCTACCAGGTTCAATTCCCCGAGTTTCTGGAGGTCAAATGCTACGTGAGTCACCTTCTGAGCTCGAAGATATCTCAATACCTTTCAGCAATTGTATGACACGCACGAGGTTCTAAAAAGAATTAGACCTTACGCGACTTATATCTTACAGAATTTAAGTTTTTAGTGCTCTAATTGATTGACACAAAGATTTATAGCTAAAATAAGGCTACTAATATTCAACATAGTCCAAACAGCACAATTTCGGAAGAAACAAGCGTAGCATGAGCGCATTCAAACGAGACGACACGGACTGGAATCTCAGGCAACGCAAACTGCGTATATCACATTGCTGCGCCTTCGCCCCTTCGCTTTAAAGGCAACGACGTCACATGCAAGATCGGACGTGTTCTTCCCTTGCTCCTTCGCTCGTAGCTTTAAATACGGAGGGAAGGGAGCCCTCTTCCCCTCGACCTCTCCTTCAGCGCTCTTCACTTATAAGCATTTCCGATTTCTTCTATCCACCATTAAGTCCAATAATGAGCACACTCGTCCGAATTTTTTCAACCGCAGGTTGTGACACCAATATTACTATATGCAGTATAAATGCCGCGGGATGCCCACTCGTGGCAATAAATTTAGCGCGCGCTCCGGAGCGAATCACCCCGCGCGATCTTTTCAATGTTCACCTCTGGGGTACCGACGTGACGGCGCGATGCTTGCAGGAAATTCAAACAGGAGCATTTTAAAAATACGTCACTAAGGGAGAAACTCCCCTGCCTGCCGCTTGATTTTGACCCAGGGTTTCAGATGACTGACTCACGCTGAAAACCAAGGCCACTCAGTTCCCCTTGAACTTGCAACCGGTGAAGGGGAGGGGGGGAAGATAAGAAGTTTGTGTAAGAGGCGCACCCCCATTTTCGGCTGCAATATCTGGGGGAAAAGGTGCGCCTCTTACACGCGCTTATACGGTATTGTTAGATGAGATGGGGTCAGGTAATGTGTGACCAATTTTATGAACTGCAAGCAAGGTCACTTTTCTGTTTACTATTTTCCTCTGTAATTGCTTCCAAATTATTACGTGAGAAAGTAATCTGTCCCTTTGCACTAATCCAAGAATTACAGAACAAGAGTTACACTTACTTTCAAGCCCCTCTGCCTACTTTCTAGTTGCACTATTTAATAAAGGTGTTACACTGCACCAAAACTTGGCTAATATCCAATGTTGCTGTGCTTGTATTTTGGCCTTCATGTTTTTGCCCTAATATACCTTACAACAATAGAGAAAGTTGAATTTTTTTTTTGGGAAAAAAGTGTACTCCATTTTTGGTGTTTAATTGTCGTACGTAGCTGTGTTATCTCATTCATCATCATGGGCTGCACTATTGTTTTATATTTTCAGTTTTTATTTATGTACTTCTAAATTATTTTATAAAAATTCTGTTTACTATTTAGTTTAATGTGTAAATTTACTTTTTGTGTTACATGTTTAGTTTTACCCCTGGTTACCAGTTTTTATACAATTCATACAGCATATTGGGGTTTTTATTGACTTAATGATAATTATTTTCCTGTAATCGGTGCTTTGTATACTAAATTTTAGAGCATTTTGATTTCAAATTTCACACTTGCTCTTTGTTTGAATCAGATGTAAATATATGAAAAGTAATTTTATAGTGTTATGCGTGTAATTGATTTTATTTTGTTTGATAGGAGTGCATTTGCTGAAAGCAAGAGATGAAAGGAAGGACCAAACATTCTTTCTCAGTCAAATACATCAGCGTGCTTTGCAGAGGAGTATATTTCCACTTGGTGACATGAAAAAGAGTGCGGTGAAGAAATTTGCTGCTGCAGAAAAATTTGCTCCTCTGTTGAAAAAGAAGGAAAGCATGGGAATTTGCTTCATCGGGTCCAGAAATTTCCAGGAATTTATATCCGAGGTATATTATTCTCTCCAAACCGCCTTGGTATTGCCATTTGTGGGATGAAGTTTCCTCTGTACAGTAAAACTTTGATTTTACGCAGTTGGAGGGACCGAAATATGGGCACTGTGTAAATTCAAAGTGTGTAAAATCAAGGGTTGGTATTGAGGAGGAGTATAGTTTTCAGGATAACAATTGCCTCTTATTTTTAGAAGGCTTGTTCATACACTTTTGTACAGTTTTAAGCCAGATCCGGAACCAGATAAAGTCTCATATGTGAGGTTTTATGCTAAAAGAGCATGAAATCTTCTTCAATCACGTCAGATATATGTTTCCCGGATTCAATTACTCATTTGGAGGCAAAAAAATGAAGCCTATAATAATCTTAATTACTCACAAGCAACACCACAGATGACATGTTACCTTAAGAGAAATAACGTTGCATTCCTGAATAATGTTTCCCATGGTTGAATTGCTAGCAGTTCTGGCACTAAGATTACTTCTGTTACCCAGGAGAAATTTTGGAATGGTGACACTAAATGCTCGCAGAGAAGCTAATTTTCAAATATTCTCATTAAAAGCAGTTTTCAGGAAATCCGTTTGACCACCTGAGATAATCAAAGATTGGAGATTGAAGAAATGAGGCATATGAGGATAGTCATTTAAATTAACCCCATTAACAGGGAGCAAAATTTCGCTAATATATCACAAAGCCTTTACACCCTGTAGGCCTGGGTTCAAGTCCTGGTAGTAGCAGAAACTTATCAGAGATGGCCCTATCCCTACTTGAGTGTAATGTGGAGGGCACTTCCAGTGCACCACTCTGTTCAGCAGATGGGACGTTAAGTCCTGGTCCCTTTGGAGCCTATCATTACAACCTGGCTAATGCCAATATAGGGTTCCTATCCCCCCAGCCCTTACTTCATGGCGCTAATGACCCCAGCTGTCGGTTGCCTCCTTCCAAATAGCATACCATAGATAATACGGAGCACACACAGGGTTCCCACTCAACCGTGAAAACCTTAAAACCGTGAATTAGCCGTGAATTTCGTCTACCGTGAAAAAACCTGGAAAAAGCCGTGAATTTCGTCCTAAAACCTTAAAAATCTCTCAATCTTGATAATAATACCTTCCCAGAAATTTTCAACTTCGTTCGTGGCGAGCGCACTTCTATTCATTGTGGCGAGCATCGTCGCATGGGTCAGAAAAGCGTGGGAAAGAATGTTGCCTGAAGAAAAAAAACATCTTTTCCCAGCGCAGGCCTTTTCTCTCCCCCCTCCTGAAATATGACACCACTTCTCATCAGCTTGTTTACTTTCCTCGACTGGCTTGGTTTCCCCTCCCTCGGTCACTGCTTAGTCCCTTTCCACCCAATGAGGCTTCCCACTGGCTGCAGCGACCACTTTCAAAACTAAATCTAGATGCCATTTGTTTCGAAAAATTTGAACGTTTATTCAACACCCTCAAACCTGTGATTGGAAGACCGCTAACCTGGACAACCTGCTATGCGCTGTGGACACTACGCTCCTTGCGTTTGAACCGGGCGACAGCGAGCTTTCGGCGCGACGTTACTAATTCTCGCGCGTTGCGGCCTGAAAACGAGAGAAGATTTCCGCTTATGGCAACACAGCATTACACGATCTTCGCATGCGTCGACCTGGGCCTTGCCAGTTTTACGTCGCAACCGGAAAGTTTGTGTGGAAATATTTGACGAGTGATAAAGTAAAGTGAAAGTGAAAATAACATGTTTCAGCAGGTATTTATTATGTCTTTATATATGTATTTCAAACCAAGTGAATTATAATGTACCTATTTGCACCTATCTAAGACAAGTTTTTTTTCCTCCTAACTCCTGCAGAAAAGAGGGTTCGTCTTACAATCGAATGCAAAATTCTCGGCGTCAATCGGGTTGCATAATTTTCGTCGGAAAAAATTATGGATACCTGAGGTTGCAACCTACTATATATAGCTATATGTACAACGAAAAATCAACGTCAAAAATACCTGAACAGTTATTTAGCTTATTTAATTTTGTGTTTAAGTGAAAAACTATTGCCATTTTAGGCAGCAGGTAAAGCGTGCGTGCCAATCAATCGCCGGGTGCACTTCTGCCGTGTCCGCGAGATCGCCTGCTTTCCCCCTGGGCTCGGCTCCATTCAAGTTAGAGCTTGATCAACTTACAAAATTTTTGTGTGATTGATTACAATTTACCTAAATTTTAACCAGAGGCGGATCCAGGATTTCTTTCTGGGGAGTGGGGAGCACAAGCCAAGCCGTATCCAGGATTTTGTTCTGGGGGGCACAAGGATACCTCATGATACAAAACGAGCGCAATGATAATGTGACCGTATTCAAAATCTAGCATATTTTTTAAGTGTCTGGGGGGTATGTGCCCCCGTGCCCCTCCCTAGATCCGCCTAGGATCGTAACGTTAAAGCCTCAATGCCGTCGCGATATAAACTGCTACAAAGTCGTTCCATTTTTCCCAAAACAACAGTATGAAGGGAACATGATTTGCCTCTGATTAGAGAGATCGATTCAGTTTTGGTTTCAGAGTATTACGGTAGCAGAGAAGTCATTAAACTGCCGCTTTCAAAAGAGAAGTTATGCGGTGGAACCTCGATCTATCGTTCCCGCATTGATCGTTCGCCGTTTCTGATCCCAAATAAAGTTCCTTATAGACAATGTAATTTTTTCCCGCATCTATCGTTCCCCCAAGTATCGTTTCTCGCATTGATCGTTTGAAGATCGTGGTTCCGACGCATAATTTTCCCGCACCCATCGTTAGACGAAAATGTGACGAAATAAATACAATGTGTAATTTTTGGCTAATAACGAATAGCACATAGTTGGAATCTTCCCCAAGAGATGGAACTACCATTGGGAGAAGCTCAGTGCCGTGGGAAAGTAACATTAGCGCATTTCCCAAGATCCGTTATCCCCCTCCATTCAGCTTTCGCCTCCCCCCTTCTGACGCTTTCCTCTTCTTCAAAATAAAAAAAGGCCCCAGCTCGCGTAAGGATTGTATTACGAAGACCCTAGCTTCGAAAAAAATATCGAGTTACACGAGAACAATAGAAACGTGTTTCCCGCTCCCCCCTCTTCTCACCCACTGACCTTTTTCAGCCTAACTCCTTCAAAGTTCCCAGTTCCTGGAGGTCAACTGCTGCATGAGTCCCCTATTAGCCCAAAAGGTATCTAACAATGATATTCAGCAATTGCTATTATGCTTTTATTAGATTGAAATGTTAGTAATTTGCACGTAATTTAAAAAAACGAGACCAAACGCGACGTATTTTAAGCAAGGAAATAGTTGGAAAAATACGATGGTGATTTTTGGCGAAACGCGATATCCTCGTAGCTGAGCTTCTCGGCAGTAAATTCGGCATTTTGTCCCGGAAACATGATATCAGGTTGTTATCAGTTATCAATTTACGAGCTATACTAAAAGTCTCACTTGTCAGAGTTACTGACGAAGGGATATCTTCTCAGGATTTTTGTTTCTCCCTACTTCCAATCCGAATTCATCTGCTCATCTGGCGCTACGATAGTTAGAAAAGAATGGGTATCTTTAGGGTAAAAAATTTCATGGCGCAGTCATATGGTCACGCTTCGCCCTCTGCAGTATGCTCTGCGTACCGTACGCGATAGCATCAGTTCCGAACTTCACCTCGTACAAGTGGTTCCCTACTTTCCAGGGTGGCTGGACTTCGAACCACCAAGTGTTTTCCATGCGGGTTTAATAAAGTCAGGTTTCATTTTCACTAGTTTAATTTTATTCGTCTTCGGACCTTGGCCACTCCGAAGAAACTATTGAGAACTTTAAGAGATGGACTGAAAATAATTGAACACGAAGAAAAGAATCCGGGCTAGATGCGCGTGAATATTGCAGAGCGCCTTGGGTTGTCCGCCAGCACATGATGGTAGGGGTGGGGGTAGAGTGAGCTACCTTGAGCTACCTGGAGAAAACAAATAGAGATATGAAGGCGAAGATCCAGATGAGCGTGCCACTGACGATTAACGCAACATTGTTCACGCTTTACACACTACCTCAATTATATTAAAAATATATTCATTAGACAGGAACAATTCAAGTAATAGACTATTTTTGGCCTTCGTCATCCATCTCACAACCAGTCACTGTGCCGGCGAATGCGGTTGTTTTAGGCACAACATGCACATAGCTCTCGTGAATACGTGTACTGGAAATGGTGTTTGATGGATAAGAATTTTTACATCAGACTGAAATCCATGATAGCAGTGTAAATTCCGAGTGGAGAGCAAACATTTTTTTTGTGAGGTGGCGTTTTCCTTCAGAATTTTGAAAGAGATATGGGTCGAATCAACAATATGACCTATGTGTCTTGATAAAGTACTACTATTCCTGTTATTATCTAAAATATTGTTTGAAACCTTTAATTACTCGCCAAAATCTTGCGTTTCCTGGGACATAGGCAACCTAGCAAAAAATAAAGCATTGATTTTTTTTCCGCATTCATTTTATAATCGTAACGTTATTAGAAAAAAAAATTTTTCCCCCAGTGGAGTTCCAAAAAAGGAGGGTAGTCTTAGAATCGTGTTCGTCTTAGATTTGTGCTAATACGGTGTATGAAATTGTTTTTCGATTTATTATATTCTATAAACAATTTAAATAAAATATTTTCCGTTAAATAAGAATGATTGGGGTGGGGGAAATTCGGCTACTGTGCAGTAATAACGTGCGCAAAAAACAATCTCTCGGCGAGGAATTGAAAAAGGACTTCGGGTGTCCGGACGGAAGAAGGTCCGAAGGGTATTCGGCGTCGAGGCAAGAGCGCGGTTAGGCTGGTCCTTTAGTCGGCCCTGAATTTTGCAAACGATAGTTTACGTCATAACAGATATCACTTTTCATTGCGGCGTTAACATTCACAGCGTTTGCCGCGTACGTTAATTTTCTGTTGATATACGGCCAGTGATTTTCTTATTGTTGGCTTATTAACGGACCGTGAATTTAGCGAAATCTTGACCGTGAAAACCTGAAAAAAACCGTGAAAACGTGAAAAATAACCGTGAAAACCTGGAAAAAGCCGTGAATTTCATTATTCAGGTAGAGTGGGAACCCTGACACAGGACCCGGGATATTCGGAAATTTAGATTTTTCCGGTGTTTGGATCACTTTTTTTAAGTGAGCTATTTAAATAACCGCGCAACTGCCGTCATGTCATAAAAAATGATTACAGTAAAACCTCTTATGTAGTGAACCTCTTTACATCGTAAACCTCCATACTTCGTACCAACCCTCTGGTCCCGTCAGATTTACATGTAAATATATAGGCAAACCTCTATATAGTGAACCTCTTTATCTCGTAAAACCTCCATATATCGTACCAACAAGACAGCCCCGAGACGGCCTAACTACCTCCGCAAATCGTACCGAGACAACTTCTAGTAGAGACCATTAATGCAGCCGCGATTACCTACATGGGATGACATTTTCAGCGATAAATGTTTCACGCTTATTTTTTTCTTATACACCTTTAATAATTTTCACGTTAACCATTAGTTAGGGCATCGAACTATCCTAATCGTATTAAGTGACGGTAAATGACGACAGAACACATCGTTTTCCTTCAAATCATGGTCAAAATCGCGTGATAGCACTCGCTTCCTTTTACTGATGGCTTTATTTTCTTGTAAGTGCCTACATACTATGTTCAGTTAATAAAAGAGGCGACCAGCGCAGCCTATAATCACTTGCTGACGGAAATATTTCAACTAACTTCACTCCCATCCACGGAGACCGAATTACTCGACCTCATTGCTACTTCCGCTTCTAAAATGAAAATATTTCATGAATTTTTCGCGACTTGAAATGAATCAAATACAGTTTCGCAATTATTTTATTCCCATATTTCCCGGTGTAGCACTTTCTTACTACCGCCTTGATAATTTTTTCGATGCTTTCGTGAACGATCTTAGTTTAAAATTTATTGCGCTTAGCGACAGTCATATGTCTTGACTGCGTATTTTTGCCGCGAAATCTGACTCTTCCATCGGGAGTCCGGGACGTCAATTTCTAGCAATACTGAACGAAAATAAATCCATGCGCGACAGTGTTAGGTGAAGGAGACAGCTAATTAGCTGATACGCGGTAGGGCAATGAAATTTTTTTCCGTCGCCGCCGCATTCTGAAGTAGTTCGCCCCGCATTCTCACCGGGAAATCACGTCCTTTCGCAGACCTAGCGTTTCCGTGTGCCCGCGACAGAGTTTCTCTTCGGAACGCTACGTGCATTGTATTTTGGAGAGAGGGAATTCAACAAAATTTTCAAAATTATGCTCAATTTTTTGTCTATTTTTTGTATTAGTCACGTGTTTCTTTATTTTTTTATAATCTTTAACAAGTCACATGTTATAAGAATGATAAATCAATTCTAAAAGATATAATAAGGAGTATTTTCAATTATTTGCCATAAAATATGAAAATTACTTAATTAATCATAGGCTGATGATGGATTCAAGAAATAAAAGAAGGCGACTGCTTGACATTACCACATAATTAGCAATTTTCCTAGCCATCAACGAGGACAGGCAGAAGGCAGTGACCTTTGGAATACCATCATTCACCCTCACATCTATTGTAAACAACCGAGGAAAAACAGAAGAAACTGTAAATCTAGGCTGCGCAAATAAAAAAAACTCAGGCAGTTAAATATGAGGATGAAGAAATTATGTTTAGAAATATAAAACTATTGTTCTTTCCTCCGAACACTATTAGTAAATTACAACCCTTAGACCAGGGAATTATTTCTTAGGTCAAAAGGCATTAACGAAAAGAGCTAGTGATTTATTTGTAGTGAAAATGGCATTAAAAAGTGCTCATGGAATTGAAAACATTATTTCGAAAGAGCTTGAAAATTTTTTTAAGCAAACCCATTAACTAATTTATTTTCTAAAAAGGCCTCTTGAACAATTTACTTTTGTGTAATCATTAAATTGTAAATATATGTTTAAATATATTAATATAATGGCTTAAAAGACAGTAGCACCTTTCATTTCCCAAGGATATAAAAAAATGGTGCAGGCAGGCAGGCAGTGGTAGGCCTACCACTAAAACCTCTCTATAGTGAACCTCCATACATCAAATTGCCCAAATTTTGGTCCCCTCCATTTCGATGTAAAGAGGTTTTACTGTAATAGCCCGGAACAATTTTCCCTCTTTATAATTTTTTACGCATTAAAAAAGCATTTTCCCATGAAATTTTAGCATTAATAGATTGAATCTACCGGGTATTTGTCTATAAATTGTCTATATATATATATATATAACTGGGGGTAGGGTTTTGGGCATTGTAAACACATTGTTTCACAGTGTTGGGCTTTGAAGAAATGGGTAGTGATAGAAAAGGAAAATAGGCCAGGAACAATTCATTCAGCACATTCAATTTTTTCTAGCCTTACGTACGTACCTAACGTACTCTGCTGAATGATCGTAATCAGTGGGGTAGCCAGGAATTTTGTTAGGGTGAGTCCAAAACCAGGGGGAAAATTTTTGAAAAACAGGGCACTTAGTAGAGGGTTTTAAACTAATTTTAACACCTTTTGTAAATGAAAAAACCTCATTTTTCATAGAAATCTTTTGTAATGATGTTTTTTAAATATTTATTTTTCTTTTATGAAGCAAAGTAATTGGGTTTTTTATATTTTGGGGGGGTATCCGGTCCCCCTTCTCTTGGCCAATGGTCAGAACCATTGTAGTGAAGCAAAAATAGCTAATTGTATGCCAAGAAACAAATTCAGTGTGTCCTTTTACAGTACTACAGTAGACTCTCCTTAATACGAACAACCTTATTACGAAGTAAATCATTGGTTCCGACTAAAAGGCCTATCCAATCTACAGTAAATGAAACATTATTACGAAATTACGAATCTCAGTTGCGGTCTCGGGGGTTACAAAGTGAACTATATTACGAAGTTCCACAGATAAGCAATGATGTTTTTACACTATGTATATGCTACGTCAAAATATTTGCACTACATTTAAGTTCTCTTCGTGCGCTGTGCCCAAGAGTGTCAGTTATAGTTCTTTCTTCAGTAGGAGATACTTCAGTATCCATGCAACATCGTAATAAGCTTCATTCCTGTGGAATCATGGTGATACACTCATTACCGCTCGTAAATTGGACCTAGAGTTAGGCCTCTTCCTATGCAAATTTGATTTACTAACTTTCAGAGATTCAGAAAACTCAAGCATGCCCTAAATTTCAAATTTGGCGCTTTTTGAGTTGGCCGATGCGATGCTGTCTGGCGTTGAGGAACTTTTACTTTAGGCATAATGGGGAATTCCACTGAAAATGGATGATTATGTGATAAAAAATATCCTTCATGCTGAAAATTACAGTGGAAGCAGTTCTTCTCTAACCTGCGTAGTATTTGTAAAATTCCAATTTGAAAATTGTCTTCGAACCTTGCGCTCTAAATGACACTTCGCCATGTTGGATGATCGTGACGTCAGAGTCCAGTAAACAATACGTTTATGTGGTGCCAGTAGAGAGTAGACTATTTTTCCCATTTTTAGAAAAACCTATGTATCTCTCTGTACAATTTAATGTCAATTTCATCATCAGTCATGTGAAATATTTATCCTGAACAACTGACAGGTTTAAAGAATGTATGCATACTGGAAGATGCAACACAGTCTTGACAAATAGCGCTAATTTTTTTTTCATCATCCTTATCTACGGCGATTTCCACAGTATTAGAAAATAACTAAATTAATCTACCTTTAGAATGTTTCCAGGATGCGTCTTTTCGAAGTTGTAGTCAACCATTGCGCAATACACGCACCGTAATACTGTTAGACTATTCATAACTGTTTTCACCCACCCTTCAAGGTTTGAATCAGTATCATCGTAGATGTTTGTTATTGTCATTACTGTTTTGTTATTACCATGGAGCGAGTCTGCTTACTCGCATTCTGACGTCACAAGGCGTTCTTGTAGCTCAAAGGAATTTAGTAATTTTTGCGAACTTTGAAGCTCTCTAGCAGCAAGAATATTGAGAATTATGAAGTCGTATTTAACATGCATTCATAAATTTAACTTACTTATCTAGACATGTTTAAAAAAATTACCTTTTTAATTTTATGAGAGCATCCCATTTGAACAAAGTATAAATGAATCCGGTGTGAAGTCAGTTAGCGTTTTGCCTGCTCTTCCTTCCCACGTACAGCAATATTTTCGGCTCCGACTACGTTGCACACCCAGCTAGATCAGTTCGTCACAATCGCACAGTTGGAGTTGATGCACATCTGTGATGCAGTGTTGCATTCTGCAGGATAACCGCACTCATCGATGCCTTGCATAGGTTTATCGACTAATGAGCAAGGTATCGGAATGCATCTTGTACATATATCGAGCACTTACTGCATTTGGGAAGTTATCAACCCTCAATTGTATCATGCTGCATTCTTCAGCTGAGAAAATGGAACGAATGTGTTTGCGTTTATATATTTCCGCGTAATTTAATCGCATATATTACACTTTACTCTGAAGTGATTTTGCAGTGTGAGAAGATTGAAGAGACAAGAAATTTTGACTTACTATGTTTTTTCGACAGTTCCTAAAAGAAACGGTCATACGAACTTCATTATTACGAACCTCAGGTTTTTTGGCCCCATGAACTTTTTAATAATGAGAGTCTACTGTATTGGCTGGATTCAATCCCAAAGATAAGGTTTATATGCTAGATAAGTCTGGTGTTTATGTACCTGTGCTTATAAATTGACATTTTATTACCTTTTTTTCAAAAATGTTAAATATTTTGATAATTACAGTATGTGACCTCCCATCCTGGAAATTTTGTGGATGTAGACTCGGGGAAGATAGTTGGGAGACATGATGGGATACACCAGTGGACAATTGGTCAACGTAGTCGGATTGGTGGTTGCAAAGAACCCTTCTACATAGTGGAGAAAGACCCATCAACTCAGAACATATATGTGGTGAGGGATCATCTCGGAATATTGTTGGTCACTATTTTGTTGCAATTATTTGCTATATTTGTTTGATTTTTATTTCAATGGAGTTTGTGTTGATGTTGAGTGTAATCCTTTCAGCAGAATATATCTCCCATCCTCTGCATGGTTTCCAACAATTTGTTAATTCCTAATCAAATGTAATTTGTTAATTACCTTTAACTTTGATCCTTTAATGAATTTAACCTTCAATCTTTTAAAGCTGTAATCATAATTTAATCCATAACCTGAGGACTCCTTAGTTGTACCCAGTGACGTTTTGGCAGAATTAGTAGGGCTGGAACGCACTTTCCTTAACTTTCTTTAAAAGTGAAGTATTTCTCTTATGTTTTTTATATTACAAGCCATTATGTACATTTTATTACCAAATTTGTTGTTTTTGTTACAAATGTATAAATTAGAAATTTTGAGGCAACAAAATTGATGAAAGTGCTATTGGACTATTATGTCTTTTGTTAACCAGTGCCGGAACGGCGCTCTTGTACATAACGGCATTCTTGTGTATTCCGGCACCATAACACCTCTGCTTGTACCCTAGGAAGACCAATATTTGTGTCTCTCATTAAATTAGATAAGATTTGCTTGATGGTGGGGTGGCACTAGGTGCCACCTGGGCACTTAGACCTAACATAAATCTCCTGATTACTGGTTGTTCGGTAAAACCCATCCTGAAGTTTGCTCTGGGAATATGGCTGGGTGGTATAATTGGCTAGCATGCCTGACAGCCAATCAGAAGATCCGGGTTTGAATCCTGGCTGTGGCAAATATTTTCTCATGGCAAACTTCATCCTTGGTGTATACAAATTTGTACTCATGCACATGACTATGTACGAAGCTGCTTGTTTCATGCTCATTTCAGTACTTCGAGTTTGAAACAATTTCCTAAGATTAAATTTTCATTTAGATGTAGACAAAGTTTTACTATTTTAGCTACCCAGTCTAAATTTTTGTCGAACACTAGTTGATCCTTACACAATTCTATAAGTAACCTTACACAATTCTATAAGTAATCCAATTAAGTAAAACGGATTAAATGTAAAAATTTCTGTGACCTCTGGGGAGGGGGGGGGGGGGAGGGTTTATCCCCCAAACTCCCCTCCCCCCCTCGCTTCACCACTGGATGTGAGCCAACACTTTAGCCGTTCCTTTTCATAAATGCAAACACCGAAGATGGCTAACCTTAAAAATCTTTAATGCATTTTATCTTCCTGAGTGATCCTCTAAGACTCTACCTCTAGTTTGTGCATTATGCATTGTCTGTACAAATAAAGAAATGCTAGATAGTTAGAAGAGTATTTAATACAATATGTGTGTTTTAACTACCGTATAAGCTTGTGTAAGAGGCGCACACATGTAAGAGGCGCACCCCTATTTTAAGCATCGAAGCTATGAAGTAAAAAATATTGCGACATTTTTTTTATCCTATCGTGCGGTGTTGCAGACGTATGCCTGGAATTTCGACAGTTATCGAAATGTCCTCTTTCGGTACTATTTGAAAGAGGAAATTTTGATAACTGCGGCGGCATAAGAGGGAGTAGAAAGAGTTCCGATCCTCTCTTTGCATACGCCATCGCTCTACGTTGCTTGTCCTACTCACGAACAATTTTGTTTAAAAGCTCTCGCAGGAGTATTGCAATAGAATTGCAGCCGTGGAAAATTTTAAGGCAAAACACGACAGGCAAATGGCATGAGCTTTCCCAAGAGATTGAACAACAATCGGGGCAACCTCAGCGCCGTAGGATAATAACCACGTCGTAGATTTAAGGCCCCTTGCACACGCACCGATTTTGGACGGCCGGTAAAATATCGACCGTCCGCATTCCAATAGTGAACAATGGGAGAGCATTGGAGCTTGCACACGTACCGACCACACGCCGGCACCGGCAAAATGCCGGTTAGCTGCCGGCTATTGTCACTGTGGATCGCCGACGCCGGCTCAAAAACTTAGCAACGTATCGTTTGACCGGTAAAAATCCGGCGTGTGTGCAAGCATCGCTTCGCCGGTAAAATATCGGCCAATATTTTACCAGCCGTCCAAAATCGGTGTGTGTGCAAGGGGCCTAACGGAACTACACTCGGCTCTCCATCAGCTAATGCCTCTGCCGTTTTTTTCCTTTCCAAGACTCCACAGGAAAATATCAAGTTACAGGGGAACAATGGAAACGTGTTTCATCCCTACCCCATTCCACCAACTGACCTTTTTCGGTCTACCAGGTTCAATTCCCCGAGTTTCTGGAGGTCAAATGCTACGTGAGTCACCTTCTGAGCTCGAAGATACCTCGATATTTTTCAGCAATTGTATGACACGCACGAGGTTCTAAAAAGAATTAGACCTAACGCGACGTATATCTTACAGCATTTAAGTTTTTTGAGCTCTAATTGATTGACACAAAGATTTATAGCTAAAATAAGGCTACTAATATTCAACATAGTCCAAACAGCACAATTTCGGAAGAAACAAGCGTAGCATAAGCGCATTCAAACAAGACGATACGGACTGGAAACTCAGGCAACGCAAACTGCGTACATCACATTGCTGCGCCTTCGCCCCTTCGCTTTAAAGGCAACGACGTCACATGCTAGATCGGACGTGTTCTTCCCTTGCTCCTTCGCTCGTAGCTTTAAATACGGAGGGGAGGGAGCCCTCTTCCCCTCGACCTCTCCTTCAGCGCTCTTCACTTATAAGCATTTCCGATTTCTTCTATCCACCATTAAATCCAACAATGAGCACACTCGTTCGAATTTTTTCAACCGCAGGTTGTGACACCAATATTACTATATGCAGTATAAATGCCGCGGGATGCCCACTCGTGGCAATAAATTTAGCGCGCGCTCCGGAGCGAATCACCCCGCGCGATCTTTTCAATGTTCACCTCTGGGGTACCGACGTGACGGCGCGATGCTTGCAAGAAATTCAAACAGGAGCATTTTAAAAATACGTCACTAAGGGAGAAACTCCCCTGCCTGCCGCTTGATTTTGACCCATGGTTTCAGATGACTGACTCACGCTGAAAACCAAGGCCACTCAGTTCCCCTTGAACTTGCAACCGGTGAAGGGGAGGGGGGGGAAGATAAGAAGTTTGTGTAAGAGGCGCACCCCCATTTTCGGCTGCAATGTCTGGGAAAAAAGGTGCGCCTCTTACACGCGCATATACGGTATTTAAATATTTGATAGATTTTCATGTTTTTTTCTATTCTTCTAGGCTATGGGGACTCGCCACCCTGCTCTTTACACAGACTTGGTAATGACTGATACACCTCACTGGATACATTCACCTCCGCCTCAGTTAGTCAAGGATGGAGTCCTCGACTGTGATTTCCGATTTCAGCACACTCATTCCTTGTTGAAGTGTCAAGTTTTCTGTGCACACAGTGGGAGACTCATTATTCGTTTAGCAAAACCACTGAGAGCAATAACTCCTGGTCAGGTAAGCTTCTTCGTTTGCTCCGTTACTCCACTCATTGCACCTAATTTTATCAGAATATAATATACCTCTTCATTTAACCTTTCACACGTGGTATGAACAAAGTATCAAGAAGAGAAAATAATCATTATTGGGTATCAAGAATTATCAAAGAATGGTTCTAGTCTCAGGGATTGATGGAATATACTTAACACAGAAAATAAAAATGTCAGACTGATTACAGATTTTTTTGGCTGAAAATTCCACCAGATACAGCACTTATATAGATGTGAAGAAGAATATTTAAATAAATAAAAGATTGTAGCACTTTTCCACAAAATTGTAAATTTTGTGGAAAAGTGCTACAATATTTTATTTATTTAAATGTGTCTAACTTCCACCAATTGAAGCCTGAATCTGTTGAACTTATGTGAAGAAGAATCCCAGCCTCACTAGTTCCCCTTAATAAAGCAACCAGCATTGGTTGTGAAATGTTGGGGCCACCCATACATTGACACTCTGGAATAGCCCAAGAAGTTTTTAATCACCATGGAATATACTTATGAAGCAGGGTTGATAAAAATCATGATTTTTTTTCAAAAAAATCATTTTTGTTGATTTTTTTAATTTAAATAAGATTTTATTGATTTAAATCGGATTTTATTGATTTAAATGAGATTTTTATGATTCTCCATTCATCAAAAATTCAGTTACTTGCAAAACTAACTATTTGGGCAGCATATTGGAGAATGATCGTTTGCAGAAACAATAAGAGGCAAAATACTCTAAACTGAATAAAACATTTAGTCAATCAGGGGAGAGAACTATGGAAATGCCAATGGTATCAAATTAAAAATTACACCAACATAATATAAAATTGCCATTGGAAGTATCAAATGTGCTATATTATGCGGTTCTAAAGCATATGAAGTTTAGAAAAATTCTGTAATTGCAACTTTGTATGGTGCCTACGCTTAGTAGTTAAATCAGAAAACAATTTTTTTTCAACGGATACGCTAGTATTCTAACCAAAGCCTTTTTTTAAATTTTCATGTTACATGCATTCCTACAGTATCATTTCTATTTAAGAGCCACCATTGTGCTGATAACTGTCGATTCATTGTATTGATTAAGAAATAAAAATCAAAATTATACACTTGCAGCTTCCTTTTCTTGACTCTTTAAAAATCAAACATATAGATCACATTATGATTTAAATCACCTGATTTTTAAAAATAAAAATCAAGTGATTTAAATCATGATTTAAATCAACCCTGATATGAAGATAACACGCTTAGAACCTAAATGTCATAGCCACCCAACACTGCATTCATAGTCGCCACTTTGTTTTGGATGCATTGAGTGTTTTGGTGTAATATGGTACATTGCTGACCCATTACATTTTCTGGAGTGTTGTTTCCATCTTTGTCTTGTTTTGTCTTCTTTTTTTGGCCGTCTAACCATCTGGCTCTGGTTCTGCAATTGCAATGGCTCTGCAGAAACAGACGCATCAGATGCTAGTGAAGTGGTTGGCCATAAATCTTAGGAGGCTCTTCTGTTGGCCGGGTCATGGCCATGAATATTTGACCTTTTCAGGAGCAAGGGGTTAAATCGGAACTCTGGGGTATCATTTGGCCAAGTTACTTGTTTCTTCAATTCTCGGAGAAGAGAGAAGTCTGCTCATGCCTTGAAGGCAACGGAATTTTAGGGGGAAAATAACTTTTTAGAAGTAAACTCTTTCCAGTATAACTCTACTTAGTGTTTTTTTATCTCTTCATATGTAGTTTGTGGTTTGTCTCAACTCTTAAAATAATTGAATCCACCTGTTCATGCCACAAAGTTGCTAGTGATAGTGTCGTTTCCAATATCCCAGAGTTTTTGGCGATCATATTTGCTAACTGAGCTATTTTTATTTCAGTTCTCTCTTCACTTTTCTTTTGTTAAACACTTCAGTGAATGAAACTTCTTCACTTGCATGTTCACCAATGTTTTTATAATTAACTTGAAGCTCTGAATTAGCTTGCCCACTGTTCACTAAAGTCAGCTGTTTTATTTTTCGGCATTGAGTTTGAACTATCCTTCAACATAGTTTAAGAATGCCGGGATAGCCATGGTATTCTTAAATTAAGTAGAGAATGACTGCCTCTATGTGGTCAAAGTTCGGGCTTTGCTCTCCGTCTGTGGCGCTGTGCACAAGATTTGGACTGCTTGTGGCATCGTATGCTCAGCAATCCATGCCACCTTGTCTGGTATTGTCCTCAAATTTTCACAGGGGTGAATGTCGCCTCGGTAGCTTTACTAGTTGGTAGACCGGGAATCGGGAGATCTGGGTTCAAATCCTGGTCAAGGCGAATGATTTTTTCTCAGTGGATTTTTCGCACTATCCTTCGGCATGTTCCTTGAAGCTGAAAATGATGATGGGCCTTCTTTTGGTGCCGTGGGTTTTTCTTTTAGCAAAAACTTATCGCGCTTGACAAACAAAATAGGTTTTACCTCCTTATTCTTATTTCCCAGCTTTTCCAATTCATTTTTCAGGAACTCATATGTCGTCGGCCATGCTTACAATTGAGTGTTTTGATGAGCTGCATGGCATGCATCTCCAATGTATGTCGTGGTTCTCCAGTATTGCTTTTTATGATACATCATAGAGCCCAGTGCACTTAAAGTGGAATATACAAGGGCATAAATCACGAAGCACGACTTTTTTTGTTTACTTTCAATGATAATTTGCAGGAGCTGCACTTGCAAACACTATTACCATCCGCAGCCTTCTTATGCTGTTGGTTGTTTGAATCTCTGATGTAAAGTTCACAATGTGCTGATTTCAGAGGTGGCTGGAAATAAATAAATAGGAATAATAATCATAATCACCGGTTGACAATCCTAAGACGTGACGCAGCTCTCCACTCAATTCTCCTATCATCTAATCTTTTCACTTCTACATGTTTCTTATCTTTCACATCCTTCTTTACCTGTGCCTTTATTTTGTTTGGGGTCTTTATTTTCTGTTCTTGCATTCTACTTGTCCCTCGACGATTGTCTTCATCAGGCCATCATGTCTCAAGGTATGTCTTATAAGGTCGTTCCGTCTTCTTGCTAACGTTTTCATGAGGCTTCTCTTCTCTCCTACTTTTCATAGGAATTCTTCATTACTTACTTGGTCAATCCATTTGATCCTCATCATTCTTGTGCATCATCACATTTCGAAAGCCTCTACCCTCAATTTCTTCACAGGAATATAATACATACTCAGTAGCTAATACATAATCACTATGTATGATGAAGTATAATTGCATTCCATGTCTATGCCATTCCACGTGATTCATTACATTAATTTAGACTGCATTAATTCACATTTTCTTTATTTTATTCATTTTGTGAGATCCCAGGCCCCTATTATAGATCCACTCTTTTATTCACCCCTGATACTCACTTTTGTTTCAAAGCAGGGAGTGAGTTTGAAATTGCTATTTTCAATTGCATATCTTTTTTTCAGTATGCTGTGCTCTACCTTGATGAGGAGTGTCTTGGAAGTGCAAGAATCACAACCCCAGGTCCTACACTCCATGCATTGGGTGTGAATAGTAAAGGAATGGAACTAGACTGCAGGTGATACATAGCTATGATAGCCACTAGTAGACGCCAAAGAGTCAAGGCCGCTATTGGCTGACATTTTACAAGCAGTATTGTTGAAGTTCTGCCCTCTTGGAGACTTGAGTTACCACGAGCAGCTGATAGCAAAAGCAGTGGTTGCCAAGCTGTTGCCACTTGTGGAGGCCACTTGCGGCTGAATAAGCGTGCAAAATCACTAGCAATTGATCACCACAGCTCTGCCTCCACTCCTCAGTGTTTCCAGGCTGAGCACAGAAGTGGTTGCCAATCAAGAGTTTTCCCTTCATATCCTGGACAGTTGGTTTGTCCTTTTCACAGCTGGCAGTACCATTGCCAGTTTCTGAGCCTTGGGGACAATTTTGTGTTTATGTAGTACTGAAAGGTCGATGCTTTCCTAGTGTCCAATTGAGCTAACTTAAGAGCAAATGGAGGATAATATTTTGAAGAACAATGACTTAAAAAGAAGTCAAACTTTTATTGTTTTTTATTGATTAATAACTTTATACACCAGCAGTTTTAAGAGAGTTCCTAACGATGTATAAATTTTTATAAACTTTTAACTCAAGTCTTAATATTTTGTACACAGTGAATGTGTGTGTGAAATGAAATGGAATTGTTTTGTTGAAGTTAATTTTGTGTAAAATCATTTCTGCCTCTTTTTTGTGGTTTAGTTGCTTGCTGTAATGTTATTCTTTTTGTTACCACCAATTCTGAGCTTTGAAGATTAACGTAGCCGTACCTGCCAAATGTTCGTAACTTCTCATGCTGGATCTCTGTCATCAATGTGGATGCACTCGCAGAATAAAAACAAGCCTTGAAGTGGGAAGGGAGTAACCTAACAAAATAAACGTCACTTATCTCTCTCATCACAATAAAATAATTTAGTCTCTTTTTGCATAATTTTCAATGATGCAAAACTATAATTAGCATCATACTTAATTATAATTAAATGCACTAAAAATAATATTGTACTCCATTAAACAATATCATAGTCTTCCTCTTCCACCAACCCCTCCAATATGTTGGATGGGATCACATGTGATTTTGTGATTACATATTTGTAGGATGGTGAAGTGCATGTTTCATCATTTATGTGTCATTATTTTTATTTCTGAATGTGATTTCGAGTAAATTTACCTCTTTGAAACCTCAGAAAAGTTAATTTTCTAGTCTATGCAAAAGGTGAAGCCTGTGTGAGAATGGTTTTTGTATGAAACTCATTTCAGGAGAGTATGAAATTTATTTTACAACTAGCGGGCCACCCGGCATTGCTTGGGAAGGGTATTACACAGAGAAGTGGGAAACTTGGAATGTGAAATTCATGGTCGCATAGCAGGATTTTTTTATTTTCTATTTGAGTATTAGGTGTGCCTACCGGGCAAGATTTCCAACCCCAGAGTTGTATGACGTGACATAACAAACGGTAATGAGAAAACAATGTGACAGACACAACCAAAAGTAGCACTACTTTACTATGGGGTTTGATAGCTTGAGATGTATCTTTGTTCTAACTTTTGTCTTAATCTGTGCTGCCATATAACAATATAATAATAATGTTTTTATTTCTGTTGGTTAGCAAGTAACATAGAAATTGTCAAAGGAAAAAAAAACAAAAATGATAAATGAAGATAATGATACATTATAACAAACAGCATTGGTTAAGTAGCAGAAAATAAAAAACACAACAGGACTCAGTAAAAAACAAATACAGTAAGTTCAAGTATGACCACAGTCACACTTTCATACCATGAATTCAGAAATGCAATAATATGCTTTTTCAAGAAGCAAATTCTTGACACGGTTTTTGAACACTGGCAGAGAAGTGATTTAATATCAGATGGTAATTTGTTATAGATATTTGAGGCTGAATGATGAGGACTAGGTAGAGAGGAAAGTAGAGGCTTGGGATAGTGGATGTCAGTACTATTTCGTGTGTGGTAAGGTGCACATCATGGTGAGAGGAGAATATTTGGGGGTTTTGTTTGACAGATAAGGAACAATTAAGTATATAAAGGGAGGGAAGTGTGAGGATTGTATGGTTCTTGAATAAAGATCTGCCAGGGGTACGAAGAGGGAGACAAAATATTGCCTTTAATGGCCTGCTTTTGAAGGGAAAAACTCTCTTGGGAAAGGTTGCCATTTCCTCAGAATAAAATGTTATATGAGATGTGAGATTGAATTTGGAAACATGGGAACAAACAGGCCTCTTTTGTGTTTGTTTTACAATTCATGTCTGTTGGAAATATTACTTGTGGAAAACAATTTCAAGTCAATAAATAAGGAAAAGTGTTTCAAATGATAATCAATACAGTGTCAAAGCACTGAATAAGACAGCTGATAACCTGCTAGAAGGGAAATGAGATTTAAATCACTCTCTCCTGTCCTCTGGAAATCAGTGCATCAAATGAAATTTGAAAGATTCTGATCAGATTCAAGTTAGGTTCAAAACTGTTAGAAGTCAAGTTTTTCTTTCCTGGTCTATTAATGCAGTAGGTTTGAAGCAAATTCGTGTTCCCAATGGCTCTCATATTTTGAAGGGTCGAGTCTAATGATGGGGTAAGAGCCTAGGATCCTGGTATGGTTTGGTATTTGGAGGAGGCGACCGACAGCTGAGGTCTTTTGCGCCATGAGGGTAGGGTGTGGAAGGAAGGGTGGAGAGAAACCCGGCGTTGGCATTAGCCTGCTCTTAACGAAAGGTGCCAAGGGAACACGGCTTAACGTCCCATCCGATGGACGGAGTGTTGCCCTTGAAATGTCCTCCACACAACACTCAAGCAGGGATTGGGCAGTCTCTGAAAATTCTCTGCCACCGCTGGGATTTGAACCCGAGCCCACGGGGTGGGAAGCCAACACTCTAGCCACCATACCAACCCGATCCCTGCCTAGGATCCTGCTGAGTTGTGTCCTCGAGGACGGGCAGTTATACCTCTCCAGAGGACTCCAAAAGTGGCTATACTTGGGAAAGTATTTTCCTCGGCAGGACTTGCTAGCATGATAGGGTTAACCCTTTTGCACCCAACGATGGATGTAGCTGACGACCATCTGCATACAAAGAAGACCTAACACCGTGTATAGTCAGATTTTTCAATGCGAACAAGAAGACGACAGCTAAGCTGTCACCAGAGAAGGGAAGTGACAGCTAAGGAAGCAATGCCCTCACCCTGCCTGAGACCCAGCTTAGCGAGACCCTAGTACCACTCCTCAGCAATTCACACTTTGCATACGGATGGCGAGAATCCTCGTCATTTTTTTCCCGAACGTTCCGGACGGATGACGAAGATTCTCGTCATTTAGGCGCGTCAACCTAAACAATTTTAAAGCATACAATACGTATTCGTTAGTACATTTTCAGTTGTTGTTCGTTATTCATAATGAATTGACGATTGACGCATCATAACGTTTGATTGGGTAAAGTTATATTCTAAACATTAGCTTTTTAACCATGTTTAAACCAAAGGCATTACGCCATATTAGACACATATTTCCAATCTCAACACCTCCACCCAGAATTCCTAGGAATTTAAATATCCCGGTATGCAACGTGTTAAGCCCAACCCTCCTACTCATGTTAGATAATCCTCACTGAAGAATTCTGTTATGCAGTAGTTATATTGTGATTGGTTTTTGTAAAGAAACAATTTGTTGCATAACCCAATTTTTTTATTTTGAATTGAATTATTTGTTATATTATGTTCGTAAGCATTTTTTAAACAAAGTTTTAGCATTATTAATAATGGACTTCTGGATTTAGAGTCTTAATACCTTGTGTTCCTTAAATTTATTGTTATCAACGCTAGAAATCCATTTAAATTTCCACAATTCTTAAAAAAAATGTTTGATGTTCTTACAGAAGTGTAAATTATTGGAAATCAAAAGCAATACATATTTGCTTAAAAAAAAACACTGGTAAAGCAGTAAGTTGACTGTGGACCCGAACTATGATAGGGTTTGAGGGTTTAGTCTAGGGGCCAAGATAATGGCTGGATGCCCTATTGAGTTGGGTCCGAAATTATAGGGACGGGGATACTTCTGCAACTCCAGTGCAAGGTCAAAAAGGTCTACGCACAGAGAGGATTAACATATGCTACTAAAAGCATGGAAAAAATTTTCCTCAAGAGGTGCTGGTGCCAGGAAAGGGTTAATGGAAGTGTGACTGAATTTTCAAGAGTGAACTGAATTTCAATGATCTGAGCCACTCCTTTTGTCATCTTACTGGCTATTGGTAAGTCAAGTGCTCTGACCCTTCAACCAAAAATATATGAGGAATCCATTGAAGGTAATAGTTATTTAATTTGGTTTTATGCTATCCCTTAAATCCACCTGATGTGAATGAATGAAGCCAGCATTATATTGATTGGCCAGAAAGAGTAAGAAATCTGGCTATCGGTGAGAGAGAAGTGAAATAGGTTAACGAGCTTTCTTGCCCATATCCTTTACACATCTGGAGCACCTTCTTCCGACTTTTGTGTCGTGCATCACTCATGATTGCTAGAAATCCACATATCAGCTTGTGGTATTTGTGCTACCTAATGTTTTTCATATCCATTTTTACATTAAAATGCCTTGATGAGATGGAAAGTATTTGGAACTTATATCCCACAAAAAACATGTAAAACAAGTTCATACCTATCAAGGTTTCAGCATGTTCATATATGTATTAAAAAAAATAAAGAAGAGAAATGAATTGGTTAAGAGTTCAGATTTAATTAAGTTTTATTCTAAAATATTGCTGGGAAATTTACTTTCCCAACTCTTATTAACCAATGATTATTGATTTCTCCTTTGAATCCTGTTTTTTTAAGACAATTTCCGTATTAATTGTTATAGTAATAATAGTGTTCCAAACGTAATTCTGTCATGGTTGAAGTGCTAGACTTGACCGGCCTGAGAATAGAAATCAAAAATAGGATTATTTTTCTCTTCGCTGAACCTGGATATATACCTTACCTTACCCTCGTAATATTGGACTCGACCGTCATGCGCTAAAGTTGTGCGTTCATGTGATTTCAAATTCCGCCAGTTGAGCAAGAAGCGGCAGATGGCCTACCAGCCGAGGGGGCGTTTATAAACAAAAGAACGTGAGACCGCGAGTGAAATGAAATTATGGCAAAACATTTCCGACGTGATTTATAAGTATGATTAACAAATGTGGCAGGGAAATTTGTGTGCAAACAACCCCAACTAACTTTTTAATTGAATCATCCTCTCGTTTTTCATAGCCAATTGCGTTATTTTTTGTAAGTTTTCTTGAAAATGCCATTCCTTTGACAGAAGTGTTATTGTTTCACATAACTTACCGACTTCTTATAGTTAGACATGGCTTAAAGTTTGCAGTTTAGTTATTTTTGGTGGTCATATTTTATCACGAAATGGAAGGGGTTCCCGTGGATTTGCAAACTAAGTATCAGAAGCTAGCAGCAGAATATTCTAAGGTAACTACCAAAGTTGTTGGACACGGCATTAGTTTGTAAAAAACAAATTAACATATATTTATATAATTGTAAAACTATGTTTCATAGCGCTAATTATTTATTCCTCTTTGCCTTATTACCGGTTTAAAGTTGGCCTAAGGTAATTCTATTGTCCGAGATGGATGTTTATGCGGAGTTGTAATTTTTGGTGCTCATCTGTAATTAGTGTGGCTTGTGTGATGTTTGTGCGTGTACATTTTTATTTTACATCGTATTACCCTTTAGAATGGTTCTTATTGACTAGTTCTGTTGAAATAATGCCTTTTCAGTGGTAAACTTCGTGGATTATGGGTATTTAATCATGAAAACTTAGTGGCACAATTAGAAGATTATTTATCATCTTGTTTTTCTATGATCATATTAAGCATCGAGTCACCATCCTCAGCCTATAATATGTTGAAAGATTCTCTCTAAACGTCTTCGTAAGGGGAAACTTTTAAGTGAAATCAGATGTGGAGCAGACCTACTTTTGTTGACCTTACTGGTGGTAGGGCCTTATATGAAGTTATGGCTTCTAAATGAAATCCAGTTATAAACATTTGCTGTTTTGACTGCATAACTAATTGAAGATTGTAATTTATAATTTTGCGTCGTCGTTATTTTTGAGGATATTAAATTCTTAAAAAACCTGCAAAAGTGACTTAATTGCAAGGCATAGTGTGGAAACTTGGCCTCTATGAAGGTGTATCTCTGATTTAAATTTGCATCCCAGCTGGATTTTATCACTTCCGAGGTCAATGATCTATGGCCCATAGGCAGATCCGTTCTCATTGTGTGCTTAACAACCGTAATTTTCAAACAGATGGAAATTTAATCTCATTTGGCATTACTGAGGCCTCAAATTTTTTTAAATCATCCACATTTAATTTCCTCTGTCAGTTCAAAATCATATGTGTAATTTTCATGCTGTGCTAGGGGTTAATGAGACGTGTGGGGTTGGAGGACGGAAAGGACCCTGCCCCTCCTCTTTCCTCTCTCTCCTCCTACCCCATGAAATAAGAAAAATGAAGAACGTTGAACCATGTAGACTGAATTTCTTTAATTACATAGCTTAGCAGTAATTTCATCATATGATTTCAGTAAATAGGTGAATTATGTAACCTATTGGGAGGAATTGTTTACAAGTTCAGCCATCTATATTCCTAAAAGAAAATATATGCTTGTCTGTCCACTATGCATTTCCATACGCCTGCACAGATTGCAGTCCAAGTAAGTACATAAGTCCATCTCATGATTTCGGACCCCATAGCAGTAGTTTCGGTCGCGTCCAACTCTTCTGTTGCTTTGTTTTCTCATTACCGTTTATTATTTCGCATCATACAACCTTTGCGGTTAGACATTCTGATAGATCTTTAGACATGCTCAAAGAGAAAACGTTAAAATCCTATATGATCGTGCAACCCAAGTTTCCCAATTTCCTGGGTACTATCCTTCCCGAGCAATGCCGGGTGGTCTGCTAGTTTAATAAATTGAGACAATGATTGAATGAAATGTTGTTTTTTCCTCTTTTTCTCCTTTAGATCCGGGCCCAAGCTGCTGTTCTTAAGAAAGCTGTGATAGAGGAGCAGTCCAGAAATGCTGAACTGAAGGCAAGTGTTAGATTATGTCATCTCAATGCTGTGAATCGCCATTTGCTGATCATGAATTAATTCTGATGCATATCCTAAAAATACTTGCATTAACTTCCAACAATAAACATATATGCCAAAAATTTGGCTTGAGAAACATCTTTACAACCCTTCTCACAGAAAACATAAAAAAATAAGTTCTTTTCAAAGAAAGGATCTTTTGATAAGGTTACTTCAAGTTGGTCTCATCATCATCACTGGTCAACAATCCTAGGATTGGTTTGAAGCATCTCTCCACTCAGTTCTCCTATCAGCTAATCTTTTCACACCTACGTATTTCTTCTCTTTCACATCCTTCTTTACTTGTTCCATACATTTTGTTTCTAGGGCTCTCTTTTCCGTTCTTGCCTTCCACTTGTCCCTCGACGATTGTCTTCATCAGGCCATCATGTCTCAAGATGTGGCCTATAAGGTTGTTCCGTCTTCTTGTTAAGGGTTTCATGAGGCTTCTCCTCACTCCTACTCTTCTTAGGACTTCCTCGTTACTAACTCGGTCGATCCATTTGATCTTCATCATTCTTCTGTAGCACCACATTTCAAATGCCTCTATCCTTGCTTTCTCCGCTTCGGTCATTGTCCATGCCTCACTTCCATATAGGAGCATACTCCAAATGTAGGTTCTTATAAATTGTTTCTTTACTTCCATATTTAAGTTTCCTGCTGTTAGCAGGTCTTTCTGTTGGTGGAATGCTCTCTTCGCCTGGGCTATTCTGCTGATGATTTCTTTCTTGCTTCTCCCATCACTAGTTATCTTGCTTCTTAAATAACAGAATTCATCTACCTCTATCAGTTTTTGCTTCCCTATTTTAATGTTAGTCTTGACTTCTTTTCTTCTGCTGCATACTAATATCTTGGTTTTCTACGTGCTTATTTTCAGTTGATATTTACCCATTACCTTACCCATATTAACCAGAATATTTTTCAAATTCTTCTCAGTTTCTGCTATAAAGGCTATGTCCTCGGCAAATCTTAGCATGCTAATTTTTTCTCCATGGATATTCACTCCCAATGCCTTTTCTTTGATGTCATTAATGGCGTTCTCAATGTAAACGTTGAAAATTACGGGGGACAATGCACAGCCTTGTCACACTCCTTTCCTAATTCTTGCTTCTTCATAGGTGGGCCCTGATTTTATCACCACTACTTGGTTTTTGTATAAACTGTGGATGATTCTTCTGTCACTGTAAAGAACCCTAATTTCTTTTAGTATTCCAAGCATTGTGCTCCAATCCACGTTGTCAAAAGCCTTCTTTAAGTCCACGAACGCAACGAACATTGGCTTGTTCTTTTTCATTCTCTTCTCTATGAGCTGTCTAAGGGCCAATATTGCTTCCCTTGTGCCTTTGTTTTTTTCTGAATCCAAATTGGTCCTCATCCAACTGTTATTCTGCTCTTCATTCTATTCCTCTATAAATGATCCTTGTCGGTATCTTCAACGCATGTGAGGTTAGGCTTATGGTCCTAAAATCTTCGCAGTTCTCCACTAATGATTTTGTACAGCTGGTTCAACGTCTTTTCTCCTGCATTTTTAATTAGCTCTGCAGGAATATCATCAATGCCAGGCGCTTTATTTATCCTAAGGTCTCTTACAGCCACATCAAATTCTGATGTTAAAATTGGGGCTCCCATGTCATCGGCATCCACTTCCCTCTCGTTTTCGATAGCATTCGTTCTTAGGCTGCTTCCTTTGTACAAATCTTCCAAATATTCCTTCCATCTCTTCCCTTTGTCTTCGTTTTCAATCATTAGTTCTCCGTTTTTGTGCCTTAGGGTAATACATCTTATGCCCCTTTCCTTAAAGTGGTTCCTCACTATCCTATAGGTGGCCTCTACTTTTCTATGTTTAAGATTGCTTTGAACGTCTTCACAAATATTTTTCATCCACGTTTCTCTAGCCTTTCACGCTTTTCAACATATTTCGTTCCTTATTCTCTTGTAACAAATCTGTCCTTCCTCTGTTTTCGCAGCCTTATATTTTCTTCTTTCTTTAATGAGATCTAATACTTCCTGCGTGATCCATAGTTTTTTCATAATGACTCTTCTTTTACCAAGAACTTCCTCAGCTGCTGCCTTCAGACCACTTGTAATGGTTTACCAACTCTCTTCCACTGGTTTATTGATCGTATCATCTCCTATTCTCTTTTCTTCTTTAAAAGCCAGTTGATGCTGAACCTCCTTCAGTTTTTCAACCTGCCATATATTTTTCTCGGCTTTCTTCAATTTTTCAAATTTTAGGTGGCATTTCATCATAACTAGGTTAAGGCCACTGTCGATATCTGCCCCTGGATAACTTTTGCAGTCCTTCACCTGGTTCCTGAATCTTTGTTTCACTAGAATGTAGTTGATTTGGAATCTTCTAAGGTCTCCTGGCATCTTCCACGTGTATCTTCTTCGCAGGGGATTTTTGAATAAAGTGTTGGCAACCAGTAGCCTGTGCTCCGTGCAGAATTCAAGTAGCCTCTCTCCTCTTCCATTTCGGTTACCTAACCCATATTTCCCGGTTATTATTCCATCTTGACCTTCGCCAATGACGGCATTCCAGTCACCTAAAATAATAAGATTTTCTTCCCCTCTTACCTGCTTGATAACTTCCGCTTTATCTTGGTAGACATCTTCTACTTCTTCATATTCATAATCTGATGTAGGCATGTAAACATGCACCACTACAGTAGCTACAGGTTTAGTATCTATCGTCACCATTACTATCCTTTTATTAAACTGCAGGTAGCTTTTAACACGCATCCCGGCGCTCTTTCTGAGCATTACGCCTACTCCAGCATTACCATTTAGTGATCCTGTGTGTATCATTCTGTAGCTTCCACTCCAAAAGTCTCCTTCTTCGGGCCACTTCATTTCGCTGATTCCTAATAGGAATTTAGAACACCAGTAAAACACTACCTGGTCTCGTGCAACTGAAGTCTGCAACGTAACTGCAACCGTGGGCCCGTGGTTGTATATGACTGGTTTCAAATGGGTTTGAGTCCGTCAAAAACCAGTCAAGTTGTGTGTGCCTCGGGGTTCCAATACATCGTGGAGGTCACAAAAAAGTTGTGCGATCAACTGGTTTGCAGCTGTAGTTTCAGAACAGTCACACCTTTTATACTGGGCCTAAGCCACGGCTGCACACACGCAATCTAGATAGTATTCTTTGCAGGGGCTTATCAGCCCTGTGAAAGATCTCAGATTATAACCATAGCAATTTTAATATGGTTCCATTAGCCCCTGCAAAGAATACTGTTTATCTGGGTTATGTATGTGCAGCTGTAGTGGTCACTGGCAAGGGGCTAACATTCGCTCAAACATATTCTGGTGGAGAGGTTATAGTTGGTTTCTACCTTAATACATATAGATTTCCTTATCACCTGTCCTATCATTGCTATCCATCCTGTGCATTATTTCCCCTACCATCTATGTAGTTACATGATGTGATGTGCATTCATGAAGCATTTGTACCAAGTGATGATGAAGGAGTTCTTATTTATTTCAAAATGAAATTTATAGTCGTATGACATACATTGTAGCATTTTTAGGTTGCTCTCAAATTACTTTGCAATAGCTGTAGGTAAAATTTTATTACATGTTCTTAAATTTCAAATCTTAACCAGTTGAACCACTCTCTACCATGAGTTTGACGGATGATGAATTCGATACTCGGTTTGAGCTGATTTTGCCTACACTGTGTAAAATTTTTAATCACTGATTTTTTGCACCTGCACATCATGTCATCAGTTATGTTATTTTATGTCTTATTTATTTATGGATTTTTTTAACATAGCAGTATTTACATGCACTGATGCCCTTAAAACTTATTCCTCGTCTGTACCTGAAATTAGTGAATGAGTTTTTTGCACACAATAATACATAAGTACCTTGGGCTGTTTCATCTTTGTACAGATAGTTCGTTGTAATTATCTTTCATCTCAGTCCTATTACATTCAATCCATTGTTAATTATAGTATTCAGAGGTCTTAAACAAACTTCTGATTTTTCATACCTAATTTCTGCGATTCACAATTCCAGGATGTCTTGAAAGAAAGGGATCAAAGCTTGCGTAAAGCAGACCAAGAAATGGATAGTCTAAATTTTCGCAACCAACAACTAACGAAGAGAGTCACCATATTGCAGGATGAATTAGCTGAGCACCAGGTAAATATTTATAACCATTGCACTGTATTGAGGAGGTATATGGGTTATTCCAGGCCAACTCTGATTTGAGTTGACCCCTGACATATCAGATTGTAATGATGACTGGTACTTAGATTTGCCCTTTCAAAAAAACATCCATCATGTCTCATAATGTGGCCAACTAAGTTGTCCCGTCTTCTGCTTAAGGTTTTTAGGAGGCTTCTCTTTTCTCCCACTCATCTTAGCACTTCCTCGTTACCTACACGGTCAATCCATTTCATCTTTATCATTCTTCGGTAGCACCACATTTTGGATACTTCCACTCTTGACTTCTCTGCTGCTGTCAACTTCCAGAGAAGTCAAGAGTGGAAGTATCCAAAATGTGGTGCTTCCGAAGAATGATGAAGATGAAATGGATCGACCGTTGATGCCCATGGATGTGAAAAGCCCCCAGTAAAGTCAGCCTGTGATGCACAAGGTGTAAATTATAATGCCTGATGTACATACATATCACTTAGCACAAAATTTGCTTAACTTGACAGTTTATGGGAAAGTATCTACAGTGTTAAGTAAGGGATACCTGTACATTGCAATAAATTTCATTGCCATATCCGGCCTCAGTGGTGGTGAAATGAAGTCCTTGCCTGCCAAACCAGAGGTCATGGGTTTGAATCCAACATGGGTTGGTAGCCCCTATCCAGGGCATGGATGTTTGTATTTGTTCATTGTTTCTTGTTGTCAAACCTCAGTATAAAGGGCTAATTGAGCTGTTATCTGGGTGATGGATGAATATACATATTGTTGTATTTATTTCGTTGAGGTGTTACAAAAGATTTACGTTTCAAGCCGCTGGTCAAAAAATGGCCTGTGTGCACTGGTCTCGAGCTTTCAAAAGATTTTCACATATTGCCAATGATAATTATTTTCATCTTTTCTAGGCAAAGTCCAAGAAAGGCAAGGGGAAAAGTTCTGGAGCACCACTCCAAACACCAGAATATACAAACAATGTGATAGATGAAGAATTTCAGAAGAAAATAGCTGAGAATGCTGAGCTTCTGTCATTGGTAAGTTAACTGTATTATTTTTTTCAATATACTGTAATACATATTTTCTCCTTCTTTTAATCATTGGGTGCATGTGTTGTGTGCAAGTTAAATTGTTATTTTCAGTTATTTTTTACATATTTGGAGAAATGGGAAATCTCCTCCCAAAAAAATGTACGATTAGCTTTTTTTCATTAATCTCCATCAAGGCATATGATTCAGAATTAATTTCAACTTCAAAGTATCAATCGTAGGTACAGTGTTGGAAAATAGTAAAAGTTCCACTTATAAATAATTGATCCCATAGTTACCACGCCAGCCATGCAATGAAATGAAAATCCACAGCTCAACACACTTGGTTATGCTGGTGGTTGGAGGAAAGTGCTTACTTGTGGGGACTGATACCATGCCAGATCTTTGCATGTGTTTATCTCTCGAACCCAGGCCTATCAGGAAGAAAGCCATGACACTTTTTCTACATTTTCTGTACACTTTCAGAAAATACCATCTGAATTTATATCCCCAACATCACCCTCCCAACGCCTCCTCATTAGATTAATTGAGCAATTAAGAATACGAGGGCTGTTTTTTTAAGTGAGGGCCTTTGTGCCGTACACTGTAGTAGTTCACGTGCCGTTTGTAACGAGTGTGCGTGCCGCCTCCCATCATTCGTTGCGTACAACCGCATGTCACTTGCAGTTCTGTGTCAAACCTGTACACTTTAATGTGGATCTTTAAAATGTTTAAGATTGTTAAATTGTCCGCTGCGTGTGAGATTCGGTCAGTGATGCGATTTTTGACAGCCAGAAACATGAATTGGATGGATGAGGCAGATACTTTGTGGAGATCCATTATGAGATATGAAGTGAAACACTTTGAACTTTCCACATTAAAATTTATTAAACTACAGTCGACATGTTTTGCTGCACTGCAGCATTATCAAGCGAAACATGTCGACGGTAGTTTAATAAAGTTTTATGTGGAAAGTGCAAAGTGCTTCACTTCATATCTCAGCCAGAAACATGTTGGCTGATGACATTCACCGTCAGCTTGGTGAAATGTGTGGTGCTAATGCAATGAGCGAAGGTTAAGTTCGGAAATGAGTCCGAGAATTCAACGATGGCAAGACGATGATGATCGTTCAGGTTGGCCTGAGCACCGGCCGGCCGCAACAAGGTTTGATCACAAACGTTGTTGCGATGCAAAGTCATGGCAATGGTGTTTTGGAACAGGTGCAGTGCTTCACCAGTGAACTGTATCACCCAAGAAATGACGATAAAGTCAGAAGCCTACAGAAACCATTGCCAAGCTCTGACACACCATTGAGAACAAAAGACCCGGCATGCTCACAAAGGGAACTTTACTTCTCCACGACAACGCAAGGCCTTACTCCGATGCTCAGACCCAGGAAATGATTGACTGTTTTGGCTGGGGAAAGTGGGATCACCCACCATACAGCCCCGAACTTGTGATTTCTACCTTTTTCGGTACTTTAAAAATCATCTTTGCGGGAAGCACTGCAATGACGACGAAGACGGGAAGATGGCCGTGAACTCTGGTTATCAGGGCAGGGGGCAAACTTCTTTGAAGAGGGGTTTTAAAACTTAGTTTTAAGGTAAGGTGACCTAAATAAAGAGGGAACTATGTAGAAAAATAGAGGAAAGTATGAAAATAAATGGATTTTGAAAAAAGTAAATTTGGTTTATTTTATGTAAAAAAAACTGCCCATACTTAAAAAATGGCCCTCATAGATATCTTTCATAGCAACATGGAGAACATCATATTAAAATCCCTCTATATTTCTATGTCTGACCCGAATGATAAATTTAGAGAGATATTTTGGCAAACAGGAAGATATTTTATAGATAAAGGAATTTTTTTTTCCCTCCTAAATTAAAGGACTTTAATAAATGCCTGGTGGAACTTGGTATGGGTTTTTCCTTTTTATTTGTTAATGGTTGATGTTCTAACTCCTCCTCCTCATGCATGATGAGGCGGCTTGCGGGGTAGTATATAGCTGTTGATGTAGAATTGTGTCATTTGAAAAAAAGATTCTTCTATTGTATATTAACATTCCTAATGGCTTTCTATTTCTTTTAATTTAAAGATGCATGAGAAAGATATTACCTATCAACTTCAGGTTTCTGAGATGACAGAAAAGTTAGAACAGCTCCAACATGAAGTTCAGAAATTCAAAAAGTGCAACAATGATGCTGAGGAAAGTTACAAGGTAAGAGATAAATTTGATGATTTATAGTGTACCCTAAGTTTGTTCAGAATTGCGATTTCAGTGTGACTGATATATTTATTTTATGCTTACTCTGAATTTTAACAATGTATTTACGGGAAATCATTCACTAGCATATTTGACTCGAGGTCAATGAAGTCAGCCTTTTAACAGTGTGGGAACATTATACATACACACTTAACCCTTTCGTGCCGGACGTCAGTTAGAGTCGACGGGCATTTTCATATGCAGAAAACGTAACATCGTGTATAGCTGTGGCGAATTTTTCAACGCAAACGACGGGACGTCGGCTCTGGCAGACGCAAGGGAAGGGAAGTGACCGATGAGGTAGCAATTGTCGGGTGCATTCAGGCCTGGTCCCAGACCCAGCTTAGCGAATCCTTAGGGCCACTCCTCGGCAATTAAGCCCGACTCCCACCCCCCCACTCATTTATGACCATTCCTCCTCTTCCGCCTTCCTCATAATTTATGGAAAAATTAATAAGATGGTAATTTTTAAAGGTGACTATCCAGAGAAAGTTTTTATTTCACCAGCTTTAAAAGTGTTTAGTAATGATTGATATATGTCTAAAATCCACTTGTCTACCCTTATCAGACCTCAGACGCATTGCCATTGAGAGGCATTGCATGCCTCTAAGGTACCATGATTAGTTTTGAATTAATCCACCCCTGTGCTCACAAAATATTTATTATAATAATTGCTAATGGAATCATTTAAATATTCTTCAATAGTACATATTGGACTTAAAATGGCTTTTCAATTTAAAAGCAAGATCTTATTAAGTAAGATCAAAGTTTAGAAAGTAAGATCTCATGATCCACAGAATCAAATGGTTATTTAAGGTCATAGAAGATTCCTGTAACAGAATTGTGTTTGTCAAGTTCACCAATAACATTATGGATGAACTTAGCCATGGCAATTTCGGTTGACCTATTTTTTATGAAACCAAATAGTTTTTTAGAGAGAATTTCAAATTTAGTTAAAAACGATAAGATTCTGTTAAAGATGACTTGTTCAAAAACCTTTGAAAATACAGATAGAACAGAAATTGGTCTGTAATTATTCATGTCCTGGGAGTCACCATTCTTGAAAATCAACAACCCTGGCTACCTTTAATTTCTCTGGAAAAATTCCCATTGACAGTGACTCATTAACTAAATATGTATGTAAATAAGTGGAGTCATATAGCCATTTTTACATTTTCTTTCAATATGGTTCCAGGAATGTTATCATAGCCAGCTGAGTGTTTCCTACTAATTTTAGTCAGTATGCTATTAATTTCTTTCTCATCTGTGGGGTAAAGGAAGATAGACTGAGAATAATGAATTCTGAAGTTAGGAGTGTTAACAGGATAAATTCACATTTTAAATAAATGTTCAATTCAGTTCAAATGTTCTATATGTACACACAAACTGTGTACAACAAAATATAGGTATCCTTTGCTTAACATGAATTTGAGATTGATATTCTTATTTGGAAAAGAAAGAATTTGACTCATCTCTAGATAACATGTGGGATGAAATCAATGGCATAGTTTATTCAGGTACTTAAAACCCTCTGATACCCTTTTCACCATAATATTTGAACCATTTACAATTTTATTCCTCTCATTTTAGGCTGTGATTGAAAGCTTGCAGTCCGATAAGGTAAAGATGGAAGCTAGGTTGAGTGCCAAAGAGAAGGAAGTTCAGCAGACCTGTTCTCAGGTGTATGCGCTGGAACAAAGGCTTAAGGAGACAGAGGAAGGGCTGAAACAAAAACTGGAGGCTGCTAATGACATCATTTCTAACCATATTCCTTTTGTGGACAGACGTGAGTGCCAAAAATTCCATTTATTCTTCAAATTTTATATGAATGATATCTTTAATTTGTCCCATTGTTTTAGACATAAGGAAGTACTTATTTTTCTGCTTCCAATATGTATTTAATTGAATTTTTTAGTCTTCTACAATATTTTATCGTGGCCTACATATTTTTTCAATTTGCAGCATTATTTAATACTTAAGCCAAGTAAAGTAATGTTCATAGCTATTACAACTTTCTCTACCATCAGTGCTTGATCGAAGTTTACTCCAGTCCACATTTCATGTTGTTTGCTATTAACAATATTTTTAAAACTTCTGTATTAATTTTTGATTAACTCTTTTATGAATTTTGTATTGTGTATAAAAGAATGGTGTTTTATGTTATGTTCTGGCAAATATTTTGCCATTTCAAAGTAGATCCTAGTCCAAATTTTGTATAGCCCCGTAAACTTTCAATAATGATAGCTGTAGTATAACATAAGTTGGCAGCCCTTTTGAGGGTACTGCAGGTATCAGGGTAGTGTGCATGTAGAGGGTTAAAAAAAAAAACCACAGTGGGGGCACAAGAATATGAATCATTTATGGCATCACCTTAACCCTTGCATAAGGAATTAACAACATATGACATCTATATGACTGTTGTATTTGTGAAACAAAACTTGTGCATATGCAGTTGTACAACCAAGCCTATTCCATTCGTTCACAATCCGTTAGAAGGATGAAGGACATTTATCTCAATTCCCACATTTTGAGGCACATATATCATAAAGTCCCAGATAATTGCCCTAGTAAAATATGTACATAATGCCCTTCCTCCTGTAATAAAAAAACATGACTGACTTTAATGGCTCTGAAAGAGCATCTAAGATTTTTTTTACTAAGACATGGTTTTTTATCTTATGAATAAAATATCAAACTGATAAATATTTTATAGCAAGCTACTCTTAGTAATATTTTATATACATAATTGAAGAGTTCCAAGTTTGTGTAAAAAAGCCATTATTATTATTATTTAAGCATTCTTCTGATTAAGGTAGGTTTCCATGGAGTGCTTTTTAACTCCATGTTTTCAGGGAAGAGATAATTGGTAGGGTTTCCCACTTCCATTCCAACAGTGTTTTTCACGTGACACCATCACGTGGACTACCTTTCGTCTGGCTCCTACCCTTCGACCTATTTGGCATGGGTGGCCATACCGGGAATAATTGCAATTAATCCCACCAGCGCAGCGCTAGGGGTTATAGGAACGCGCAAGCCTTTCCACCGCGACAAGGTTGTTGCCCAAGGGAAAGGAAAAAAAGCCATTATGAACAATAAAATATTATTGTTATTATGTAGCCTGAGGTTATATTTTTTCTGTGTTCAGGGATCAATGAGCTAAATGAACTTAACGTCCCACACCTGGACAGGCGACGACAGGCCTGGTGTCTTCACCTGGTGGCACAGGTTGGCAGCCATGTCCGGGATCTAGCAACTGGGCTGTCAGACTTTCACACGTACACAGAGCAACGTGTTGCAGCTACTTCTGACTGCCCTAGTCCTCTTAATGCCAAGGTATATGTTTATTTATGGTATCTGAATGACATTTGATGCTCTCTATGCTGATAAATTTATATCTACATGTATAATTATCTTGGTGTATGATGTTACTCTCCTCCTAAAGCATTTGGGTTGGTTTATAGAAGTAAATGTTCTAAAAACAAATAAAACGACATTCAGCAGCCCTAAGAATGAACACCAAGTCGGAGCTTGAAACATTGGCTGTAATAGATAATTTAATCCTGTGAGAATCTCGAGAAATGTTAACCCACATTCGCTGGAAGAGCATCAAATCATTTTGGACTATACTCTGTTAAATTTATAATGTTTGCAAGTCTGTAGTTATATCCTTTTGTAAGCACTAACAAGGAGACTTTGCCTAACTGATGTCAAGAAAGAAGATGAAACCTTTTTTATTTGAAAGTAGACACTTAGATAGGAATACAGTCGAAGGGTTTTGTCCAAATACGCCCGGGTTTGAGAGAAAAAAGCATTTAAAAATTGAAAAATATGGTCATGTTGAATTTAATGTTAAAAATTTCACCCATTGTTTAAGAGCGATTTGGCCGAGTGGTACCGTGCCGCGCTTCTGGTGTGTAAGTTCAGGGTTCGAGCCTCGTTGTCGGTAAATTTTTTCCAGTCTTCCACCTCCTCCATTTTTTGTAATCCGTTCCATGTTCTTCTAATTTGTTCATTTCGGACGTTTTATATTTTTTTTACTTGACTGCTTTTTGAGAAAAGCCCTAAACTGACATTTATGTAGCTAGCTAACCCTTGCTTCGAATTATTCTTTCCATGCCAAGATTCATCAAAGCAGGAGTTATAAAACGGAGGTGCTGGCATCGATGTGAAGGGAACTCATTTCCAAAGCAAAATATTTTAAACATGGATGTGTCCGGAGAGTTTCCCGGGTTCCATACGAGAGAAAGATATAAAATCAAGGGGAACGAAACTCGCCAAGCTTGAAATGATCGACAGATGGGTATACGATCGCTTTGTGGAAGCCAGAAACAGGAATGAGCCGGTGATGACTCGGAATATACAAGAATATGCTATTTCAGCGTGATTTCAGCACATATCTCCAGGATTTGAATTCTCTGCCAGTGCTTCATGGGTTGCATCTTTCAAGATGAGACACCGAATCGTACAACGTAAAATAACAAAATACGTATCAGCGGGCGAGCAAGCGTGTGCTGAAGAAATGTTGCAATCGGCAATGACGTTTTCGAAGCAAACAAAAAGCCCCATCTCCAAATGTAATAGATTTCGTAATTAATACATATCAGACCGGGTGTCCGTAGAAGTGGATATATAGAGAATGCGATCGAGAAAGGGAGAATATTGTTCAGGTTGCTCTTGGGAGCGTGATCAAAGTAATTCACTCATTGCAGAATGCTATTTTTCCTGAGGCAGTAATGCCACAGCCTCAGGAAAGCTGCTTCCTAAAGTTTTTATTGTGCTTGTCAGAACCTGGAGGTGATTTTGGTCCGCAAGTGAGCGAAGAAATTGGAGAGTGAATTTTAAATGTTTCTGTTGTGCACTCTAAATCTGGAAAACTTACGAATGGGTTGTATTTAAAATTAAAAAAAAATGTTCTCCGGCCATGCGGTAAAAACAATACATTTTTATTGCTTATTGGTTTGTGGGGGACAAAAAATAGTGCCATTTATGATGAACTATTTATCGACGAGGATGGATAACCAAAATGCAGCGTAAAAACTATACCACCGAAGTGCACATCCGTAAGGCAACCGTGCGATGCACACTTTTACAGGCAATTAAAGCAGTTTATTGCACGAAACCAGAACTGCACCTTACTCCTTCAAGGGAAAACAGATATTTCCTCACGTGAGGATGGAATAAAAATCTATTCAATCGTGCGTCATCAGTTGTCCTAACCAGCGTTCAATGATATGCTGAGGTATGCATAGTATGCCTCGAAGTTAGTAGAGAATTGAATTGTTGAAAAAAGTTAAGGGAAATATGTTTCCTTGAAGATATAAAGAATCACAAGGGCGAATGTTCAGGTAGCAGTTTTATAGAGAAGCATGGTGCTTTTCAATTATTTGCTTTACTTGTTTTATTACAATTATCACCCGAACTCCTGTAAAGAGGCGAAGCAATAAATAAATATTGGAGAAGGCAGTGGCAATTGCAGATTATTCAATTTGATAAATTTGTGCCTTATGTTATGGAGGTATTTCCTCCAATTCATGGTCCTTTATGCGACAGAGATTTCTCGTGGGCATAAGATCTAATGAAAGCAAGAGAAAAACGAATGATATCGTGCTACGGGAAAAAGCAAAAGAAGCGTAGGAAAATTGGAGTCTGGCGAGGCCACGAAAAAAAGGAAAGGGAAGGGACGAGCCAACAAGCCAAACTAAAAACAGTACTATCATTTGGACATAGACCTCAACAGGTGCGGGCCATGAACAAATTTTAAGTTGCCCGAGTAGTATATTCCAGGTAATTAAAAATTCACATGTAACGACAATTCGTTCCCCAGCTTATACAGCTTGTTTGAAATCTCTAGGCACCTAAATACGCGGAAATAAGGACTCTGACAATGAGAGGAGAGTAAGTTTGTGGGAGCAAAGCATACCTCGCCCATCGATCGGTTAGGGCAAGAGGAATAGGGAATAATGGTCGGCAGGGTGCCCAAAAATGGCTTTATGGAGACACAATTCCAACGAAAAATATATACTGTACTTCAACCTACTATCCAGGTTACTATGTGTCGAAAGAACTTCGTTCTAATCGTCTAGCCCTTCAACTATTCAGGTTTTGTGGACAAAATTTCTTTCTTTCCTTCCAAAATCCTATTATACCTACACAAAAAATTAAGTTACCAAGGTGAAAAAATAGACTACGGGAGAGCAAAAACAGTCAGAGGAGCAAGAGCGACATTTAACACTTGGAATACTCCAAATTGATCGCATTGGAGGACGAGTGAAAATTGTTGTTTATTCTAAATACTAATACAGCAGGAACCCGGGAGACTCTCCGGACACATCCATGCTTGAAATATTTTGCTTTGAAAATGAGTTCCCTTCACATCGATGCCAGCACCTCCGTTTTATAACTCCTGCTTTGATGAATCTTGGCATGGAAAGAATAATTCGAAGCAAGGGTTAGCTAGCTACATAAATGTCAGTTTAGGGCTTTTCTCAAAAAGCAGTCAAGTAAAAAAAATATAAAACGTCCGAAATGAACAAATTAGAAGAACATGGAACGGATTACAAAAAATGGAGGAGGTGGCAGACTGGAAAAAATTTACCGACATCGAGACTCGAACCCTGAACTTACACACCAGAAGCGCGGCACGGTACCACTCGGCCAAATCGCTTTTAAACAATGGGTGAAATTTTTAACATTAAATTCAACATGACCATATTTTTCAATTTTTAAATGCTTTTTTCTCTCAAACCCGGGCGTATTTGGACAAAACCCTTCGACTGTATTCCTATCTAAGTGTCTACTTTCAAATAAAAAAGGTTTCATCTTCTTTCTTGACATCAGTTAGGCAAAGTCTCCTTGTAAGCTTATAGGAAGGGCCAGGTTTGTAGAAGGCAGAATGAGATGACAAGTCTGGTTCCACACGTTTAATTGTTACTAGCACATGTACAAACTCCCCCTCCGAGCTACAGCGTAAGACTCCCCAGTCTATTCCCTCCAAGAGGCTTCCTCCCGTGTCGCGTCCGTCTCGTGACCCTCTCAGCGTCCTCCTATTGGCCGGAAAAAGGCCGTATGATCATGCACATCATACGCCTTCCCACGCCAAGATACTGCAACGCGTTACGGCATTAAGTGTTGGAGGAATACGCGGAGAGCAATTCCCACGCGAGAGCCAGTTGCAAGTTGTTAATCGGAGTAAGGTGTCAGAGTCATGCACGAGGATGGATCCCACGCGAGAGGTTGCAACGTGTTATGAGTTTCAGATACTGGACCCATCACTCGAACGTGACTCTGCGATTCTTCCATTACCCCAAGAGCGGAACCGAGCTGGCACGAGACGGCGAGCGACACCCTTACACTTTACATAAAATCAAGTGTAATAAATGAACCTTCATTGGTCCCATGGGTCTATATGTAGACCCAAGGCAGGTAAAGAGTGGTTAATTAAAATTGGAAGAATAATGACAAAGCTCTTACAAACTTTGCATAATGGTCATAGGTTTGGTCTAGGACAGCCAAATATACGTAAGTTTGTCAAACTACAACTACATGTACAAATTTGTCATTTGAGATGATCACTTAAAGGAGTTTTTTTTTAAGTCTTTAAGTGCTCGGGTAGGGATTAAAGTGGGTTGTTAATGAGTTGGGCTACTACTTCTGTTCTGAAAGAACTTGCTTTCTCCATAGTTTTAAGATGATTGGGTAGCTCATAGATTTGTGGAATGATATGGTAGAGACTATTTTTTGAGAGTGATAATTCTCACTATTAATATGGATGTCTTGTTGTTGTTGTCTATACTACTTGTATTTTTCGTGGCAAAGATGGAAGATAGTGTAGCATGATGTATACAGCAACAGTATGCTTAAATCCTGTTTGCTATGTCCACATATTTCAATTGACTAATGGTAAGTTATCTTCCAGTTTTCAACTCTTCTGAAAGACAATGCCAGATACCTCAGGGCACTGGAGCAAGGGTACAGAGATTTCCAGGAGGGTCTTGAAAGTGACATCATTGTAACCCTTGAGACGGTCCCGTCAATTCAAAAGTTTAGCCGAGCATTATCCTCTTACGTTACGTACCTGCAGAAATTGCTGCCTTATCACAAGTTAAGGTAACACAATGCATTCAAATTTTACTTCAGATTTTTGTGAGAAATGTTATTTAGAATCTTGTATAGATGGGAATGGATTTTTTAATGTTTCAATTTGAAATAAATGTATGCAGTTGTTCTATGTTCATATTTAATTATGATATGATATCTAAATCATCATAAATGCTTTCTCCTTGCTTTGAGTGGAAAGGCTCTATGGTTGTCAGTTGTTAATTACCGTATTCCTTCGAATATAGTCCCTCCCCCTAATTTTGAGGCTTCAGTTTCGGGAAAAGTTAAAAAATGCATTTGAATATAGTCCCCCCCTTTACTTTTGCCATGGGCATTTTTGGAAAAAAAGGGGGGACTATATTCAGACATATACGGTAGTTATTGATTTGGTAATTTAAAGTTTATTTTGGAACTCCTGGAACTTGTGCCAGTGTTTAATAAACTAGAATCACATATTGCATGAATAAATTTAAACTGCAAATGGGATGCAGGTTGGTTTAAGTTAGAATTAGGAATGGGACGATGGAATAGTCAAATCACCAAATACCTCGAATTATGAGCTTTTTTCACTTTTCGATATTCGATGACTCAAAGTGATCAATGGGGTAGTTTCCTGGAGTACATATTTCTTGGGTTTTCCTGGAGTACGTATTTCACGCTTTTAGATTTTTAAATGACGATATCTATTTTTCGCGATTAAATGAAAAGTGAAAATTTTCAAGCGCGCGAAAACGCGACGGCTAAGCATGAATGCTGGGAAAACTCCGTATGACGTCGCTCTGGTTCCCGCTGCCGCAAGTGAGGTGACCTTGGGGCGAGGCTTTGAGTGCTGATACGACGCAGGCTGCCAGCAGGTAGCCGAGCATCCTGCTAGCAGGTAGCGCTTGGCTTAAATAAGGATTATTACTACCTTATTAAACGAAGGAAACTTTCCGACCTTAGACAATTTTAATAAGTGATTAATAAGAGATGTTTCCCTGAACTCTGTGACTCTTGCATGCATTGGTAATCTCAGACGATGTAATACTCCTATCCTCTCGTGTAGAAACTAGGTCCCTGTGACATCACGTGGAGTGGCATCACATGGGCGCTTATCTGGCCTTTTTCAAATAAGGATAAAATTTACCATTGCCATTCGTCTAAACCGGTATTTCTAGAACCAAATAATTTGTATATTATGAATACACTAATGGTGGGTAATGAATCGCAATCAATGTCTTTTGTTTTCTTTGATGAAGGAAACTACCCTTTTGTAAGTGTGGAAAGTGACGGAAAAAGGGATGGTGGGAATAATGTGTGCTTCAGAAAATGATAGGTCGAGCGATCTATCTTTTGGTCCCTGAAAACCTGTCACCTATCACTCGGAGGGATGGAAAATTTGATCGTGTGACTCTGGCTTCATCCTTTCATAGTGTGAAGAAGTCTTATTTTTTTAAGTGTGCTGTCATTAATTTTTATTTCGTTTTTTCCAAATTAAAGCATAGAAGAAGATTGTAAGAACTATGCTTGTGAAGATAGTCTAAAAATGAAGAATATGGAAATAAGAGAGCAGCTCTCAACCTTTACTACACTCTTTGCTAAACTTAATACTTATGTTGGATTGCTCTCCATGCAAAGTACGTATGCCTAGTGAATTATATAGCTATTAATTAATTAGTATGCACTCCAATGTCTTACATTAAGGATCTAGTCATAATTACTGGGTGTCTTCATTTAACCCTGTTACATGTTAATATCATCCATTTGTACTGTTATTAATCATTTTACTTTAATTCTGCTATGTTATAATTTTGTTCAAATGGTGGGCAAGTAAAAAAAAATGAATTATGAATGAAGTCATGACAATATGCATCTAATCAATAATTTGCCACCATTCCAATGGGGATAAACAAGTTATCACTCAATATAAGCTTATAAATGTAACCTGTTTTTATCAATGTTAGAAGTTAACCTCCTATTTATATGTGCCATCTGCCCAAGTTTTCACCTGTATGCTGTGTTGGGATCATATATGCTGCATCGCATATATAATCATCTTTTTTATTGGTAATGCGGAATATTTTGAGTGATATAGCTAATATGACCTCAGGAATGATAGCTCAAGCTATTACTTAACCACTCACGTTGTAAATTAATATAACAATTACTGTCTGTAAAAAAAAGCAAGATACTCGAGTTTGAGGAGCTCTAGCGTCTAAACGAAGCAATCGATTTCAATGCAATAAAAAGCATACGAAAGAGAATTTAGTTCTACGTTATATCATGTACTTTAAAAATTCTTCGACTTAATAGTATTTCCTGTACTTAATTTTTTCTCAAAAAAGTACCCGTTTTTTGCGCGTAAAATGAAGGTGCCCAACTTTTAGTGCTTGGCATTCCCGTAGTTTTCGTTCCCATAACTTGCAATTTTGATATAAAGAAGCCACATCTATTACTAGCAGTTTGCCGAAAACAAATTGTTTATACTACAAAAATTAACGGAGTTGTTGTAAACAACACAAACCTCTGCTAACTTCGAAACAAGTGAGTCAATTGAAAATTGATTGGTACTGTTGTCTTCCGTAGAATGTTAGTAATGCAAGCACATATGAAATGGATATTAAATATCAATAATAACGTCAATATCACTTATTATTTATCTAGATGTTTCTATGCGCGTACCGGCAGCTCCGTCGTGGGAGGGGGAGGCGAAAAGAGGCGCGTGGTTGCCACCGACTCAGCAGAGGGCGCGCTTCCTTTAAATGACCGACTCGCACAATGAAAGTATCGTTGTTGCACCCTTCAGGTAAACTTAAGGTCAGGTTGGGCTGAGTTTTCATTAAAATGCTTTTCTATGACGTAAATTCTAAGCCATAATAGCGTAAATTTTATCGGATGGTAAAAATTCATAATCCTTCTGTTTAGCCGCGACTCTTTTCACTGATATCTAGCTGATACCAAGACAATCAGACACTGTTTGATACACAGGATATCTTATGTCCATACTTTTTTCTGTTTCGCAGCAAAAAAAGCAAATTGCACTCAATACCATTTGGACTTCCGTCTCCGAAAAACCCGTTCTAGGACGCTTGATTCACCGAGGGAATCTGCACTAACAATAGTCGAATCATCCCTAAAGGTAAACGTTTTAAAGCAACCAGCGAATGATTCATTAACTGCTAGGGTACTGTGAGTCACGATGCGCTATGTGGCAACTGCACACGACTTCGAGAGACTTTCTCTTTTCTGTTGCTTTGTTTAGCCCATCCCCGTCAGGCAGGGAGAAGGCAACGACAAGAGCTAAAAACAAAAATTAATATAAAAAGATATTGAATATACTGCTTACATTTAATGTGTATGATCTACGTATATACATTACGAACATTCTACGGAAGACAACAGTACCAATCAATTTTCAATTGACTCACTTGTTTCGAAGTTAGCAGAGGTTTGTGTTGTTTACAACAACTCCGTTAATTTTTGTAGTATAAACAATTTGTTTTCGGCAAACTGCTAGTAATAGATGTGGCTTCTTTATATCAAAATTGCAAGTTATGGGAACGAAAACTACGGGAATGCCAAGCACTAAAAGTTGGGCACCTTCATTTTACGCGCAAAAAACGGGTACTTTTTTGAGAAAAAATTAAGTACAGGAAATACTAGTGAGTCGAAGAATTTTTAAAGTACATGATATAACGTAGAACTAAATTCTCTTTCGTATGCTTTTTATTGCATTGAAATCGATTGCTTCATTTAGACGCTAGAGCTCCTCAAACTCGAGTATCTTGCTTTTTTTTTTACAGACAGTAGTGTACTATCATTTGCAAAAGTGGTGCAACAATTGGAGAAGTGGTACTTGATTTCAATTTTGCCTGGCCACCCCATCCATCAAATTTGGATATTCGGAACAATGCAACTAGAGTCATCATGGTTCGTGGTAGTGAGAATGGGTCTTTAGACTGGTGAGATATTCTGTCAGCCTTTTGAGTCTCAAGTTTATACTGCTGCTATATAATTAAAATTATTATTTACAGCCTTCCCCCAAATAAATTACTGCGAGCAAAAATTATTTTATTCAAGAAGGAAGTATGAAGGTAGTCCCTCAGAGGGTCTTTTAAAATTTAGTAACCTGGCTCCTTAGGAATAATCTTAGCTCTCTCTAAGAGCTGGCAATCATGAGTTACTCACTGTGAATATGATGGGCATTTTTTTCATATTTAAGGCATGAGTTGGTGTCCTTTTTGCACATGTGACCCAAGAAATTTTGCATTTCTAATATACCAAATGTTTAATAATGTGAATATCCATGTATACTCATAAAATATGAAATCGGTGGAGGAGTAACAATAAGAGTAAAATACATGTAGTTTATGTGCCAAGAGCAAGAGTACAGATGAAGATGATAAATACCACTGAATGGAAATGATGAATATTAACTATGTTTTGATGTTTGATAGAGATTTTTTTGGTGACCTCAAATTTTTCCATTGAAAGATGAATGGTGGCTATAGGTCTAAGGATATTCTTCTGATCTTCTCCCTCTGTGTGTCCCTTGTCATATAGCACAGAACTCTTCTCTCTCCCATCTGCTTCACCACCTTGTCTCTATGATCCAGAGTTCCCAGGTACAGAAGGTACAGAAGAGGTAGCCGTTATCTACTGGCTACCTCTTACCTACAATTCCATCAACACCCCTTTTGTTGAAATCAATGGCGCAGTGAGGGCGATTTTGAGGGATAAACCCCCATAGCTTAGAGAATTTTTTATAAAAATATTTTAATATGGCAAATTTTGTAATTAATATTAGGGCGGTGGATGACTAACAAACAAAACATCAAACTGTTCACACAGCCGTAAAAATTACAATTTTGAACCATTTATCTTAAAAAATTTCTGGGGGAGGGCCCACGCACCTCCCGCTTACCCTGGTGGGTATCACATATCCCCCAGACCCTTCAGTATTACTTGTGCCTAAAACCCCTCCTAGACTTAATTTCTAGCTGCGCCCCTGGTTGACGTAACATCATCCATTTCAGCATTTACATCTGCCGTCAGCAGACTTCCTCTCTAAATCCCCCTTTCTCCCGTTGTCTCCCTTCCTTAATTGCCGAAGTGGATGAGGCTGTCTTTTCAGTAGTTATCTTACATAGTGTCTTTCATAAGTTTTTTTTGTGTGTGATATGTTGTTTTGTCTTGTTTAAAAATCCTATTTAAAGGCCATGTCAGCTGATTTTGGATTCGTGCCAAATAAATAAAAATAAATAATGCAAGAGATTTTGTTCCCCATTGTTCAAAAAAGTCTTTTTTCTTTACTACTTGTGTTTATTTTTTTCTTGTACAGGTAAACGTTCCTACCAGCATCCAAAATCATCTCAGAAGAGGTTCCTTTTGGAGTTATCAGATGTGTTCACTTCCCTCCATCTTTGTGCTAAAGGTTTGTTTGTTCAGCAATCAATAAAGGATTGAAAGAATTTTGATTGAAGAGCAAACTCTTATTCCTTTTTTTTCAACCTCTTTATTTCAGATCTTTCCAAAATGTATTGTTTGAAAGCTAGGCTAGAGAGAGACCTTCCACAAGTCACAGAAAAAGCTAAGACCACCGATGAATGCCTCGTCAATTCTCTGCTTGCAATTGTTACTTGCACAGGAAAGGTGAGCATCAATTTTTATTGTTCATTCTCTCCTAATCATTCTCAAGACCTAATTACACGTTACATTTACATGTACCAAGGAGGAACAGTTTTGCAACATAATATGTTCTACAGCATCACATAGTCTTCATATTTTATTTAACATAAGTATAGCCTAGTTATCATAGTACATTCAACATTATCATGACATTGTCATCAAAGTAAATCATATAGATCTTCATACATAGTTATCTTAGTGCATTAGAACTATCATCAAACTCTGTAAGTTTTAGTATTTTTTTAAGTTTTTTCTCTCATATGGCATTAAAAGGTTTGCAGAATTCTTCTATCTTGCTTAAATTGCATTTTTCTCCTGTTCTAATTAGTGGTTAGTTAATGGTGATGTACACTATTAGTAGCAATATATATTTATTTATTTTTCCTATATTTTGGGTATTTTATTCAATGGTTTTGATATCACAACTCCATTTTTGTCACCTTACCGGTTTTTTCTTTCTTGTGATCCTAAAGAATTCTTACAAAATATGTACATACTGAATTACATTTTGTTCATGAGACTGGAAAAATATCAGTTATGAATTAAAGTCATGAATTAATGTTACAAAGAATGTTACCCATACTCTTAATCTATGAAAGTTTACTATCTTGATTCTTTTGTTTCACTGTTTTGGAAAATACTAAGTCTTCTTACAATTCATTTTCAAGTTCATTTCATTTTGTAATTTCTATTTGTATTATTTTATTTGTAAAACTTCACAAAAACCCATACAAGTATAATCTTGTCTTTTTATGGTGAATAAATCAATCAATCAAGCAATTAAACATCGATGATTTTAAAAATAACTTGCCTCTCTTTATTGCTTGTTGAGTCAATCTCATTTTACTTTCTTGAAAGTACCTATTCTCATTAAAAACAAGTGATAGATGTGAAATGTAATACCAATGTACTTGAGTTTAAAAAGGAAAAAAAAGGATAAAAGCTAGAGAGCATAAGTGTTAAACATCAAGGTGAAAAAAAAATAATTAACCTTAATTTAACTCTAGCCGCTGTTAATTCTTTTTAACCTTACTCTTACAGTAACAAATGAAAAAAACCTTAATAGGACATTTCTATTATTAATGTTGAATAATTATTTCAGCTTTCAGAGATCATAAGTGATAGCAAAGCGCAGCTGTTGAAGGATAGCTCTGTGGTCAAAGGAGAGGAAAGGAAACTGATGAGTGGTAGTGTAGGATCGAATCCTCATCCGTTGGTGGGGGATTTCAAGAAGAGGGCCGCCTGCTATTTAAGTGCTCTTAATCAGGTGAGTGTCACTTCATCCTACCATTTCCAGTCAATCTAATTTATATTGAGCATCATTTCCTGCACAGCCACGAAAGTTATAAAACAGTACACTCCTGATTATCCGGGCTAGTGATGGGGAGAGGCGGCACGAACAATTGGAAAACACAAATAATCCAAACTTTCGCTTAAATGTCTTTTAATTAGGGATGAGCGAATAGTATCTCCGAATATTCAAATACCTCGAATACTGGAAAGTATTCAATATTCGAGATCTCGAATATTTATGCCAAAGATACCGTCTCGAATACTTTGAATTTCGTGCCATACACTGTCGCATGCACGTCATTGGTAGTTGACTCGGAAAAATCTAGAGAACTCTTTTCGTTTAGTGCATGCAGCACCATTTTAGGCAAGTTGACGAACTACATCAAATGCGCGGATAAGAGCGGTGAAAAAGTTCGATGTGAGAGTTCGACTGAAGATGATTGGGGGAAAAAATCCTAAAATCCCCGATTTCCCCCACCTGGAGAACCTCAGTGCCGTGGAATAGTAACTACATAGCACAATTCCCTAAATCTTCTACCCCCTCCATCCATCAGCCCTCGGCCCCTCCTCCGACGCTTTCCTCATCTCCAAAATCAAACGAAAGGCCCCAGCTCACGCAGGGTTCGTATTACGAAGACCATAAATCAAAAGCTTCTAAAGAAAATATCAAGTTACAGGAGAATAATAGAATCTTGTTTCACCCTTCCTTCTTTTCTCCCCCACTGACCTTTTCTGCCTACCTGCTTCGAAGTTCCCCATTGATGGAGGTAAACTGCTGCATGAGTCATCTATTCGCCCAAAAGGTGTCTAACAATGACTTTTGGCAATTGATATTACACCTTTATTTGATCAAACATTTTTTTTAGAACAAATCAATGTAAAGTTTTGTTGAACGACTTATTTTTGCATGACATTTTTTTAACATATTAGAAAATGTTACAAGAATAATGGTGCAATCATTAATTGTGTAAACAAATTATTTTTAATTGATAAAAGTTTAAATAAAGTTGAATGATTGTCATTATTAATAATATGTATTTTTTATTCATTATAACTTAAATGTAATACAGTGGAACCTCGTTAAAGCGAGTATGGGCTATAGCGACACCCCCGCTATTACGAGAGATGGCCGATGCACCGTCAATTGACCCTATAATAAGCGTGTTAAAAAATTCGATTTTACGAGACCCTTTCGGTGTTGGCTCTCGCCATAGCGAGGGTTTCACTGCCGGAAGACTTTCATGAAGACTCCTTAACCTCTGTAATTGCTAGCGATCTGTTAGAAATGAAGTTAATGGAGTGCTCAGTCTCAAATTTATGTGGTAAACTGTCATTCGATAAATATAATGATGACGAAACAATGCTTTGCATGATTTTTATTCAGTGCAGCGCTTATAAATTGTTTGAATAGTTAGTCGTTATTTGAGTAAGGATATTTAGTGATGCAAAAAAACATCGCCTTTCGTCTGGATTTATGCTTACGTTTATCGGACAGATGTTTATCTGTCGCCGCACCACTCCTGTTCCTGTATATCTGTTCGCAACAGGTATATTGGCTATTATTTGCTCCACCTCCGGTAACGCGACAATTCGCTATAGTGAGTGTTTATTAGTGCACCGTGGGGTGTCGTTATATCGAGGCTTCACTGTACTTTGTTACATAAACTTACCTTGTGTGGATTGATTTTTTTTTGATGACATTGTAGGAAGGGGAGCAGGAGAGCGTTCCGTATGAGGAGGCACTGTGGGCGCGTGAGGAGGCTCGCAGTGGTGTGGCGGGGAGGGTGGCGCTTCAGCAGCAGCTGGAGGGCAGCCAGCAGAGGGCCACGCGCCTCGAGCAGGAAGTGGAACACTGGCGACTCGAATTCCAACTGTTGCAGCTCAAATATTCTAAAGAAATCCAGGTGACTCATCTTTCTCTTGTAGTTGTAACACCACCCAGCAAGCTGTCTCTATTGGCAAGTGGCAGGGAGTGTTAGGACACCAGCTCTTGATAAATAAAAAGGAAATGCTCTGTAGAAGTTCCACCAAGCATTTATTAAAGTCCTTTATTGTTTGGGGGGAAAACGAATTCCCATACCTATCCATTCAGCAAAATATCTCTCTTAATTTATTGTTTCTGTTGTACCTGGAAAAGTAGCGGGGTTCTTTTATGATATTCTCTCTGTCAAACTGAAAGATATTTATTTTCCATTGCTCAAGCAGTGTAAGCCTAGTGTACCCCCTCCGAGTCACCAGTGGCTCCCAGCATAATTCATTTAATATCTATGTAACACTTTCTGTACACCCGTAGAAATTTTTGACGAATTGTGGAGCTTTCCTTTGTAGTTATTATGTTCATGTGTTGAGTAAATGAGGTTGTATTGTAATCCTACACTCCTCGGAATGTATTTTGTCTTTTTTTTCCTTTATCACTTCTGAATAATGAGATCAGTATATTGCTTGATGTGTCATTAATTAGTGTTTTTGTTGTCCACTCAGAAATCTCAAGAAGGAAAAGATCAGTGCCCGGATGCAGAACAGAGAGATAATTCTGTCAAAATGCAGAATGCAGCCCCAAAAGAGACAGCCAATGAAACTGTTATCCCAGATAGCAATAATGTTTCATCTCCTGTCATTACTACTAACATGGTATGGTTGACTGAAATTATGATTTTAGGTCATCCTTCTCTTTTTTTAGAAAGACAATATTTACTTTGTATTTTTCTCATTTTATGGATTACCAATGAACTTTTTTTCTTTTAAGCTTGGGAAACTAGAGCAAGCCATGGAAATTCCGGAAGAAGTTTATGCCAGAGAGAAGGAAGTAAAGGATTATTTTATTCAAAGGATTAACCTGCTTGTTGCTGACCGGCAAATCTCCGAGAGCAAGGCGTTAACTTTACATTCTGAGGTTGGTTAGCCACTGAACATTCTTAATTAGAGGCATTTTAAAATTTAATATGTATATTAATAAAAGTTTTTGTAGTATTGATATACATATAGTATCTTAGAGCTGAAACATCACAGCTTATGTTTGGCATGTTCCTATAAGAGGTTTGTATGTATATATGGTAAATCTGAAATTTCTAAAATTCTGAAATGAAATCTAAGTGACTCAATAACCAGTATATTGCACATTGAGACTGTAGAAAGTAGGTAATTCATTAAAGCACTACAGCAAACTCTCGAATACCTGTGCTAATGATGGGAAGAGGCTGCACGAATAATCGGAAAATACAAGTAATCCAAAATTTAATTTAATGTATGTTTCATAATTCTCCTAAATCAAACATTCTATGTATTATTATTTACGTACATTAAATCTGTTATATTAGATTGCTTTCTGGATGTCATGTTCATTTGTAATTCATTTGCTTCTACAAATACAGTGCATGGCCTGACATCATAGGCGGATCCAGGGGGGGGGCACGGGGGCACGTGCCCCCCCCAGACCCTCAAAAATATGCAAGATTTTTAATACGGTCCCATTATCATTGCATTCGTTTTGTATTACGAGGTATCCTTGTGCCCCTCCCAAAACCAAATCCTGGATACGGCCTTGCTTGTGCCCCCCCCAGAAAGAAATCCTGGATCCGCCCCTGCCTGACATGGCTTACAAGAATCAAAGTTAACAATATCATACTTCTATAGAAAAAAATCTGCCTATTTACCCTTCTTGAATAACATTCAAAAGGCATATTTTAGCACTCAAAAATTATTTCTGCATCCCATAAATTATCAAAACCATGGTTGGCCGGTATTTAGCATTAATCCTTCACAACAAACTTGTTTTTTAAAAATTTTAAATGCGAAGATGGAAATCCTGTGAAATATATGGCACGTAGTTTAATCTGGTATCTCAGTTTTCTGATGTCTGAATGGTTGTTTGTTTACAACGAGTACTTAAGCTATGATCTATATCAAGTGTCACAATTAAATGTACCCAAAGTGCTGGGGAGGACAGGATGAGCAAGGGCCTCAGCGGAAATGTGGTCTAAGGATTCCAACAGGCAAAAAAGATTATGAAGCCGCAAAGCACTCGTTGTTTGAGTTAAAATATGAAAACCACCCCTATGAAAAAATTGTATAAACCTGTTTCAAAATTTTATACAATTTATACAATTGCCATGGTAATTGTATAAATTGTATAAAATTTTGAAACAGTTTTATACAATTTTTTCATAGGGGCATGCAGTTAAAATGTGAGAACTAAACCAAAAAGGGAGTGAAATGGGATCCCCATTCTCTACGCATCTTGTTAACTATGTACAATGTTGAGAGAAGAAGGTTTTATCTCTCACTCACTCAGTGATTCAACCTGAAGGTTAGTTTGGTCACGAAAATTCTTGAAGTGTAAATGGCCCATGGAAAGGAATTGGCCCCTCTAGGGGCACAGCTAGGAATTAAGGCTGGGGGGGGTTTAGATACAAGTAATACCGGGATGTGTGGGGGTATGGAATACCCACCAGGATAAGTGGTAGGTGCGATATCAATAAATTGCGGAATTTTAAGATAAATGATTCAAAATGGTGAGTTTTATGGCTTTCTGAGGGATATTTTATTAATCCTTACACTATTCTATTAGTAATATCAATCCGATTAATTAACATGGATCAAACTTAAAAATTTCTCTAAATAAGTAAGCAATCAGGTAGAAATTGGTATTTGCATCTAAGCTCAATTTTGTCTGTGTATGGATGAAAATAGTGTTTAAGTGATCCATGTACTTTTAGCATGTCTGACCTTAAAGTAGGGGTTTATGTTGATGATATGTTGCTTGTTGAAATGAAGGACAAGATATCACAGTTTAAGAGTTATCTAGGTAAGCATGTAGGATTCAAGGATCTTGGTTCAGCCCATAATATTTTGTCCATAAGAATACAAAGACCTGAAAGAAGTGTGGTCTACATTGATCAGGAGAATTATATAAAATATGTATATGTTGGAAGAATTCGAGATGCAAGATTGTCATGGGGTGAAAACTCCATTACCAGTAGATTTTCAAGAGAAAGATGTTGAGAACCAAATAAGCAATTATTTGTATCAAAAAGCTGTAGGTTTTATGTTGCATTTGTCTGGAAATACAAGACCAGACATTCCCTATGCAGTGTGTATTTTAAGTCAGTATATGGAGGAGCCATGTCAAACTGATTGGAAAAATGTCAAGCATATGTTTAGATTTTTGTCTAAGACTAGAGGTTATGCTTTATGTTATCAAAAATGTCAAAGTAAAATTAATGCATACTTTGATGCAAACTGGGCAGGTAGGAAAGGTTATTGTAAGTCCATTACAGGATATTATATTTCTTTAGCAGGGGCTTCATTTATCTGGCGAGCAAGGAGGCAAAAATGCATGGCAACCTCATCAACTCATGCAAAGTTTATTGCATTGTATTAGTGCGTAACTGAAATAGTATAGTTATCAAGTTGTTAGTAGAAATTAATCAAGGATATTTAATGCCTAAACCTTGTGTTGTATATTGTGATAATGAGAGTTCCATTGCCATTGCCAAAAATGATGTTATTACTGAAGGAAACAAACATTTCTTTGTTAAATACCATTTCATCATGGAACAAGTCAAAGAAAAAATGGTGTATTATATATATGTACCATCGGACAAGAATACTGTGGATATATTTACTAAAAGACTGCCAGGGGTAAGAATCAAAGATGATAGGACTTAAGGATCTGTACAATAGAATTTAAGATGCTTGAATATTTGATAATTATTATGTCTTGAGTTGTGTGGTACTCATTCAGAGAGTGGTGGGTTACATGATTATTGCATTTCAAAACAGGTATTGCCCAAGGGGAGTGTTAAGATTTCTATGAAATACAGTGAAACCTCGATATAACGACACCCCACGGTGCACTAATAAACACTCGCTATAGCGAATTGTCGCTTAACCGGAGGTGGAGCAAATAATAGCCAATATACCTGTTGCGAACAGATATACAGGAACAGGAGTGGTGCGGCGACAGATAAACATCTATCCGATAAACGTAAGCATAAATCCAGGCGAAAGGCGATGTTTTTTTGCATCACTAAATTCCCTTACTCAAATAACGACTAACTATTCAAACAATTTATAAGCGCCGCACTGAATAAAAATCATGCAAAGCATTGTTTCGCCAATCATTATATTTATCGAACGACAGTTTACCACATAAATTTGAGACTGAGCACTCCATTAACTTCATTTCTAACAGATCGCTAGCAATTACAGAGGTTAAGGAGTCTTCATGAAAGTCTTCCGACGGTAAAACCCTCGCTATGGCGAGAGCCAGCACCGAAAGGGTCTCGTAAAAACGAATTCTTTAACACGCTTATTATAGGGTCAATTGACGGTACATCGGCTATCTCTCGTAATAGCGGGGGTGTCGCTATAGCTCGTACTCGCTTTAACGAGGTTCCACTGTACATAATTTCGTATCTTCGCGGACAATGCCATTTTTTATCAACGGAAAAATTACGTATGTTCTTTGGTAGTCAAGGGTTTGTTGACTTACTTTGTTGAGAGTTACTTTTTACAAATGGTTGAGAATAAAAAACCCGAAGTAAGATAGTGGAACCTGATTTTTATATTTTCCGGACTAACTGCCGAAGCTTGTTCAGTTGCGTGAAGACTTCGTCTACGGATTACCGCAATAATAATTTTTTATCAGCATATACATAGTTAATTTGTGGGCATTTATTAATCATTATGTTTTTTCTGTATTTTTCTTTCATAGTTAACAATGCTTCATAAACGCCTGGAATTGTGCCATGAGAACAAGGTAGAGCTGGAATCCACTAAAGAAAAGATGGCCGATCATCTGAAGGAATTACAAGAAGAGTTGCAAACAACTACCCAGAATTATGAGTCCCAGCTTAGCATGATGTCAGAACACTTGGCCAACATGAATGAGAAGCTGACGATCCAGAAAGATAAAATTGATGAATTGACGTACCAGCTGAATAACAAAACTAGTCGAAAAGGAAAATTAAAATAGAAATATGTTAAAATTTATTTTGAAAATATTTTCATCTTTATTGTCATCTTTATATTATACATATTATTTATAACATTCCAGTGCTCTTTGCCAGATGTAGCCCTCTTGTTGATGTTGTACATTGTTCAGATAATTTGCATATTTTGTTTTTGAGGCACTTTCTAATGTGAAATAAACAATTTATACAGATTTATCACGCATTTAATAGATGTTGGTGTTACTAATACATAATATATTTAATGCTTAATTTACTAGCTGGTTCATGTAGACAATTAACACAAAATAGTAAGTGTTTAGTAAACAATAGTAGGCTTAAGTTCTGATGTACCATACGGTTACGGCTATGTGCAGTGATGTTTTTGGGGTTGTGGGAGTCAAATATTTTTATAGCCGGTCATTGTTTGTGCTTTAAATGAAAGCCAGCAAGCCAGTTTACCGATACTGCCACCACAGAAGTTACCACGTTTTTGTGTTTCCCACGAGTGTACTGGGTACATGAATCGTCAATTTTGCTCTAATCCGAGGTTGCTCTAACGTGAAATTTGATGTAAAAGATTAATTTTTAACCACATATGTATCTCATTCCATGTAAGGGCTTTTAAATATTCATCAATGACTTTTCAAACATTTGTTTTTTAAGTTGCATGAATAGCCACGAGAAAAAGTTCCCCAGGACCAGGAATCAAACCACGGACCTTTGGCTTTCCAGGCCACTGCACAGACCACTATCCTGGTTCTTTGATTCCCATGGCAACTTTACTGAGGCTCATGGTACTAGATCTTATTTTTAGGCCCTCGTGGTCCGTCGAGGATGGCAAAGCGAGGGAGAAAGGACTTCAATGAAATGAATGACCGCAAGGGCCTAAGATGTACATAGTACCAAGAGCCTCGGTTTTCTCCCTTGCATTGCCATCTTGGATGGTAGATTAAAAATTAAACTTTGTTGTATTAATTTATTAAAATATTTGACCGGTTTCAACCTTTCCAGGTTATTATCAAGAGGTTAAATAAATGTACAGACAAGGCTGTGTATAAATTACATCCACATAATACCCCACAAGCTACCTAAAAGGCGTGTGGAGGGGTGTTAGGACACCAGCTGTTCTTACGTAAAAAGGAAGTGCTCTAAGGAAATTACGACTATCATTTATTAAAGTCCTTTAAAGTTCGGAGGAAAAACAAATTCCTGTATCTATCCGTTCGGCAAAACATCTCCCTTAATTTATTGCTTCTGTCGGACCTGGAAATAAAGTGTGGCTCTAATATTATGTTCTCCATGTCACTCTTAAAGATCTCCATTCTCAATTTTTCAAACTATCTAAGCCTAGTGCACAGCGTCCGAGTCTCCAGCGGCTCTCAGCCTAATTTGCTTAACATCTGGGTAACGCTGTCTGTATGCCCGTTGCGGTTTTTGATGAGCCACACAACCTTCCTTTGAAGATAAATGGATATAGATATCTTGTATGGACTCAAAGGGCCTAATATCTAGTATTATGAGCCTCTGTACAATTGCGATGGAAAATCACCAGAGAGTTACAGTCCGGCCGCCGAGAGTTGTCCGTTGACAGCTAGAAGGGATAAGGGGCAAGGTTGCCTGGTAAGAAAGGGAAACGCCCACATCACATGTAAACAAAAGGGTTCCATGAAGAAAGCAGCCAGAAGGGACGACGAGCGTGAAGGATCCAAAGGAAGAATCCTTCGTTTTGGCGATTTGCAGAAAGGGCTTGTTTCAGTGCTTCATATTCAGGTGACAACATTGTATGACTAGGCAAGGGTGTGAGGTGCATTTGGGGGACAGCGATTGGTTGTTGAAACCATTTTGGAGCAGGGTTCGTCACCCCTCCTTTTGATGTGCCATCGGACAATTCTTGCCGGCTGGACTGAATATGCGTTGTGGCTCGGAAAGCCAAAGTTCAGTGGTTAAATTCCTGGCATGGGAATTTTTTCTCTTAGAAATTCACATGAATTTCACCTACATTCACATGGCAGGATTGAAATATTGCATTGTTTTAAAGGAGGGCAGCCCTGACATTGGAGGAAGAAGGCTTGGTGCTGTATCTGGGAGTGTACCTGACTGGAGTTAGGATTATGTGGCCTCAGATCCTTGGTGGACCAAATAATTATTTCTTGGTGAAATTCAACCTTGGTGCACTTTGCAAACTATAAAATTTGCTCTTTGCCTTAAATGAATTTGAATGGATTTCTGATGGTGAATTTGAATGAAAAATTTGAATGGATGAAAATTAATGGTTTGCTGTACCATGGTGAAAATCATGATTCAGAAAAAAATTGTGTGTACAGTAAAATAGGGTTAGATCTGACCGAGAAAACAGTGGCATTTCTCAAAATATACCCTATAAGGTTGTTCCTTTTCCTGCCAAGGTTTTCATGAGGCTTCTCTTCTCTCCAACTCTTCTTAGGACTTCCTCATTACTAACTTGGTGTATCCATTTAATCCTCATAATTATTCTGTTGCACCACATTTCAAAGGCCTCATTCCTTGCTTTCTCCCCTGCTGTCATTGTCTATGTCTCACTTCCTCAGAGACAGTCTTCAACCTTTCACTGACGAGCTGATGATGTGACTAAACTCATTCAGAGCATATTGCCACTTCTCAGCTGCTCCTTGTCCATTTGCAATGGCTGCGTATGGTTTTTTGTTGTTTACTAATTGTGATTGACTCCTTCCCTCCATGGTTGGTACATATTTTCAGAACACATTCTACTGAATGAAACCAATAGTAATTTTACGTTTCAAAATTTGCATTGAGTACAGGTGATAAATAATAATAATAATTCTTTACTCTTACCGGTGTTAACCCAATGTACGGAAAAAGTGTTGCATTAATAAGCATATAGATATAGAGTTACGTAATTAAGTTTATATAAAAAGCATATAAACATTAATACGCATTATTTAACACGTTAATAAAGTAAAGGGTAGCAAAAGGTAACATGAGATCAACATAAAAAGTTATAAAATAACATACATATAAGAAGATGCATCATAACCTGAAAGATCTGCACCAGATATACTAATCTGATGGCAAGGCTGTAGCCAGAAAAACATTTTTGTAGGGATTCATATTGTTTAAGTTCTCGCACTTTTTTTATGCGTGTCTATTCTTTTGGTTGATTCCATTTCTGGTCTATGCATCCTCTTCATCCATCTTATTCACCTTTTTTTGCGTGAGTCTCTGGAACTTTCCTTTATGCCTGTGCGATGCTGATTGTGCTGATAGTGGGGATTGCATTTTTGATAGACTGTGAGTGTGCGCTTTTCTGAAAGGAAAGCCACAATGCCTGTACTATATGCAGATTTTGCTGACAGTGGGAATCGCATTTTTGATTGCTGGTGCATTTGCACTTTTCAGAAAAGAATGGTGCACCAGTAGAAAGTTCTATAGCACACGGAGGGGGGTGGTCGGATGCTGTGATGCCTTAAAAACTGCGGGCATCATTCACTCGAGGTCACTTCGTCAAGAGTCGGGACACGCTTAGCAGGCGCCCACAGGGCCGTGGAAGGGAAGCTCTACGATTGACCCGCAGTATCCAAGGGAGGAGATCACTCTTGTTCAACAATCGTCTCAAAATACACTCCTTGCGGCAAACTCTGTATCTTTCATTTCTCGCCATTACTGTCCCTCCGAGAGGACCACCTTCGCAGTCCTGAATCCCTCATCATCAGTCAAGATCCCTAGTCTGAGTCGCCCCTTGTCCAGCTGTCCACGAGAGGACACGACAATATGGGAGGGGTGAATCAAGGTTTTTGGAGAGGGGGGTTCCGTTACTTGCCACAGTGCTTTGGGAGTATGCAGTACCTCTCAGCAATAATGCATCTGAGATATGATATTCGTTGACAAGTGGTTCTTAGGTATTCATCTATTATTTTTAAACAAACAAAAATAAATTCATGATTTTTCCAATTTTTTTGTTACATCAGGCCCCGTATTGCCGTTGATGGAACTGTTGTTAATGGTATGACTTACCCCATTTAATATTCTCCAAAACGGCAAGAATACATTTCAGGGGGTTAATTTGGAGGGCAGGGGTGACTCCCCCCATCGTTAGCGGAAAAATTACAAAAGAGTGTGATCATTAAAGGGGCTCTCAGAAGCAAGTTTTCAATTCACTATTTCAACAGACAACATTTGAAGATAACTGGAGAATATCTTCAAGACACTTGTCTAAGCAGTTGCACTGAACTGTTATCACTAACTAAGAGGCATTGAGGGAAGTAGTGAACTGGCCCACCAAAATAATTATGTACCTTGATCTGCCCCTATAACAGGGTATACTTTCCAAGTGGCATGAGATATCTACTGGATTTCCGGAACGGGTTTCAAAAATCCAACTTCGAACATTTTACAGATATTGTATTATATGTAGATACTTATATATCAAATGGTTGTCCAAAAACTGTTACATTTAGATTGGAATCACACGATCATTTTTTCCATCCCTTTCAAGGCTAACAGCAATTGTAACGCCACACTTGGCTTTAATTGAGCTACAGTTAATGTAAATACAGAGTGATGGAAAAAGGAATTGGCCACATTCTGAGGCATGATGAAGGCAATCATTGAAGGACAGGTGGAAGGGAAGAAGGGCTAAGGACGGCCCTGAATGAGTTACATAGGACAGGTTCTAAAGGACATAAAAGAGAAGAAATATGCTGCTATGAAAAGGCTAGCGGATAGGAGAGCTGAGTCAAACCAAGCTTAGGATTGTTGACTTCTGATGATGGAAAAAGGAATGGGTCGGAGAGAGAAAAAGGCTTTTACCAAGAATCTCAGGATTATCAAATCTTTGAGGATGATCTTACCTTTCTCTATACGAAGATCAAATCTAATTTTACTATTGGTAGCTCACATCTCCTTAATGGTGGTGTGAAATATTCCTGTCCTCCTCCTGGAGGCATTATTGAGATCATTTTGTGACAGCACCTTTCCCTCCCAAGGAGCATGGTAATATGTAAGTCTCAGACTTTCATACCCTGGCTCAGGAAGGTATTCTGGTAACATTGATCCACCTGTACTTTACTGGGCTCCTGGGGTATATAATACCCTGAATATAAAAAGTGCTGAAGATTATCGTTTTCATTAGATTGAAAGACAGCAGAGACAGGATGTCTTAGTTTGGTAATATCATTTTATTCATTTGCTAAGTACATATCATTACACTTGTGCTTGTATTACATATTGAATAATCTCATGATGCTAGATGCACTCATCACAGCCATTCAGAATATGGAAAACTTCCCATTTGTGAAGAAGACTTCTACAATAAAATGGTTTAATGAAAAATATATGGATTTCAGAGAGTCTATACGTTCATCATTCTATTTTTATGCTAAAAGAAGCGCCACAGGAGCATCCTTGCTCTGCTTGCGGATTACCAACCACCCTGAAAGCAGATCGAATCAGCTCTGAATGAAAGTCAATTGTGGATCCTTTGATATAGTCCAAGGAAGTTTCATCTATGACCACCTTCACTCCGCCCTTTTCAAATACCCTACAGGAAAAATAAATAATATTAATTGACAATCCACTATCAATATCCCTAATGGCCAATGTCCGTCGCCTAATTGCTGCAGTAACACAAATTGTTTCGGAGAAATATTGAAACATGGCCCAATAACAAGAAGGCACGACACAAAATCACCACACACATGACAGCATACTCACTTGTCATCTTCGCATATTTCATTATCCAAAAAGAATTTGTACTGGAATCCGGAACATCCTCCTCCTTCCACTGTTACCCGTAAACATCGTCCATCCTTGGCAATGGCTTTTATTCTTTCCACGCAGCTGTCACTTATGTTAATACCTTCGGATTTTTGATGGGGAGGATTTTTTACTACCTCCGTTTGCCCAACTGCAGAGTAGTACCTGTAATACCACAATATGATGAAATATAGCTTTACATCACAGAAATATTTCTTTTTAAACGACTGAAATGTCTGTAATGAGCGGGAATTTCAAATGCAATTCGAGCAATAATTTGGCAAACTAATACATTCATAATGCTTTTATTTAAACAAATTATTAGAAATGATGAATTAAAAGATGAATAAATGACGAATATTTCTGTCAAAAAGTCCATATTTTCTGAATATTTTTGAGCTAAATTGAATGCCAACAATAAAATCGATGATGAAGTAAACCTTCTTCTTCAGATTCTCAGATGGCGGTGAAAAAGCTTTTAACAGCTGGTCCACGGACCATTCCCTTGTGTTTTAAGATTGAATCCAATCTTGTACAAAGGAACGCAGCACTTAAACAGAGGGGATATATGGCAATAAGCCACTATTGGGTGAATAACAAAATCAAAAAAATCATGATTAGAATATAATTTATCTAAAAACATTAAGTCTTACCGAGAAATATTCTCCAGATAACTAGGACTTCTGACATTGGGCGGAATACTACGTAGCATCCGTCTGCACAGCGCCGCCATGTTAGTTCTGACGTAACGAAAGGCATTGTGGGATAGCTAATTAGAGTGCAGTGAATTTTTATCAAAATCGACCTTCATGGCTGTCAAGAAAGCCTTGTTTTTGGAAGAAATTTTAAGGGTTTCCTTATGCGGTTGACACATTATTTTGTTACTTAATTGGTCTGTTATATCTGCGCAAGAGTTTTGTTTGAGTTGTGGGTCATTCGACGCCAATGTTCACTGGAACCGTAAAGCTGAAAATATGCGAGGCTTGCGGCTTGAGACCTACGGATTTTCAGAAGCGGCATACTATGGCGTTTGGTAAACCTGATGATCAACCAATTGATCCTTATGTGTCGATAGATGTGGATGAAAATCAATTTGATCGTTCAAGTACAAAACCGAAGACTTGTGACCCCGTGTGGAATGAAAATTTTACCACCGAAGTGCAAAATGCTGTCAACTTAGGGTTGACTGTTTTCCACGATGCCGCCATCCCACCGGACACTTTTGTGGCTAACTGCAGTATTCCCTTCGAGGAACTGGCCCACAGAGATCATTCCGATATATGGGTATGTTAAGAATATTTTCCAGATATTACGCTTTTTCCAATCCACCCATTGATACCCGTTGTTTAGCTATGGCTCTGGGAAATTACCCTGTTTGTGATCGCCTTGCATGCATTTCATACATACTCATCATCTTTGATTTATATAGGGATTCGTTTTGTATTGGAGGGAACTAGAGTGGTAAAATAGTAGAATTTGCGGACTTAAATGCATTCGAATGCCCGAAAAGGTCATACATTGACATATGTACAGGAGCTTCCACTTTGGACATAGCCTGTAGTTGTTGTTATTTTGTCTTTATTATGGTTAGGTGAAGTATACGTAGCATAAAATTATCCTATATGGCGAATTTTCACTGAAATATCTGGGTAGGTGTGTAATATTTATGAATAGGAGGCATGATTATTGAGGAAATTCAGCCAACAAAGAAGTTGGTGGTATTTATGGTTATATTTTGTCAGGAATACGATCAATTCTTTTTAAGGTGTGCGTTCATTAAAATTGTGTTTTGGTCATGGTTAGTGAAGGAAAGTGATGAACGTTTGGTTTTAGATGTTGTGCAGAAGTAGGTAAGTATGTTTTTAAATGGACAGGCATGTGCGTCTGCGAGCCAGCATCAATTTTGTATTTGCCTAATGTATGGATTTAGGGTTTTATGGATAATTTTGGTTCTCGACAATAGCATTAGGTGTTTTACATTATACGACTGGTTTCGTTCTGGAATCATCACTGGGTGCCGTGGTTATGCAATTTTTTTTTTTTTAAGATTCCCAAGTACTACCTATATAATTATAGTAGGACGAGGGTTGTATTCGTGAAAGTCAGTCCGACATTCGGTATTTGATTTTACGGTTGGGTTTAATCGTTTTGTTTCTTAATTTGTTAAAGAATCTTGCCATTAATTTAACACACTATTTCGATTCAATAATGGCGAAGAAATAGATCTTAAATTCATTGCGCTGTGAGACTTTTTTCTCCTAATTATGTCGTTTCTTTGAGATTTTTTCAATACATGTCTTTTTTTGTTAAGACTTGATAGTATGTTGATCTCTGCGTTTAAATTTTGGGTTGTTATTATAAAGAAAAGTACCTAGATTGAATGAGTTTCAAGGTTCAAGAATCATAATATGCTTAAAAGTTTGTAAATATTTGATCTTTTTATATTATACTCACCATATGTGCTTCGCCATTAGTGAATTACCATTAACTTGGTGTTTCTTACCTGATTAGTGATGATTTTTGCTTAAATATTCTTCCATTTTGTGCCGATATATATTTGTTTTAGGTTTATGTGCATTCACTCACTCCATTTATTGTTTTGAGCGATCTGACTTGACGCTAAAAATATGAAGGTCGATTTTCTGTATTCCATGTTTGCAATAGGAGCATGTATCTTTTCTTGTGCAGCAGTGAATAACTATATTACTATCATGCTGTTCAGTATGGTACTGCTTATTGGGAAAAAGGTCTTTCTGCTAACCCTTGAAAGCTTAGGCAAACATCTACTTAACATTGCTGCTAGTAATCTAAAGCAGTGGAAAATTTTTCATTTTGAAAACAAAACTCGGAAAATGAATGTGTTGGTAGCGATTTCATGATGTTGAGGTAGTTAGCTCCTAGACGTCTTAAGTCTTGCCTTGGTAGGCTTATTATTCTAATTTTGAAAGTGCTGTGTTAGTGATGTAGTTCTAAAGCATGAAAAAATTCACAGGATTAGATCATAGTATTACAGAGCTAAAATTGTCATTTTTCCCAGAAAAAAGTCGACAATTTTCTTTGCATTTACCAACAACAGTATCCCATTATTCTCAAATTTTTCTGTCAATATTTTAACTATGAGGTTGGGGGAGCCATACTTATTGGTTTCTTTAAACCGCAGAGAGTACTGTTTATGAATGTAATTTAATGAGATTTAAACTATGCTAAAACTTGTGTGACTTGGATCTTAAAAAATTGAAATATTGGTTTATTTTAGAAAAGATTATATATTGTGGTGATATATCATTTCCTTTGATTGATTGGCAGTTCGATAATAAGGGCTCCTCAAGCATAAAAAAATACATGTGTATATTGACTTAAGTTTGACTTTTTTACCGTAAATTCATTTAAGCTCTGTCATAGATTAAAACATATTTTTATCCAAATTGGTGGTTAGAGGAGTTGAGAATGGACTTAAGGCCTGTTTACACGGTACATTAACATATACGGGGTAATGTCTAAATGTATGAACGCGAGAATGAACGCCAAAATGCACAGTGTAACCACCCAACTTGTGCGAATGCATGAATGGAAAATAGAACCTGTTCTAATTTGGTTCATGCATTCATACATGTTCCGTTCCGGTCCACAAAAATCATTCATACAAACAGACATTAACTCATACGTGTTAATGTATCGTGTAAACAGGCCTTTAGAAGGAAATTAGAAAGGATATAAAAATTAAGGAATAGCAAACAATGATTAATGCTTTGAAAAAGTGATTTTCTTTGCTTTTGTGGGAATACTTGAGTTAATAGCAAGATAAAAGAAGAGCATTTTATTCTTGTGAATCCAGTGTTGGGTCTCTGACTTAATGGTGTCGCAAGTGTGCTTTGCTCATATTACTTTGTGCACATGCCACCCTGTAAATCATTCAAACTACTATTCAGTTTTTTCTTACTATTGCCTTGCTTCTCTGTCAATCAATGCTTCAAGCCAGTCTGTTTCGCATAATTCACGTTTATAGCTTGTGACTTTTCATACAAAATTAAGTCACTGCTCTGTATTGTTTTAGTTTTACGTGATGGATTGAAATCCTTGATCTTAAATGCCTATTGTGATATTCTTAGTAGCTTTGAGATAGATTTTCTTTACATTGCTGTTAAAATCAGGCTTCATTTCTTCATGAAGTTCAGTGTGAAGCATTGTAGTGTATGTGTCATGATTATTCATAAGCATTTTCACTTTCTTCGTGAATGATCATTATTTATTTTTTCCCCAATTATTCACATATATTTTGTCTTGAATTGGAGACAGACAAGCAACCTTAGTATGAAGATCCCTTATCTGATGACACACACGTTTCACTCTGCAGAATCACTAGTGGAAACATTGTAAATTTGTGAAATTGTCATTCATTAATCAGGAGGAGTCAGTAAATTTTGAAACTTGTACAACAGATATACCATGGGCTTATGTAAAGGAATGAACAGAAATAACATTCATATTTCATAATAGCTTGCTGAATTTCTCATGACTGTAAAGAGAGACAGTGAAATGTACCTATTGGAGATGTCACACTCCAGATGAAACTAGGTTGTGAGAGGTATATATCTAGTGGACCATTACATGCATTGTGAGTAATAATTTCTCTCATGGTGAGAGGTTTGACGAAGTAAAGACTTGAATGATTACTCCAGAAGATTGAAAATGAAAAAAAGTTCAAAAGAGGGTTTAAGGGTTGATACGTGGTGTGCCAATACAGTGATTTACTTAGCAGCAATCATTTGAGTCATGCCAATCGCCAGAGTTAATAGAGAAAAGTCAAAGCATCAAAAGATCTTGATAAGAGAAGCTACAGTGGTTATTGTTTTGATAAAACTGCTTAGAACCAACATGGACCTTTACCACTTATTGAAATTTTTACTCAGTATATTCTCTGCTGACAATATTCACTGCTTGGCTGTTTTGTATTGCATTTAGAGGATATCTACTGTCTGTTATAGCGTATAATGTCACCATATCGAAGAAAAAGTCAATGATTCCATTTGCTTTTTTTGTAAATTACTGCTTGTGGTCCGTCTTGAAGAAACTTCTATGTATACCAATTGCTATCTCTTTTTCACAAATATGACTTTATTGCTAGTAATTTAATTGCTATTGCCCACCTGTGGAGAAGAAAGTACCCATATTGGACGCAAATGGCCTTCATGTGAATGCTCACCAATTTTTCAATGCCGATTTTAATGGAGATTCAAGAATAAAGAGGCATCCATTTCTCCGCTTTTCAATAAGTTGCCTCCAGCAAAATATCAACAGCCTGAACCCTTTCACAGATAATTTGAGGGTTTTGACTACTCGTGTGTTGTGGGTTACTGAGTTTCTGCTTCTCTGTCTATACGCCATGTTTGTCCACACATTTACCTCGTGTGTTTGGTTGATAGTATAACTCCTTAGACCATTTTAGTTAAATATGAAGTGGTAGTATTTCCGGTGAACTTATTATTGCACAATACATTTTGTCGAGGTAACAACATTTTCTAGTGCATCATGTGCAGTCATATTCGTTCTGAGATATGTCCTACTTCAAAGAGAAAGGATGGGGTTGGGTGTTCGAAAGTGGGAATGTTGAAGGTTGTGGGAGAAGGGGTTGTTTATCAGGGTCACTGTCATCTTGAACGTTCTGGCATCAGGTTGGAGTGCTTGTTCCAGATGATCTTCTTCTCCCGGGTGTTAACCTCATGGCTGTCTTTAATTGGGATACGGTGGTTGAGCAAGATGGTGTATGGAGGGTTGGCGGTGGTAGAAAAATTTAAAAACCCTTGGATACCAAGAACTTTTTGGGGGTCAAATTCCTTCTGTCAAGGGTGTGGGGTGTCTCAGAATGTGTTCATGTGCAAAAATTCCAGTGACTTCACTCATCATCATCAATGGTCAACAATCCTAAGATTGGTTTGATGCTGCTCTCCACTCAATTCTCCTATCAGCTAATTTTTTCACACCTTATAACATTTTTTCTCTTTCACATCCTTCTTTAAGTGTTCCATCTCTTTTGTTCAAGATCTTCCTTTTCCGTTCCTACCTTTTACTTGTCCCTCGACCATTGTCTTCATCAGGCCATCATGATAACTTCACTAACTCATGAAAAGTGGGCAGAAAACTTATGCATTTTTTCATTTAAAAAATTATGAAAGTATTTCTGAATGAAGGTGAATTATTTTCTTTGTTAAATATCTCCCGCGACCATCTGCTGAATGCTTTTTATAAATTTTGATTGTGTCTGGCTGAATGACCTCATTTGATGTGATTCATCACTCAATAGGCTATTGCTGTCCTAAGGATATGTAGCACACAGGTAGCACCTTGCGTATACCAAGTAGTATATGCTAAGCTTGCTTTTTTGGATAGGATCAACACCTAAAGATATTTCATACTTATTATGTCACATATCAGTCCATCATTTTAATCATGATTTCTGATGTGTATACTTTCAAAGATGATGAATTCAGGTTTATCATTTTGCATCAAAGTCTGATCTAAATATGTAAACCTAGGAGACATACCAAACTAGGCTAATGTTTTAATTAATAAGAAACTAATGAATTTATAGAGTGGTAATGTTTTCCACTTCTCATCCATCTTCTGTATTTCAATTGTCGTTTTCCATGCAATGGTTTTATGACCATTTGGTTGAAGCTGTCTATTGGTCATTAGTTAATCCATTGGCCATTTATAGTGTGATCTATTTATTTTTTGCCAAATTATTTACATGCTCCCTTATGCATGCTAGAGTAGAGTATCCTGATGAGTGGAGAGTTTAGCTTCTGACCAAAGGGTCCCTGGTTTAAATCCCGTAGTCCCAGGAAGGCTATGAACGTCCCCTGAAAAAAAATCCTCAGTTTGCAAGGTGGCCCCCATCAAGTTGAGGTGGGAAAGAGACTGACCTTCCTACCTTGCATGTGTGTTATTCACATCCCTTTTGTTTAGTCTGAGGTGAGCTCTACCCTCACCTTTTTTCAAGTAGGCTTCTGCAGAGATTATGACGGTAGGCAGCAATTCTTCCAGGTTTCCTTCTGTGTGTATCCATTTTACCGTTATGTAAAAATGATAAACACGGAAGAAACCCAGAAGAATTGCTGCCTATTTACCCTCACCTGTCTTAACAAGCCTCCAAGGTGAATCACTTGAGTGAGGGAATGCATGAGCACACTTCATTGCAGGCCAGCAATATAGGGATTAGTTTGTTGCAGCTCTCCTTTCAGCTTACCTTCTGATATGTACTCAATTCTTCTATTATCCATCCTTGATGGTTTTTTATAAATAATTTGATACCTTCATTTACCATTATCTCAATCAACTCGTCCTTTGATGATTATCTTTATGCCTCATGACAGTCGTACCTTATGATCTGAAGGCCTATTTACATGGAACATCAACACGTATGGGTTAATGTCTAAATGTATGAATGCGAGAATGAACGCCAAAATGCACCGTGTTACCACCAAACTTGTGCAAATGCATGCACAGAAAACAGAACCTGTTCTAATTTGGTTCATGCATTCGTACATGTTCCGTTCTGGTTCACAAAAATCATTCATGCAAACAGACATTAACTCGTACCTGTTAATGTATTGTGTAAACAGACCTTTACAGATTAGGCTGTCCAGTTCTTGTACTGTGAAAAATATTGTTTCATCCCACTCTTCTTGGAACATTACTCGCTTAGTCAATTTATTTGATTTTCATCATTCTTGGTTGCGTCTCATTTCGAATGCTTCCTCTCTTGACTTCTCTGCTGCTGTCAACGTCCAAGCCTCGCTTCCATTGAGAAACATGCTCCATGTGTAGGATAGCATGAATTTTTTCCTTACTTCTATGCTTGTTTTCTCAAATGTAAGAAGATTCTTCTTTTTGTAGAAAGCCCTCTTTGCCTGCGCTATTCTACTATTTCTTTCCTGCTCCTTTTCCATTATTGGTCATTCGGTTTCCCAGGTGAGCTCTCTCTTCCCAGGTAAAAACTCCTTCACCTTTTCAAGCTCCCATAGCATTTGTCTTAGCCTCCTCTCTTTTGCTGCATACTAATATCTTAGTCTTCATTTTGATGATTTTCAGTTGATATATGGCCATTGATCTTTTCATATTTGTCAAAGTCTTCTTCAAATCCTTCTCTATCTTGACTATGAGTGGTATGTCATCAGCGACTTGCAGCATACTATTTTTATTCTCCGTGGATATTGACACCCAAAGCTTTCTCCTTGATTTCATTTATGGTTTTCCCGATGTCAACATTAAAAATTAAAATGTACACCCTTGTCTCACCCCTTTTCTTATTCTTGCTTCTGCACTATTGGGTCCACATATGATCACAGCTACTTGCTTTTTATACAAAATTTGAACAAATCAACAATCATTGTACAGCACTCCGATTTCTTTCAGAAATCTTAGCATTGACTTTCTTTCCACGTTATTAAATGCTTTCTCTAAATCGAATAATGCTATGAAAGTCGGTTTGTTCTTCTCCATTCTCTTCTCTATGAGCAGCCTAAGAGCCAAAATTGCTTGTCTCCTGGTATAATTCCTCCAGGTATTCCTTCCATCTCCTGGCTTTGTCTTCATTTTTGGATTAAAATATTTTCATACTTGTCCCTCATTGTATTGCATCTTGTACTTCGTTCCTTGAAATGGTTCCTTTCCTCTACACTTTCATAGGCCACTTTCCCTTGAAAGTGGGGTTATCTTGCACGTCCTCACATATGTTCCTCATCCACGCTTCTCTAGCTTTCCTTGCTTTGCGGAAAATCTCGTTCCTTATTCTCTGGTAGCAAGCATGTCCTTCCTCAGTATTCGCATTCTTATACTTTCTCCGTTCTTCAATGAGGTCCAGGACTTCATCCGTGATCCATGGCTTTTTCTTGACACATTTTATTCTCCCTAGAATTTCTATAGAGGGCCCCTGAAGGCCATTAATGATATTTGTCCAGTTATTCTCCACTGATTTCTCACCCTGATCTAATCTTATTTTGCTCTCCACTACTTCTTGAAATCGTGTTGATTTTTTTGCTCCTTTAGTTTCTGTAATTGCCATGCCTTCTTCTCTAATTTCTTGAATTTCAGCTGGCATTTCATCGTCACTAGATTATGATCCCTGTCGATATCTGCCCTCGGGTAGCTTTTGCAGTCCTTTATCTGGTTCCTAAACCTCTGCTTCACTAAAATATAGTGTAGTTGAAATCTTCTTCTGTGTCCTGGCATTTTTCATGTATATCTTCTTCGCATGTGATTCTTAAAGAACGTGTTGGCAACCAATTATTTGTGTTCCGTGCAGGATTCTGGTAGCCTTTCTCCTCTTTCATTTCGATTTCCTAATCCATATTTTCCAATTATTCCTCCATCCTAGCCTTCGCCGACGACAGCGTTCCAATAACCTAAAACAATAAGGTTTTCTTCACCCCATGCCTGTTTGATTACTTCTCTGATATCATCGTAGACGTCTTCAACTTCTTCATCCTTGTAGTCTGTCGTAGGCAGGTAGACCTGTACCACTACGGTATCTACCGGCTTCCGTGATCGGGCGGTCTCTAACTTTACCATAACTATCCTTTCATTGTGCCGTAGGAAGCTTTTCACACGCATTTCGGCGCTCTTTCTGAGCATTATCCCAACCCAGGCATTACCGTTTAGAGATCCTGTGTGTATAATCCTATAGCTTCCTCTCCAAAAGTCTCCCTCCTCAGGCCACTTCATTTCGCTGATTCCTAGCACGTCGATATTCAATCTTTGCTTTTCCACCTTCAGGTTTTCTTGCTTCCCGCGAGTCCTAAGTGATCTCACGTTCCATGTACCTATCCTCATTACTTTATCACAGTTGGCCGATGTACCCCCTCGGGTAGTCCCCACCCGGAGATCGTAATGGGGGACTAGTTTACCTCCCGAATGTTTTACCTGAGATAAATCCATCTGATTATTTAAGGTTGGATTAGTTCCTACTCCTCAGATAATAATATGGTGGTTTCCCCTTGCCGTCCACATCGCAGTACTGCAGCCGTTAAAGTAAATGTTACCACACCAGCAGTGAAATGAGTGTCTTCACCTTCACTCATATGAAGAAGAGCTGCTACCCTCTCCCCTAGATGATGTGAGGCATAATTGTTGGCGGCCTCCCATCGCCAAGTCACGGCATCTTCATAGGTTTAATGTATCATTTAAATGGCCCATCTTACCCAGGGATACCACCTCGGAATGCCGCCGCTTTTTGTCCACGGCTGCTTATTCCGCAAGTAAACTCTTATATCGCAGCTAACTTCTATATCCAGAGGTTGACCCACCATCCGCTACCCGGTGGACGCACTTGGTGGCTTCAAGATCAGCCGCTAGGTTGTGGCTGCTACCTTACAGAAAGCAGTGTTTCTGGCTCTAGGCGACAAAAAAATACAATACAAAAATATATTGTAAAATAAAATAGGAACAGATGATTTGGTATGTACATATTTGAAGACTATTGAGGACTTACTTTTGAAAATCATAAGTCACTTGCAGTTGGACACATTCCCCCATTAGTCTTCTCCCAGTGTTGTAAGGATGCCATTGCCTTCACCTCTTCAAGCTTTTGTATTCTGTGTTCAATGTTTTTCGTGGTCTTCTCTCTTCTGCTGCATACACATGTCTTAAGCTTTCTTTTTATTGATTTTCAGTTTATGCCAGGCCGTTATCTTTTCCTTAATTATCATAAACTTCTTCGAATCCTTCTCCGTTTTAGTTTTGATTTCTGTGTTGTGAGCAAATCTCAGCATTTTCTCTGTGATTATTCACTCCTCAACCCATTAAGTATATGATTTCATTGAAGGCATTCTTCATTTCAAGTCTTAAAATGACATTAAGCACTGAATTCCCATATCTAACTCTTTTATGTTTTGCTTATTCCTAGCATGTAGGTTTAATGTTAGCCACGTGGTTTTCATCTAGGCTATACATAATTTCCTGGTCCAGAGAGCTCAAATTTCTCTCGGAATTCTTAGTATTGAATCCCAAGTCGCCTTATTTGAAGTCCTCAAATGCTATTAACCTCCGTTCCTTCTCCATTTTCTTCCCTGTGAGCAGCCGCTGGACCTGTATTACCTCTCTTGTACCCTTGCTCATCTTGAATCTCAATCCAGCAACATTTCTCCGCTTTCCCCATTGTTTTTGAGAATTCTCTTGTATCTTTTTCATATGTCATCAAAAATATTCTTCTAAAATTTCCTCATTTCTATGCTCTATTCTATTTCTATGATGTATTTAGGAACTGAATACTATTGATATTCTTTCCAAAGTGTTGCCGTATCTCTCCTTTAGAGTACATTTTGCTGATAGGTATGTAGAGTTTAGCTAGTATTCTCCTTTGAATTTATAATGAACTCTGCAGCTTAGTGATCAATTCCAAATGTCTTATAATTTTCCTGGTCTCTTATAGTGTTATATTCTGATATTAAGATTAAAGGCTCACGTGTCATTTTTATGTCGTAATTTCCTCTTTTGTTACCAATGGACTGACATTTTCACCATTGTTTAGCTCTTCCAGATATCCTAAATAGCTTTCTTCTCTTCACTTTCCTCTCATTGTCATCTGATAGTTCTGTATTCCTTTTCCTTTGGGCATTACATCTTGTGGGTCAGGTTTTTATTTTTCTAAGCTTATCTCTATTTTCCATTAACCGAATTATTACCGTGAATTTCAATTTACGAGGCCGGTTTATTTAAAAACGTAAACAATACATTATCCATACGGAGCACTTAGTGTGGGACTCAAGCACCCATTCATTTGCGGCTTTCGTGTACAAAATTACTGTGGAATCTGGTGAAACAAGCGAGGGATTTGGTCGATTTCGAATCAACGGTAAATTCGTGGAAATTCAAACGATCCGTGTTGTATCCATTTTTTCGTGCGCTATGCAACCGTGTTTTGTTAGTTATAACCGTGGATCTTAGAAGACGACACCTCGGTGTGACAAATGAAATGAATATAATATGTAATTAGAAGATGACTCTGGAAAAGCCATCGATGCGGCTAAGACACAGCTTGACTCAATGTGCTACGATCTTTTATTTATTAAAAACAAAATTGACTCAATTTCAATACCTTGTGTGCGACAGTTTCCTGATATAGTTCTGCTAATGTATCTGCGTCCAGTCCATGCTTATTTTTTCCTATGAACTCGAACGCCCCGAAGCTATGATACTAATTTTATCTTCACTCTTACTTTATATTAGCAACTAATTATTTCTATAAACCGGATTTAATGCATCAAGAGAAGAGTGGCGGATGTTGCGAATGTAGTTATGGGTTGCAATCAAATGCCTCTGGGTTCGGATCCCAGGTTTTGTGCTTGGAATACCTAAGAATGACTCCATTTTGTAAAAATGTGTAGTACAGTCAAATAAAGCCGCTGAATTTAAACGATTTTTATTTACCTATTCAGAAAGTTTTTTTCAATGGTAGCGGCACAGAATAGAGTATGGAAATATACGGTAGTACTCATGAATTGATTATACGGATGTACTCTCAATTTACTGTTCATCGTAAAGATCTGATCAGGTAATATTTATTTAGTTAAGTTAGTTGCTTTCATACTGCATTTCTGCCAATTTACAACGACGCTGTGACAAACATGAAATTTAAACGTAAACAATCTAAACGAAGTGTACTAGAAAAAGATGGTAAAGAACAAAAATATAAGACTCGTATAAAGGGAGGTAGAGAGAGGTTTATTGATTCGCCGGGGAATTTGGGATTGACAATTTTGAACAAAGTGAGATTGACAAATGGAGTTTAAAGGAAGAAAAAACGGATCAATATTATCTGGCAATGCATTGAGCAATTACAAGACCCAGCCGTGAAAAAAGTTGTTGCTAATATTTAGGTGTCGTTTTTTCAGGTAATTTTGAATAATTCTCTATCAAGGCTTATTTTTGATTTGATTCAGTGAAGGTTAGACTCTGGATTAAGTATCATGGGAAGGAAGCCCTAGACCGGGAGTAGAACCACGGACATTCAAAATTCGGCCCCCTGCGAAACAACTACGCTATCCTGGTTCCTTAATTCCCAAGGCAACTGAGGAACTTGGGTAGCGTAGTGGTCTACGCCGTGACCGAAAAGGTTCCTAGTTGGATTTCCTATAATCATGTAATTTTCATTTATTCTCGACAACGTATCCGTAATCTATTTGGTCATGCCCATTTGAGATTATGATTTGAGTTGATTGTAAGGGGGCAATTCCATTTGTGACGAAATTGCCTTTATAGAAAACTATGCATTAGGATATTTCGATAAAATTGTAAAGTACAAAAAAATTTGCGGAAACTTCTAACTGCGGAAGGGCTGGAAGTTTTATTGGTAAATTGTTCTTGTCAAGCATTGTCCTATTTAAGTAGCAAAATAATTTGTATTCGTCCTTCGTTATCCGCAGATAGCTCTATAGTTGCTTACTACATTTTTCATTTCAAATTCTTATGATAAATACATTTTTAGGGACTGAATTTTAGAGCCAGAGTGGCCTGAAGTTTGGTTGAATATTTTCTTAATTGTTATTTTTGCATTTCTGCACTCTAGTTCACTGCTCAATGGCTAGCGTCAAGAAATATTGTGTGGAACAGGGGAACATGCTGCTCTCGTGGTGGACTATTCAGGCCAAAAGTATACCAATTTTTCATCTGGAGTTGTGTTCTACAAATGAGTTCTACGGAGGCCTTGATAATTATCTTGGATCTGAATCTTGCATTCGAATGCTAACGGTCTGTGTTGAGGATATGACCTACTCCGGCGGGACTCGAACCTCGTGTCCTTCGCTTTGGAAGGGCGGTTGTTATACGAACGCCGTTGAAGCTTGCTGAGGTAGATTCAACGCTTTATTATATTTATTCCATTACACTTGCAAACATAGTGCTCACATCGAACACTTACAGGCTTTTATGTAAAACTGTCGGAGATGCTCTTGCTTAAGTTGTGTTTATTTTGAACTTAGTATATTTGAATAAATATTATAAAGCGATAAAACCTCGCTATTAATTTTGAAACACCGGGTATTTAATTCTTGTTGGTTTGCGGTCTTGTCACATTCGTATCATCATTTAGTGATCATTTCTTTAGTGACTACATGTGGGGAATCAGTATATTTGTGGTGTGTGCGTTTAAGAATTTTGCTCGAGACTTCAAAGATGCTCACATACACCCGATTCTTCTTCGGGGTTTCTGATGGACCTGGCTTTAGGAGAAGGATGTATACTTGCAACAAACAGTTGCGACACAACCGGAAATGAGGATGAAGAATATCCTTCGCTTCAATCACAAGCACTGGGAATCACCGAGATCAAATAAATGAATGTCCTTTTCCTTGAAATCCGACCGTATATGGTGGAATATTTAGCAATGTTAATGCTCATTGGTATAGATACTTTTAGTAAATCGTTCACAATCAGAACTAGGGTATCGATATCGTCCTTAAAATTTTTCTTTGATATCAGTTGCCTGGTTCCCGTAGTAAGTTTGCCATACTGGTGAAGTTTTGCCATAACTAGACTAAATACCACCATGTGACTGCCGTTCAAAACTAAATATTTATCTTTTACAGAATGCGTAATTGAAATATTTTCAAATGAAATCGAAGAATTAGCAAAAACTCCTGTTTGTTACCATAGATTGGTCGATGATCACCAAATTATGGAGATATATCCGTGTGCGAACAGGTTTAAACACCAATTTTTCTTGAGAACAATAAAAGTCGTGTGGCGGATTCACGGTGAATTAAAACTTGGTTTTCGTACTGAAGTTCAGCCATATATTTTTTAAACAATGACTTATATATTGTGTTTAATATACGCCTTTTAATCTTGTTCTTTTATTATTATGATTACACTGCCCAGCTAATTACTTGTAGACCTTATAGCTTTTTGCTTGTTCCATGGGTGCTCTCCGTAGCAAGTAAGTGATAACGTTTGCATGGATAATTAGCCGTGTTGGTGGTGTAACCAGCTAATAATCCATTTCGAGTTTTGTTACGTAGCGAGAAACATTCGCACGGCTTAATTACATGGGTTTCAGCCGTGAGGACTTCGCGTGCTTCTTCTCCCCGTCTCTGCGTGATAGACACGCACGCGCTTCCAGACACGCGAGTCAGAATAACCCTGGGGCAGCTATTTTTCTTCCCGGAGGCAAATTTTGGTGAGGATGCGAGGTTCATGGCGGCATTTCCTCATGGGGAAACTCGGTTTATCTGGCTGCTGACGAAATGGGTTGCTTCTTGCGGTGCATTTCTATCCCTTTTAACATTTTATCCTGTAGGAAAAATTATGTTCATGTGGATATTGTGTAATTGCTGGGATAGTCGTCCGGGAAGCTGCCAATTGCTTCCTATCTTGGATCATTTGTTGGGTTGGGCTTGCGTTGATCTCTTTCGAATATTCGAAAAATTCAAGCTTTCTCAGATAATTGTGCCGAGGATATCGAATTAAAAACACTAGATTTTATATTCAACTATAATGGGGAAATTTTTGACAGCATTTATTTTACCAGTTTATTCTTAAAATTTTTGGCCTTGGTTTGCTGATTTTTTGTTACTTATATACCTTATCCATCATCTATTCATTATTTTAGCCCTGACCATGTTTAAATAAATGAAGTTGGAGAAAGGAAAGACAAATAATGTATGTTGACCAACCGTTAGAATACCCTATTATTATATAATTAGTGGTACTATAATGAGATTTTTGTGACAGAGAATGAAATAGCTACCTAATTCATTTTGAAAAATTAGTCGTGGGATCATAAGTTCCGATATCAGAAGAAATAAAAAGTAACGTTAATGTTACTTGGGTACTGGGTTTGCCGGCATGGCGCCATCATGAATTTAGGAAGCCAAGGGAAAATATTTCATTGGAACGCTGTGGTGTCAGTTTTAAATAAAATGCGATCATAGTATTGCAATCCCAAGGTTGGTATTGTGCAGACCTCCATTTCACCCTATCCCACTCTAGTGTTATTACCTCCTGAGGCTCTTCTGAGGCCTCTAAATGTGATGTCCTTCTTCATTTGTCCTAGATACTTGGTCTTCTCCTGGGAACTTTTCTATCAATATTTCCTTCCATTATGCTTGCCACGTAACTGTTGTATCTCTTTACACCGCCAATCCTCCGTGTTCTTCTTTGTCGCACAGTGGTCCATAGTGCAATTTCTTCTTCATTCTCCTCTTCTTCACTAAGTACCTCTTCATTTCTCACCCTATTCGTCCATTTTATCTTGACCATCCTCCTCCAACACTCCTCTGAGGTCTCAATTCTTTTCTGATCACTTTTTTCAATGGTCTGACCTTCTGAACCATGGGCTGTAATGCTCTCATGAATTTTATCTCGTATAGTTTCCTGATGGTTAGTTTAGGGTGTAAGAGGGTGTAGTGTCTAGTTAAGCTTAGACTGATTGAGCAATGAAGAATAGATATCTTTCAGAAGGACACGTAGAACGTCGTATTAGAACCTCACCTTATTTCCAGGTTCCGCAGACACAATAAATTATATTATTTCGTCAGACAGTTAGGAATGCCTTTTGCCCTGTATAATAAAGGACTTTTTAAATGCTTGGCGGAACTTCTATATAGCATTGACAATTTATTTTCGAATCGGCTGGTGTCCTAAAACCCCCGCCGCACGCTTATTGAAGATACTCTTCGAGTATCTTCGAGTCTTTCGTATGGAGATACTCTTCGAGCATAGTAGCGGGTTATTGCCGTGGGTACTGAAGAATTCTGTAAATTAGGGACCTATATTCTATGGATGCGAAACCCTCTCTGTAAAGTCCTTTTCACCCTCGGAGAATATAAGAAAAATTACTTGCCCGACTCTTCTTCTTTATTTAAGAAATCCCATAACCGCTTACCTTGTTATCTTATCTTTGCCGTCGATGTTAATTGGCTTCTACGACAGCTTTTTACAAACTGTGTGAACAGAGGAATTAATTTATGAAAGCTATGCTTTATTGGGGGGTATATGAAGTCGTTGAGGACAGGTGAAATGCATGTATCGTGCCCTAGTCATTTGCTTAATAATAGTTTTTAACTGCTCAATAAAATGGTTAAAATTTGCTAAGCCCCAAATTCTTTTTTATGGAAGCATTGAGTATGCCATAGGCCGATTTATGGAAATAATTAGCCGTACATTCGCTTTACGTAACTAGCACTTAAGAGACGTGATATTTCAGTACCCATAAACCAATGGCGGCGTTCTCAGAAAATTCCGGCGTAGAACCTGGTGAGATATTGAATCAACGGGAAAATTAGCGAGAAACTCTGGAACACGAGGTGTCGTATTCACTTTTTTCGTGCGCTACGCAACCGTGTTTTGTTATTTCTGACCCTGAATCACGAATATTACGAAAGAGGATCCTCAAGTCGGCCTTTAAATGTGATGTCACCGACCGCGCATTCAAATGGGTTTACCAAAGTCGCCACTCCCGTCGCTGGCGGACAAGGAGATCGGAGTTTCACGGGGAAATAAGGTGTATTTAGGGGCGTCGACAAAAATTTACAAACATGATGCGCCGCGTACATTTTTGAAAACCGATTAAAATGTGTCCGATGTGGCAACAAAAATCAGTCAACTGTGGCTTGGAATTTGGCCGCCTCTATGCAGTCCCCTTGCTCTGAATCTTGGAGGAGGGCATCTCGGAATGAACATTGATATAGTGATAAAAATGAAACGATGAGGAAACCCAGGAAAAGTCATCGATGCAGCCAAGAAACTACTCAATTCAATTTCATTACCGTATGTGTGACTGTGTGCTGTTATCATTCAGCAGAAGACTGATATATGAGTGGTGAGAAGCCAAGGGGTATAAGTGATTTTTTCCAAACAGAATTAGGTATAGAAATTAGGTAAGGAAAACAAAAGAGATCAGCAAGATATTTAGCTGTGCATTTGATTTTCCACTCGATGTCAGCACAGAACAGAGACTCTCTCGTATACCTTGGCAACCAAGTTTTTGTATATTTCTTTTATCAATTTCTTTATCTAACTCTGTTTAGAAATACATCACTTGAACCCCATGCCTTCTCCCTCAATCATATGACGTCCAGTCCACGCAAATTTTTTTCTATGAACCCTCTGAAGGTGCGAAGCTTATGTTTTTATTAATCCTAATTGGTATTTATTGCTAATTCTTTCGGTGGTAAACCGGTCTTAAATGTTAACGTGCGGAATGTTGGTAATTTTCTCGAGTATTTTGGGTTTTGTGCAATTGGAGTTTATTATATAGGCGTCTCTAGTCTGCTGAGTGGGGTTGTTGTAGAGAAAAGTCACCTCGGTGATAACTAGGTGACGTATGTTCAGTCTCCTTGTTAACTCCTTCGCAGTGCCAGAATTCCCCCCCTGAAGTGACCAGCTTAAAATTATTCTTGATGAAGTCTGTCTCATCTCCACGTATGCCAGTGTTTAGGTTTATATCATCAGTTTAGTAAAACTTTCACGGGCGGTGTCCGAATGAAGAGTAGAAATATTTCTTTTTGGGGGATTCACGTCGCGTCGATAGTGATAACGGCCAACATTTCCTCCCCTCTGCCAGAGATCTCGTCGGAGCTAATAATCTTACCCAAATTACGGGTGAATATATATCTGATTGTGGGAGTGGATTTAGAATATTATGGGCGGTTATAAGACAATGTATTGAGATATAGATCTATAAATAACACACTTCAGTTCGCGTACGATTCGAAAATGAATTTCCTTTTTCAGGGCTTTAATGAATCATTATGAAAATAAAGGAAATGCGGACAGTCGGTTTGAGCCTTGTACAAAAATAAAACTTCGTACTAATGATAAACGGTAGAGAGAAAATATTTGAGCAGTGTAATTGTACAAGTACCTTTAGTGAAATATCATGGAGTATTTGTTTGTTGAAATGTTACATTGTTACAATTAATTTTTGCGTGATTTTGGTGTACTGGCGGACTGAAGTGTTTTATTAACAGACCTACACCTCAATGAATTGCCTACTAATTTATTATAGAGGTCAAGAAGACTTAACCATTTATTTTGGAAGGTGTTACTTGTTCTGGTAATCAAAGGGTCAGTGACACGTGCTTTTACCAGAAGAAGAAACACCGTTCAGAATATTCGAAATTCAATCCCACAGTTAAATATAATATATGTATAATAAGGCGCGACACAGGCGAGGTTGAAAATAACCTTAACTTTCGGGTAATTCAACATTGCATGATAACCCGTTGGCCACTCTGGTTGTTTAGCACGGGGTGATCAATGACCAGCATGCAAAAGGATTCCCTCGTGCACACCACGCGGTCATAAATATAGTACGCATGATAACTTAAAATACTAGCCCATTTATGCAGAGGAAAAACTTGCCATCGGTTATTATTGCATGTAGTAAATCCATGATTGGTTAAAACAATTGATCGAGACACCGTCGTTATCCCTGGCAGTAAGAGGAAAGAATGAAAATTTTAAATCTCTCAGTTTTGCAGTATATTTCCGTCATTTTCTTCCCAGTTTCACCTCCACTATAATATGACGGTAAAAGAAGGATATGTTTCACGTCGTCTGAGAAAAAAATCTCCGAATTCACTAAGAAAATATATCCTTCACTTTTCTCTACCCTTCTGAAAATGTTCCCATTCTAATTCGCTTTACATATTGGGAACGCTGTACTTTTTAACGTAACAACTCATTACGAATCTGGCTGCCCTGCGCAGTACTCTATTGATTTCAGATATCAGTCGTACTTCATAAGGGTCCCACACACTAGTAGCATATTCCAAGTTAGCCCTTTGTACTTTTGGAACAATTTATAGATTGAGTAGGACGATACTTTTATCCTGGGGTAAAAACTGCCAATAATCCACATTGTACATCGCAGTAATCCTGAGTTGAACAATTAGTGGTAAAGAAAAATATAAGCACAGAAACTTCGTATGATAGATAGAATATACATTCCTGATTTTACACTGCTGATTATAGGTGTGTTATTACGTGACGATGAACTGCAAAAATGTATCGTAGGGTTCTCCTGATACTGCTTTGTAAGTGATAGTCTTGTACAATTTGTAAATTAAGTTACAATTTTTTCCTTGATGCTCTACAGGTGACTCACATTGCTGGTAAAGGGTAGTTGGAATAGACACATTTACGTGTATTTAATCCCTAATCCTCTTGAAATATATTCCTAATTTTTTGTGTTAATACCTATGATAGCAGCAGCTTTTGAGAGATCAAGTGCGACAATTAGAAAAGGTGATTTTTAATTGTATTTTCAAGCCAGGTCATCCAAGCCGTGTATCCTTTATCCCCATCATTGGTCAGCCGTCATAACATTGGTTTGATAAAGCCCTCCACCCGCCCCTTCAGCTAACGCAATTCTCTTCTTCTCCAACAGGGCCTCATTAACTATCCAACTGCTGTTAGGGGGCCGACTATTCTCTCAGTGGCCTAATAAAACAGATTCAAAAGAGAAAAAGTTATCTATCGACTTCTCGCCTCACGTTAAAATTCGGTGAAAACGTCACACCTTAGCTCAGCTGATCTTTGCAGAATACTCGTAAATTACCGTAATGATAATAATTGAAATATATGACTCTATTTCATTCACTTACTCAATGCATAGCACATAATAAGTATCAGCCTTAATGGAATGAAATTAGACACCCCAGAGGAGCAATCTTTGGTGGGATTGCCTTCCGATAAAAATATGGTAGTCAGTCAAACAAAAATATCCTAGAATCAAGGGAAGAGTATGAAAGGAAAAGTGTTAATTACTACAAAAATATCAAATCAATAAATCAGTGCGCAATAGCTACAAAATGGAAAGCGTTTTAACAAAAAAATTTCACGGATACTTAAAACTGCTTATCAAATCAACCCCAATTATCTTGTGAACCATTGGACCTTTTTCATTCTTCGCTGGTACCAAATTTCGAATTCTTCCACTTTTCATTTCTCTGCTGCCTTAATCGTTCATGCTCCGTCGTCTTACAGAAACATGCTGTAGATGTAGATTCGGATGTATATTTCCATACTTACATTCTTGTAGTCGTTATATCCATCGCTGTAACCTTCATGTCGGTTTATTGTAGGTATATTCTTCATACCTAAATCCGGCAAAAAATTGTTCACAATTTAGTGTCCTTAACTGTAACTAGCACTGTTAACACCTGGCTGTGCTTCTATGGTATGCTTGCTTATTAACGTATGACTTTGTAATGGCAAGCAAGCAAGTGTAGAGTAGAACACTCGTCTCCTACCGCGCGAAGGTCGTTGGGCTAACTAGTGACCTTAATTCCGGCATCGTGTGCTGTTAGATTTATTTGGAAGTGACGGTATCGAACTTATAAGTTAATTTGCGCCAGTAAAGTAACTGGAGAAAATCAGTGTCGATATTCTTTCAATTATTTCACACAAAAATTAAGATGCTTGTAAGGGTTCTGATGTTATTATCTGAAAATGTGTTAATGGTTTATTTTCCACATTTTGGAACTAAGGAAATGATGCAGAAATGTATATGATCTTATGCGCATGTGCCTCGTCTCTCTGGAGCTCCTCACAAGTTTCCCGGTGAAGTCCTGAAGGACTAAATCCCGGTATCCTTATCACATGTGACTAGTAAGGGTTCCAAATGGGTTTCTAATTTGGGCTATGGATCTTTTTGATGATCTCATGTTTGTATCAATGTGGAATCCAATGGGCTCTTCAACAAGTTCTTTTTATTCTAATCCTAATTTAATTGAATTTTTATGAAACGGACCGTAATTTTTTTTTGTTTTCTTATTTTTTGGTTTACCACCTGGTGGTTGAGTTATCGGCAGCGTTGAATCGAAGGTCCTAACCCTTTTACGGACAGTGGTGTTAAAGAGTTATTGACGTCACTATCATCTCCTCCCATCACATTTCCCTCACTCCCTCTTCAACTTACGAATCGTGTTCTCAGACGATCGTTTGGAACTTCTTGAGTAGGCTACAATTGTCGTTAATTTTCGTTTTCACGTCCACGACTTTCTCTAGCAACAATGTCTTGTGGTCTAAAATGCAAGCAGCCTTTCTTCTACCGAATTAGCGGATTCAAAGGCCAATTCGCACCTCAGTGAACGAGCTAATTCCTTCTACTTTTCCCTGTCATTTGTTCGCAGGAAATATATCGTTCATCTACCATGTTTCTCGCGAAGTAAAGCGGGATCGTATTTATATTGCAAGAACGGAAAAGGAAGACATAGAATGAAATATATGTAAGAGGTAGAGAAGTATGTGAAAGAGAAGGAGTAGGTAGGTGAGAAAAGATTAGCTGATTGGAGAATTCAGTGGAGAGCTGCGTCAAACCAATCTTAGGATTGTTGACCGGTGATGATAATGATGGTGTTCGCTGGGTTGTTGCGTGACGGGAAGCGAATATGCATCGGAAACTGAGACGCTTCAGGGACATTTAATTGAAAGTATTGGAGCTGCTTGGAAAATTACGATTACGACCAAGGTCATTAAGTAGTTGAATACTGACGCTCCCAATCAAAAACCTTAATCTGAAGATCTGTTTGATGCATCTTTCAATTTGATTCTCCTGTCGGCTATTTCTTGCTCAACTCTAGTATAATCCTCTGTTTTACATCCTTTATTAACTGCTGTGTAATTTTCATCCGATGTATTTCTCTTCCGTTCTTCCCTTCCATCTGTCTTGCAACGATTGCTATCATTTGAATGTCAACTTTCACGAATGAAAGTAATATTGGCGCGTTTTCTCGGCGTTATTTGTCTTAAAACTTTCAATTGCATTTTGAACGCCATACTACTAGCTAAAAATGTCTGTTTAAATAGTTTTTTTTTCAGGGATACTTCTTGGAATTGTCCGTGAATTTCTTTTCCGCAATCTAGTGACAAAAGGTGTTTGTACTCTTGGTCTTTTTTTGGGTGGAGGACTGTCTTCTTTGAAGAATAATAGCAAAGTGCCACTCTGGAATCCCTGGGCGTAGTTCCACCAAACGAAGCGAGGGAGAGAGACAGAAAGACAGAATTCTTAGCTAAGCGGACCGGGGCAGCTAAATTTTGAAATCCTGCCGCGCGGTGTGCGCGAGGAAAAAAAACCGTTGGGTGTGGAAAATAAGACTTCTATTATTAGTGGTCTCAAGAAGGCCATTCTGCCCTAGCGTAAACAATTCGGATTTATTGCAGAGGCTTTGAGACACCCGATAGCCGTTGCAGTGAATTAAGGTAGCTGCTGTCCGTTATACTTTAATGTGACTCAATTTCCTAAAACTCTCTGGCTTAATTTGTGTTTTGGTTTGAAATGGAGCCGTTAGTGACGTGAAAAGATAACTCCAGATTTGCTAATGAGCCTTGTCGGAGTAAGGCACGGAGCAAAATATAAAATATAGTGTCATATCTGTCATGCTATCTATCTATTATTTTGAGAAGCTGCTTAGTGGATCGGAAATGCTTATCGAAATTTAATAAAAATGGTTCTTAAAAGTCTCAAAAAATTAAGTTTTTAAGTAATGGGTTAGTTACAGTATCCCACTAGACTACTATGGTGCGAATTTCGGTTATATTTTTCTCTCGGTAACCTCAAGTTTGTGTCTTTCTCTTCGCCAAAAGCAAAAATTTTCATATTGATCTTAGAAGTATTTGTGAATACCGCAAGAAATATCCTTAAGTATGGAAAACACAAGAGCTATATCATTGCGGGAAAATGATACTTTTTTACTGTGACATGTTACGGAATTGGACTCCTGAAGAAACAGTATTCATTCAGTTGCTAATGAAGGTATACTGTGTATTGCATTGTAGATATTGAAAACAAATGAGTTAGTTTCATAATAAATCATACGTTTGTTATCTGTTCTGGAAGAGCATGTAATCTCCTTTATGCCCCAAATATTTCTGTAAAATTCATAAGTTTTGTCATCTTTACACATGTAATAGGACGTATATCCGTGGTTCCCGTCTGCTGTCGATTGATTTAACTTTTTACAATGATCTTTCTGAATTTTATGAATTATTATTGATAAAGGTATACACAGATAAAATACTAGTATTATCTTGATAATAATGATGCATTAATAGAAATGGAAGAAGTTTTAAAATGAAATACACAGGAATAGATTTCATTGAAATCCTATTGTTTTTAAAATTCATTTATTCGTTAGTATTAAATTTAATGGAGGTAAAATTTACACTTGAAGTAATTAACGTGCAAACAATTGTCGTAATTGGAAGACCCTTGGGGGTAGTTGAAATACCCCATGGGGTAATGGAGGCTGCAAAATACTTGAGGATTTAGGGACAAATGAATGAAAGAGGTCAAAACCTGTCTGGTGTGAAGTGTATTTCTTCGCCTGCGGAAGTTCGGCGCGTCCCCGCAACTTGGGCGGGAGTTGATAAAGAAAAGACGACGAGATAAGCGCAATCACTATTAGGGAAAACCTCAAGGGCGCGGAAGTTCTCAAGTCGGTGGTGCCGTAATTAATACAAGTAAACCCAAGCACATACCGGTACTACTTAATAAAATTGGTAAATTTTCGATGGTATAGTGTTTTAACCAAACAAAAGCGTGAAAAGATGAAAGATTTTTGCTACCTAAGGAGTCGAAAAACCAACTATGAACGAAGCAATGAAGAAGTAGTCAATAGAATAGCACAGGAAAAGGCTTTCTACAAAAAGGAGAATCTAATTACATAAGAGAATAAAAACGTTGAAGTAAGAAAGAAAAATACATTAGGTGCTACATATGGAGACTGTTTCTCTATGGGAGCGAGGCTTGTGCGTTGAAAGCTGCATAGAATTCAAGAGTGGAAATATTCGGAATGTGGTGCTACAAAAGAATGATGTTGATGAAATAGATCGACCGAGTAAGGAAGGAGGAATTGCTAAGAAGAGTGGGGAAAAGAGAAGACTGGTGACAACACTTGCATCGCCGATCCTCTTTCGTTATACCAGGGTTACAATCTCAACGTTGCTATATAGAGGTGTTAGTAGAGCCTGCACTAAACTCCGCCTCTTGGTATCTGAAAAAAATAATATGGTGGTTTCCTATTATTTTTTTATTGCCTAAATCGAAAGATTATTACTCCTGAAGTACGCATTTCACGCTCTTAGATTTTCGAATGACGATATCTATTTTTCGCGATTAAACGAAAAGTGAAAATTTTCAAGCGCGCGAAAACGCGACGGCTAAGTATGAATGCTGGGAAATCTCCGTGTGACGTATTTTTGGTTCCTGCTGCCGCCCTGTGAGGTGACCTTGGGGCGAGGATATTTGCACCGCTGCGATGCAGGTTGCTAGCAGGTAGCAGAGGTACCCCGCTAGCAGGTAGCGCTTGGCTTAAAGAAGGATTATTATTCCCATATCAAACGAAGGAAAGTTTCCGAACTTAGGTATTTTTAGTGTGTGATTATTAAGACATGTTTCCCTGAGCTCTTTGCCGCATGCATGAATTGGTAATCTCAGACGATGTAAAACTCCTATCTACTCGTATAGAAACTAGGTCCCTGTGACGTCACGTGGAGTGGAATCGCATGGGCGCCAATCTGGCCTTTTTCGAATGACGTTAAAATTGACCATTGCCATTCGTCTAAACTGGGATTTCTAAAACCAAATAATTTGTATATTATGAATACACTAATGGTGGGTAAGGAATCGCAATCAATGCATTTCGTTTTCTTTGATGAAGGAAACTACCCTATTGAGTTGCTTTCGAGCGTATCACCATGTAGTTTTTCCGCCGGTTATGTAACGTTTACCCCTAGCTTGATTTTCACTGGCGGGGGTAGTCCCCACTTTGGAACCTTCTCTCGTTGTGTGCAACAAATTGCATCGCTTGGAAGGGCATTATCATGCAGTAAGCGTTTGAGCAAAATTTTCGTACTTTCTCTTTCCGTCATATTTCATTCATTATTTTTTAAATAATTTGGCGATACAAATTTCTTGCGCCTTGTCGTAATGTCAGTTCTTCCCTTCTTCACAGTCTTTTTGCCAGTCTCTTCTGTGAAACTTCTTAAGTTTAAGATAAGGGAAATTTTGTTTACCTGTCTGGAATAAATTGAAAGGTATCGATCTTAATCTTATTTCTGCGCTTTATCGTCACCGTGTGTGGACTACTGATTTCGGAACCGGCGGGGCGTTATTCCCTCCACGAAATGACTGTTTCGCCGGGTCTAATTCCCGCGATGCTCCCAAGCGCTGTATTCCACATTTGAGCAGGATGCGATGACTCAAGGCGGCGGTAAACCACGGACCTTCTGAACCTATTTCCTTTCTTGCTCAGGACATGGGGAAACTGGTCGTCACGCCGGCAGCTAGAATTATTTGGTTTGACCAGGGCCGGCCCTAGCAGGTGCGGGGCTAGGGGCGAACCTTCAGTGCGGGGCCCTTCACTTAAAATATTAAACTCTATACCCCATCTACAAACTCGAGCATTTTGAATCCCTACCACTCTCTGGCTAAGTATGTGGTCCCCTCCCAAATTCAGACTTCGTAATTACGCCGTTATGATACCATCACGCAGTTGAGTTCAAAATAGTATAATACAAATAAAATTTATAATTATATTTATTCATAAAATTCCTCCCCTCGCCACACTACGCCTTCAACTACCTAGCCGCGCCCGCTCTCACTCATGTCAAGTTCTCTCACTCGTTGTTATCACTCACACGACACAGTACTGTACTGTCAAACGCAATTGCACAATAAAAATTACTGCATTATTATTCCTTTTTCATAATATTATTTTTTGTCTAGCTCGGACTTAACAATACAGTACAAAGGTAATAGTTGAAATTGCGTTTTCAAAACTATCGTATATTTTAATTTTTTTTTCAAGAACGCGGGGCCCCCCAAAGCGCGGAGCCCGGGGCGGTCGCCCCGCCCTAAGGCCGGCCCTGGGTTTGACGAACAGATACGTATCTCATGAATCAGCGTAAAGTGGAGAAACCATTATAAAAATAACTTGAGCATTTGAATTAAATGTTATGGGCATACTGAGTGTTTTCTTTAGTATGCAATGTCCTGTTACATGTAACTGCCTCTATTTTGCCCATTCGTCATTGCCCAAATTTACGTTTCTTAACCCATTAGTGCATGAAGTTATTTTTGTCAAATATTCATTTAGAGAGTAATTATTCTGGCTAATAAGGTTTATTTTAATTTATTTATGCAATTATTAAATTTTTACAATCAATAGTTTAAATAATACAGCCCGTCCGATGTCCGACGGTTGGTTGTCAGTGTTGATTACAGATTCAAAATAGTACAGAAAAACTTGATAAGATAGAAAATAAAAAGATCAACCTTTAGAAGAAAAAGGAGATCAAATTTATCAATATATTGAGCAAAATACTACAGTAAAAAATAATTTACTTTCCCAGTGCGGGTGACTGAAAATTCTTTCAATGCCATGTCTCACATAAATGCTTCTCAAGTCGATAAATTCTAGGAATCAACTAAAATATTAGCAGGGCGGTGGAGACAGACATTCATTTGAAATTAATATAGTATCAAAATGTAGCACAAGTCAACTGGAGCCCAGAAAAAAATTAAATACGCGCGTCCGATATATCGGACGCTATTCGCTAATGGGTTAAATCGTGTTTCCATGTCTAAACACCAATGACGTCACTTATGCAAAGTTGGCGGCAACTTTCGTATTTTTTCATTTGATGGTGATGCAAAAATGGCTGGACAAGGAAGACTTTTTTCGTCGTCACTTATCTTTCCCCTCCGTTTACCGACTTTTTAAAAATTAAACTTGCGATTTCGGATGTGTGTGAAAGATTTAACCACGAATATCACAAAAGAGGATCCTCAAGTTGCCCTCATAATATGTTGTCAGCCACCGCGCCTTTAAATGGGTTTACAAAAGCCGTTACTCGTATCGCTGACGGGCTAATTGATCCGAGTTTCACGAGGAAATAAGATATAATCAGGGGTGTTAACATAACTTTACATTCATGATGATATTATTTATCGAACCAATAACTCTTCAATGCTATTCCTCGCAATTACAAACATTACAATGCAAAATATTGGAAAAAGTGGATCGCAATGCACTCGGCACCATGCCGCGGACATTTTTGAAAACAGATTAAAATGTGACAGAAGTGGCGACAGAAATCACCCTTCTATGGGATGGAATTGGGCTCCTTGGATTTCACTATTACGGACTTATCCGTTTACGTTCATGATCTTGAGGACAACAATAATTTTTGGTGAACGACGCTTCTGACGACAAAGGGAGATACTAGCGAAGGAATCACTTTTGTCTCTACACTAGCTGAACCGTATAATATTTCCTCCTGGCCGAGGGCGTGATAACGGTTCTTATCCACTTCCCTGCCTGCTCATTTTAATTAGCCCTAATTTTAGTGCCCTCGGTGCTTCCGTGACCCATGGCCAAGGTGCCTTTCCGCCATGAGGTCGCCCTGTTTTTGTGTCGGAAAACGTATAATGTGCTCTATAAGTTTGGATGCGAAATTAGTAAATCAAAGAATAAAGAGACGGAAAGCCTGTTTGCAGCTTAATTTTTCGTCGTTTGATTGTTTTTTTAAATTATTAAGTGTAATCATTTTAAATAAACGAATTTCTATATATTTGGTACGGTTATAAAGAAAAGTAACTACCTATGCTATCAAGGTGTTCGAGCTAAATACTGAGTTTTTTTTTGCTCATGAATCGGATAAGTTTCCATAAACTATGACGAATTTTCTTTTGCAATTGGTGGATGTATAACTTCGCTATCCTTGTGACAAGTGAAAAAATTATGCCTTTAAAAGTGGGCTCATACTGAGTTAAATAATTGTCAGCCTTTGTATGCTACAAAATTTCTTTCTTTACAGCGTTGTTATCAAGGGAGGCCTTTTTTGGTTACTCACGTGATAAGAAATGCGAGTGGTAAATAAGAGTGGTAAATATAAAATTTCCTTTCCGTCGTGGTGAAAAACCATTACCCAAAAATATTAATTAATGACTATGTAATGCCCTTGGTGGCTTTAAGAATCAAATGTAATCTTCAATGTTATTTATTGAAAGCAAATATTTTCTTCGCCCTTTTTTTATTTAGTTTTTCGTATCGTAATTTCTGCGTCGACATTAGGATCTCTTCCTTCGCGTGTTTTTCCCGAGAACGCCAAAGTTTTTAAGGAACCGAAGCTCAAAGATCGGTGGCTTTTCGTTTCACGGATAAGTTCATTTGGCCATTCTAATCTCAATTCGCTCCGCTCCCTGAAAGCCTTCTCAGATCGTATTTTCCTCTCTTCGTCTTCCGTATGCTATCTCTTCCTCCCGCGCTTGATGCCACCGGAACGCCCCTCGATGTGAAGGACGCGGGGTTTGTTGACTTGAGGAATTAAGCGTATTCCTGCCGTCTCCTTTACACAGCTGGGAATTTGGCACGCGCCCAGTGGCCTTGGTCCATCCAGAGTTTTGCCTTGAGGTGTTCCAAAATTGAGGCAGCAGAGAAACCAAGATTCCATGCTAGACAAACAGCTGTAAACATCAGTCGTCTCATCTATTGATATTCCTTTCGATGGACTGCTTGCCTCTCTAGAAATTATCTAGTAATGCACCTTATTGTTCGTCTAGTATTCTAGAGGTATTCCTCCTACAGCAACCAATCAAAGCTAAACCACATTTTTAGTCTCCGGATAAATTGGTTGTAATATATTTTTCATCTTTTTATGACAGAAATAAAACAACTGAAATTCTGCTGACTTAGTGTTTGGCAGTTATTGATCCCGCAACTTAGGGTTTGCAATCTTTCAGCATCTTCTGGTGATTACAAATGTAGAAATATGCAGCTGTTACCGTGTTTATTGATGTTTTTGGAGAATCAAAAGTATTCGTGTGTAGAAGGAATGAGGAGTTCGTGAGACATGATGGCCTGATGAAGACAAGTAGTTGTAGAGTAGATGGCAAGAACGGAAAAGGAAGGCCGCGAATGAAATATATGGAACAGGTAACGATGGTTGTGAAAGAGAAGAAATGCGTAGGTATGCAAAGATTGGCTTTTTGGATTGGATTGGCGAAAAATAGATATCGTCATTTAAAAATCTAAAAGCGTGAAATGCGTACTCCAGGAGTGATAATCTTTCTGTTTAGGCAATAAAATAATAATAGGAAACAATCCTATTGAGTGAAGAGCGACGTCAAACCAATACTAGGATTCTTGACCAGTTTTATGGAACAAAAATAGCAATAAAAACTATATTTCTGCCGCACATCAAGAAATTCGTTTTATTGATAAGATCAATACGCAATATGAATCCATTGTTAATTAAAATTATTCCCATCATTGAAGTTGGTGCGAAGGCTTCCGCGGTGCGCTGGTACTGTAGGCTGCATTTTCATCATTGATTTGCTGAAACGTTTAGTAGGCATGGGAACTACTGTGCTAATTTGTCATTTGTTTTAAGTAGAACTCATTAGTCCCATATCTCAGACGCTTAATTTATATTCTTTTATTTATACTAAGAAGAACTATTGGCTTCTGACTTAATTTTATGAAATAGATTCCTCATAAAAATTTAACTTTGCGTCTTAACATAAAAAATTTATTTCCGACCGGTTTAGAGGTTCGTATCATCTTCAGCTATCCACCTTGTGTTCAATCCCAAGTTTTACGGTCATATTCTTGTTACCTGAAGATGAGATGAAAATCGGAACGTCTCGTAAATAATTTAATATGTGAAATCGCTAAGTAAAAATAGTAAGTTTTGTTGTGAGCAGCTGGTGTCCTTCCACCCCCCGCCACACGCCTATTGATGCGGCTTTTGGGGTTGTATGTATATGTGAACTAGGGTTTGGCTATATGAAATTGAATGTGGAAACTTATTTGTTTTTGTTATTTTGACTGTCACGCAATTATTCTTGAGTCATCGCCTGGCAGTTTAACGCTAAATTAGCGCCAACCAAAAGTAAGAGACCACAAATGCGATGCATGTATAAATCCAGGCTACTGTCATGGCACCCTGTCTTTACTGATCTAACGACTTGATCGTTGGATTATTCTTCCTCATAGGATAATCCTCCAAAGTTGTTAGAATAGCAATGGCTGTTGCCTGGTTTCGCTAGTGGTTGGACCCGCCCGCCTCTGTGACGGTGCGGGATTCCTCGTCCCTTCCCTTCCTTCCCTATCCACTCCCAGGAGGCGTCGTCGGGCTCCTATCGCGGCGGCGCCTCCTTCCTTTTTTCCTTCCAGTCCTCCCCCCTTCTTAGGTGAAGAGGTGATAAGCTAACGCTTCCAGACCCTGCCCCCAGAAGAGTAACCGGCGAGCCCGCCCTAGGGTTTCTTATCCACTGTCTGTACTGTCATTCCATGATGACGGAGAACGTGTCCAACCTCGAAATGTTGGAGGAAATGGACTCTCTCAATCGGCTGGACCCGAGAAAACTTTATTCTATCTATTCACCGGGAAAGCACCGGATATTTCTTTAGTTTAATGCTAACACATTTTATTTTCTCGAAATTTATCTTGTCCGCGTGGCCGTCGCCTTCACTGCCCCTTAATGTACCGTTTTGAGCACTTCGCATAACTCTAGTGAAGGTGGGATTTCCCAGAAATCCGTCCGAGTTTTTGCGCGGGTGAAATCGGCCTTCTCGAATCATCTCATAACGGAAATATATTCTTGCCACGATATTTGCTGCACGTGCGGTCTTAGTTTGCTCTTCTACATTTTACCTTCCTTTTAAGTGTCGCGTCGCGGTGACCAATTTGCAGCGAGACCGACGTTTGCGTGTGGTTTTTCCCACTTTCTTCCTAAACGTGCTAACTTTTCCTCACCACGCACTCGTCGACTAGAGTGACATGTATATTTACTCGCATGAGTTGAGGGTCAGTGTTGTGTCGTAGTTGGTGTGACCTGTAGCTTCAAATCGTAGCATTTATAAGGTGGTTTAAATTTGGCTGTTTATGGTGCATCGTAATCATCAATGGTCGAAAATCCTAAGATTGGTTTGACGGAGCTATAACCTCAATTCTCCTGTCAGGTTATCTTTTCGCTCCTACGTATTCATTTTCGGTCATATCCTTCGTAGACTGTTCCGTATCTTTTATTCGCGGTCTGCCTTTTCCACTCTTGCCATCTTATCCCTCGACGATTGTCATCATCAGGCCACTATCTCTCAAGATGTGGCTGATGAGGTTGTTCCTCCTTCTTATCAAAGTTTTCATGAGGAAAGTTCATTATTTTAGAGTTCTGGTTGCAGAATGGAGGATTAGGCTGTAATGAATATAACAATCACTGGTTTACATCATTCATACCTTGCTTTATGTATCTCATCCACAGCTTCTACTGCAGCTTTACACTTAATTCTCCGCTAATCGTTTCACACCTACGTATATCTTCTCTTTCACATCCTTCTCTACCTGATCCATATGTTTCATTCACGGTCTTTCTTTTTTACCTTCTTACTTTTCCCTCGACGATTGTCTTCATCAGGCCATCATGGTTCAAGATATGGCCGGTTAAGTTGTTTACCGGTTGTTGTAGGCCGGATAGGTTGTTAGGTTCATGCTGCATTTTCCAAAAATTGCTCTTGGAACTGAACATTTTTAGCAGGCCATGTAGGTTTGGTTGCACTAGACAAACACACTTGCGAAATAATGCGTAAATGCATGAGCGCCAGTGTTCACCTTGTAGCCACCTTGTAACTTTTACGAATGTATGAACAGAAACTAGAACCTGTTCTCCGCACATCCGTACATGTCCCGTTCCGGTCCACCAAAAATTTTCATGCATTCACACAGTAACTCGTACTTTACAATGTGTCGTGTAACCCGTTGGTCAATTATAAAATATCCTAGGCATTGTGCCAGTGGACAGTTGGAGCGGGTATAAGTGCTTATGTTATATATAAGGCTTAATTCTTATGTTCAATCGTCAATTTTTTTGACAACCGCTTAGTTACTATTACTAATCTGATGCCTATGAAATCGACGTAATTGACCGATAGGACTTAACGAGGATGCTGGTCTAGTAATAGTAAAACTGTAAAAAGGAAAAAAACTCAATTGGCCTTTTTCCTGTTTACAGTTTTGGAGGCCGTAGAAGCTCAACCCCCAGCTTTGCAAATAGTAAAACTGTTGGTGGCAACTTAAATATAAATGTCGTTGTGACTATCAACTGACATGAAGTCTGATATGACGTCGACCATAATTTGAGAATCATGATAAAAATAATCTCGTCACCATTATTTTAGTTATTAACAAAACAAATAATTAAAAACCAAAGCCATTAAACTTATTTTTCCGTATCACAATGTTGATTTTAAAGGCTGTGCGGTTGAGCTTCTTCTTCAGTTGGATCTACGCCATACAATTCACTAGCTCATACAACTTAAAACATTCTGTTGGTCCGCTTGTTGCATTGGTTGGATAGTGAAATATCAGGGTTCCCGCAAACCGGGAAAACATAGAAAAGAGATAGAAATGAAATGCAGCGGAATTGGAAAAGTTAAAAGACAGGGAATCCTCGGATATCTCGGAATCGTTTTTAAAATTGTCGTTGATAAAAATAATATTTAATCGCCATGTACTGTGCAGCACAATGCACCTTTGATGTTTTTCCCTGTTTCTACATTCTCCTCGCCTAGTACGACAAAGTTGAACGCCGCGTTATTCCTTAGTATTGTGCATTAAGTTTGAAGAAAGGAAGGAGGCAGGATGTGCTTGAGGTATTAAGTTTTGGGCGAGTGATACTAAGAAATATGATAGCGACGAGGAATTTAATTTGGCGTATCACTACGAGGAGGAAGGATAGGAGTAAAATGCCAGAATTTTACTCACTTATTAATCACTGATTTAGGATTTTAAGCAGATATTTTTCGTGAAAATTTCTATGAGATGCATGAAATCAGGAATTAGCGGAAAAGTAACCTCGGTGTGCTCCAATGCGCCTTGAACGGAGATTCGAACCAGTTGTTTTCGGACTCAGTGACCCAGGGTAATTCTTTACCTAAACAGTATGTCCATAATCTTAAAGTGATATTTAAAATAATTTTTCGCGCGCAAATCGGTAGTACAACCAGGTAAAAAATATTCAAAAAGCTTAAACATGGGTCCCAAGAATTTATCATGTTTGACTACCTAATTTATCCTATCTTGAAGAAAGGAAAAGTGATTTTTCTAAAAAAAAGCTCCATCAATTTCCTTATTTCGCGAGGTAAATAATGTGGAAGCATCTTACCTCCTAACTCAGGAAGAAAATTCACGGTTTGAACACGTTTTCTTTAAAGCCTGTTTTAGTAACTGATTTTCCATCTCTAGACGATTCTTATTTGGCCGACGAACTGCCAAGCTATCTGGCTTGAACGATTGTTGGTAAATTCTTCGGGAAATTAACAAACCAAGCATTATCTACTGTGACATCTTGGTTGACATCATGCTCATTTATGAGTGAAACCCTCAGCTTCATGAAAACTGATTATCATCATAATCGTAGGTCAACAATCCTAGGATTGGTTCGACGCAGTTCTCCACTCAACTCTCCCATCAGCTAATATTTTCACTTAAACATATTTCTTCTCCTTCACATTAAAACCTATTTAATATTATTTATGCGAGGTCTTTTCGGTTTTGTCTTACACTTGACCCTCAAATGTTGTCTTCTTCTAGCCATCATGCCACAAACAATGGTCGAGTAATTTTTTTCGCCTTATTCGAGGAACTGGTGAAATTTAGTAAAAAATTATTTACGCATGGCTATTATTAATATCTTCAAGCTACTACGCGAGCGTTAAAGTGATTGGGCATATACATTTCATGTGGAGTAAACAACGTGTTAACAAACTCGCCGCTCAAACAATTCCATTGCCTAATCAGCCAATGGGCGATCTTCTCCAAAACGTTTTTAAACTCATTAACTTTTTTTACTTTTTCAATTAGGATTATATATTATAGTTTCCATGAAAATTCCTTAAGGTATAAGAAGTAAGTAAATAACGGAATTTACATGTAATAAATTTACTGCAGTGAAGGAGCACGGTATCCTGGATTTTTTTAAATTTCAGTGAAGGCCGCAGGTGTAGCAGACGAAAAATTGCTCTTCCCAATGATGCGGGGTGCAATCTCAGTCAAGTCCTTTCAGAGGGCGGGTGAAAGCTAGGTGATAGAGTTGGGCTCATGAATGGGTTTGGGGTCGTTGATTTTTTCATCACCTATATAGTGCAAGTAACTGTTTGCATACCTTGGTGATGATGTCACTGCGAATCGCATAGCGGTGCCCGACTTGCGATAGTTGTTCCGGGCTGCCTCTTCTCGTCGGGCCGACCTCTCGCGAATTCATATGCAAACTCGAAAATTACTCAAATCAGTTCGGTGTCATTCACGATGACTACCTTACTTCGAATCTACTTTTTTTGCTCTAAGACGCGTTATCACTCCCACTTGTGATTTTTTGTATAACCTTTATGATTTACGAACCTTAAGACGTTTGGTGTGCGACTCATTACGTTTGTCCAAATTTGCGAACATAAATCGTAAAAATTATTTGCTACTCTCGGCCTTTTTGCTGTAGGTGTCAGCTTTTTCTGCTACGACGGAGGCTTTTCATTAGTTAATCCTGGTAACAACAATTCTTTGCCTCATTACTTTTCCATTCTGATAGTGGAATGAGTAAATTTGCGTGGATGTCAACCAGATGGATTTGCGTGGATGTCATAAAACTTTTTCAAGCGAAGCATTGTTAAGCTTTTGTTTCAATGGCAAAGTTTCGTTTACTTGTCGAATCTAGTTACAAAGGAGAAAATAAAAACGGATGCATCCTATTCTCATTCCAATGTGAATTCATGGTTTTATGACTCAATTTCACTGAAGTCATGCCTCTCCCGATATTAGTATATCTGTCTATGTAGTTATAAACATATAGTGAAACATCCCCCAAGGCCCTTGTTGATTTTTTCCTTGAAACTGTGTGTTTGCGTGGGGAAGTCGTGTAAGTATTTGTGTTTGGTGTTCCGTTACATGTATTTTTATGGAAATAACATGCTCTATTATTATATATTTATTGGTAAAAATTCCTTTTAAAAATGGAGTTAGACTCGCCTTTAAGATTCACTTGTAATTTAGTGATGGAATAGAAACAATACTTTAATCTCCCTTTCTGTTTCCATTTGACCTGATCAAACACATGAGTTCAATGCGTATTGGGCTGCAAAATGTCGAGATCTGTTCACGGCTTTAATATAAAATTTCTTTGGAACTGCTAAATGTCAACGACTAACAATTCAAGGATTCTAAACACTCGATGCTGTTGCCGAGCAGTTCTCATAAATGAAAATTATTTATCGGTAGCAGAAAATATGCTATCCGTTTTTTTTTAACTCCTACATGGAGGCGGTTTTGTTTTGTTATCGATTTCGTATGATACATTTTTTGTAACCAAGTACTTATATGGATTGGTAATAGACGAATTTTGAAAATAGAAATTGGCTAACATTTTTGCCCATTTAACACCAAGATATTACTAATTTCCTCTGCCAACTACAAATTTTCGCCATAAACCGCTATGTAATACAGCAGTCACGATAGCCTCCGATTGCTCCCTACTGACATCTGTCGTCAAGCTTAAAAAAATGAAAATAAAAACAATGAAAGTGAAAGGAGCTTATGTTAGTGCGGCTGGTTAAAACTTTCGCTGGTGGTTGTCATGGTGATAAAACCATTTTGGCTTATTTCACCACGCCAGTGTTTAATGTTGTCCTAACGTTTCCTGACCAATACTGGTTGAGCTTTCTTATGAATAATCTGATTCCCTTGAGAAAGCGACCAGCATTGGTCTGGAAAACGTTGGGGTTATCCAAAACAGTGACGCGGCGGAATAGCCCAAAATAATTATTCATCGTCATCATCATGTGTTGTAGCCTAATTTCGTCTCTGAACCGCGTAAGAAAATAATCAATGATGTCGAAATGTTGTTATTTTTTTATCATAATCATTAGTCAACAATCTTTAGATTGGTTTGACCCAACTCCCATTCCTCTCTCCTATCCGCCAGCCTATTCATAGCAACGTATTTCTTCTCTTTTTCATCCTTTATAATCTGTCCTATGTAACTCATTCGGGGCCGTCCCTTGCCCTTCTTACCTTCCACCTGCCCTTCTACGATTGTCTTCATCCGGCCATCGTGCCTCATAGTGTGGCCCACTAAGTTTTCCCGTCTTTTCCTTAAGGTTTTTAGAAGACTTCACTTTTCTCGCACTCTTCTTAGCATTTCCTGTTACTTACGCGGTCGATCCATTTTATCTTCATCATTCTTATCGGTAGCACCACATTTCGAGTGCTTCCACTCTTGACTTCTCTAAAATATTTAAGTTGAAATTCATTACGACTTGCTATGAAACGAAGCATTCGCGATTCATTCTGATTTAAATTTTCCCCGCACTCCTTAGTCGATCCTGGATTGTTATAGAAGCAATACCTTCGTCACGATGGGCGGGGGGTGGCGAAAATTTATATTTGCGCGATTCGTGTTTCTTGGCGCCTGTCCACCGGAGCATCGCGTCATTCTGCTGTTGCCAGTGATCACAGCGGCACGTGGGAAATGAGATGCCAACGTTGAGACATAGCTTCTTGTTAACTGATGTCGATGCCGAATATCTCATCTGCATACTCTCGAAATAAAAGTAGGTGGTCACTAACGAGCGGGTGCAACAGTTTTACTATATGGGTAGCACGACGGAGGGAAACTGCCAGCGGCATGGTGAAGTCCTCGCCTCTCAAACCGCAGGTCGCGGATTCGAGTCTCGCCTTGATAGGTAGGTTGCCCCATGAGTGGTATTGATCTTCCTACATTGTTGTTGAAGACCTTACATGCGCTTTTCGTGGTGTTGAAGATTAATAAAAATAAATGGACTTAATTGTGAAGACATCGGGGAAAGAATTCTACATGTACATACTACCCCGCAAGCCACCTAAAAGGCGTGTGGCAGGGGGTGTTAGGACACCAGCCGTTTACACATAAGAAGAAAAGGTTAAAACCATTAGCATTTATTAAAGCCCTTAATGGTTCGGAGGAAAAACGAATTCCCATATCTATCCGTTCGGCTAAATCTCTCTCTCTCTCTCTTAATTTATCGCTTCTGCCGGACCTGGAAATAACCTGCAATGTCAGCGAGGGAGGCGTGCACGAATAGGAAAGAGCTGATGAGAGGATCATTACGTAAAAGTGTAAAGAGTAGTCTGGTGAAGAGACAGATCTGTATTGTAGTGACTTACGGTTCGGGAACGTGGACACTTTTAGAAGGACGACGATAAGAGATAGGAGGCGTTCAAGATGTGGGTGTGGAGAAGGTAAAGTGGAAGGAGAGGAAGAGAATTGATGAAGTTCCGGACGTTGAGGATTAACAGAGGAAGGTTCTAGGTGATATACGAAGGAGATAGAACGCTAGGATGGAGATGGAACGTTAGGATGGAGATGGAACGTTAGGATGGGGAGGGGGTGTTAGAAACCGTGTTTGAAGGAGTTAGGAGATAGAGAGGAAGGAAGTTACTCGGAATTATAGATAAAGGATGTGGGCGAATAGTGTAATCGTAAGTACTTAAAATTCCTAGACAAACACATGAGTAAGCGGCGATGCAAACCCAAACAACCATTCGTCGCGGTAATATAGTGTCCGCGGAAGCATTCAAAGTATGTGACTTAACGGTTGAGAGATTTTAGCTTTATAGTAAAAACTTGAAAGACAAGGTACAAGGAAGAAAAATATAAGATGAGGATTACTATCGCACCTTAATATGATGGCAATAGCTGAAGCCATACACTGAAGTAGGAGTGCGCCAATCCCCGCAAGAATAAATGAACGCTTAACCAACGAATCAATTTATTAGGACTTGCAGTTGGATTTGAAGCATGCTTCTTAATAGTAGAGAGGAATGGATGATGGCAGCAGCGGAGACATCAAGGTTGTAAGCTTTCAAGATGTGGCGTTATAGAAGAATCAGGAAGAGCAAGTGGATAGATCGTGTGAGTAATGCGGAAGTTCATAGAAGAATAGGACAGAATGGAAGTCTTTTTGAAAAACTTTGGTATAAGATGGGACAACTTAATCGGATACAGCATGAGACACAACAGAATAATGAAAATTATCGTTGACGGAAAGGTGGAAGGGAACATCGGCAGAGGTAGGTGATTAAGGATGTGAAGCAGAAGAATTGTGTGGATGTTAAAAGAGGAGCCGATTGGATAATTGAGTGGAGAGCTGCGCCAAACCAATCTTAGGATTGATGACTATTAATGATGGTAATAATCAATAATTAAAAATAATTGGTGAACGATCCCCTGACTGCCCTTATCTCCTTGTAACCACACACAAAAACAGAGCATAAAAATCGATTTTGGTAACGCTGATGTCACTTCATTCCCAGGAAGTCCCATCGCTAGCTTACAAATTAGAACTCAATGATTATTCTTAGTAAATTCTCAGTAACTCTATCTCCCTTTTTAATTTTATGAAGAGGTCGATCTGCTCATTCAAAATGATTTTCTCTCTCTCCATTAAAGGCTCCATAAATGACACAACACATACACCAGCTAGTAGTTTGTTCACATCTGCACAATTTCATGAAGTCTTTTTGAAGGGATGTTACAGCTCCTGGCATTGTGATGCTGTTAATAACTTTGTGTGTGCTACAGCATAAGCTTTGCTGTATATTTTTTATTGTGAGCTATTTGCTACTTGGTATGCTTTGTGTGAAAGATACGAATGTACCAAATAGAAATGAATTCCTTCTCTCCATTATAGGTTCCATCAAAGATAAAACACACTAGTAGTATTTAAATAAATAAAAGATTGTAGCACTTTTCCACAAAATGTTTTACTGCGAACAACGCGTTTCGGCTCAGAGAGCCATCATCTGGTACAAGACACTGCAAAACATTTGAAAATAACAAAAAAAGCGGAAAAGTGATACAATCTTTCATTTATTTATTTAAATATGTCTAACTTCCACCAATTTAAGCCTGAAAATGTTGAACTTATTCGCAACACTAGCGGTAGATTGTTGAAGCAGAAGAATTGTGTAGGTGTTGAAAGATTAGCCGATTGGAAAATTGAGGGGAGAGCTGCGTCAAACATATCTTACGATTATCGACTGTTTATAATAAAGACGATGCCATTTTGGTGTGGAAGCCGGTTATAAATCATTGGGACGCAACATTCATAAGTTCTCTCTATACGGTTTCTGATGGGTGCTAAAAGACTCTAGAGGGACGCCCTTTCACATGGCCCGAATAGAATGGAAGGAAGACCCACGGACGACCGGGATAGATGCAAAGTTCCCCCATTTCAACTCCCTCCCTTCCTCCCCCGCACACAAATCCAGAATGCAGCCAGGCCAGAGTGGGGGGGGAGGGGAGAGAGTGGTAGAAACGAACCTTTCCGAAAGAAGTAGACGGATGCGGGCTCGGTTGGAATGGGAGGGGGGATTTTAAAGGGAGGGGAAAAGGGGGCAGGGATCGACGAGAGGGGGGGGGGGGGTGTGGAGGCATAGGGGGAAGAGGGACGCCCCAAAACGGCTCTCCAACTATTGCCCCGCTTCAACTAAAAACAGACCACGAATGGGTCCTCCGGGAGGAGAGGGATTTGCTTGGAGCCGGAGGGAGGGGTGAGATTAAAAGGCTGATTTAGATTTAGAAAGATTTTTATCGCTCTAGGACCTATGTACTGTAAGAACAAAAACAATTCACTGTAGAAAAAAATAAAAATAAACATAGAGTAAGTGTAAACATAGAATAAATTGAAACAGAATCATGAAATCAACTCACTTCCTCGTTGTGAGCGATAAACCTGCAGGACAATACAATAAAATAGTTCCATCATTCGAAGTTCATAAAAATACAGACAACACATACAAAATGTTCCAAAAAGGCTATAATTACTTCCATCATAGTGACTATACGTAACATTACAGCTCATCAATTACCCAGCGACAAATCACAGAGAGCAGAACCAATGAGGAGGAAGTTTCAGGAATAGCTTTAAGTTACATGATGGAAAGAACAAACAGTCAAATAAATATAAAATAGTAAATTTTTCTCTAGAGAAAGAATTAGCGACAAATCACTCTTACGAAGCACTTAGCGTGAGCTTCTAGCACCCTTACGTCAAATCCGGCAATTGTAGATAGAATGTTATTGCAAAACTTAGAAATTAGTGATTTAACGGAGAGGATATCTGTTTGTCTGTCCGCTATGCATTTCCATATGGCTGCACGGATTGCCACCAAAGTTATGACTTTCGTGTATCTCAAGCTACCCAAATCCCGTAGTGCTACTTCCGGTTGTGTATGACGCGTTCTTTGCGTCGTTTTCTCATTACCGTTTGTTACGTCACGTCATCAAACTTATGTGGTTGGACATCCTGCCAGGTGGGCACACCTCGTGACAAGCTCTCAGGAAAAACATAACCCGAAGGATTCTGCATTTATCTATTAGTCCTGTAGGTGCAAACCTTTTTGCAGGGGTATGCGTTCACACGACGTTTTACGCACGTACGGCCACACATAACGATCAATGTTTGGGGTATTAACTTATCCCGTGCGCGGTATACGGAAACCATTCTTGCTTTGTTCCTTTACGTAAAAATCCAAGTTCCAAGTGTCCCACTTCTTTGGGTACTATCCTTCCCGGGCAACACCGGATGGCCTGCTAATTAGTGCTAAATATGCAAAGCGTAAATGTAAAATGTCTCTCATATTCTTTAGGTCGCGTCGGAATTGATAGTGGCTTAGTTAGGACGGTAGAGCTTACGAAACCCGGGTGTCTTGCTTTATATTATAGACGCTATTTTCCATCCGCGCATTTAATAAATGGGTTTGCATAAGTTACCACTCGTGTCGCTGACGGGAAAAGATATCCGAACTTCACGGAGAAGTAAGCTATAATCAGGGCTGTTGATCATTATTTATATTCCTGATGATGTGAACTATAATATTCATAGTGTAGGGTAATGCTGAGGGCATCAAGCTTAACACATTCCCTTCCTCTATTAAAAAAAATAAACATCTTACCTTCGAGGTATTTATTTGTTTATAAGGTCCTTAGAGTATTTTATATTGGAGATGGTGAAAAGAACTTACCAATATCACATAATCTCCGGCATGGTAATACTTTTCACATACCCACACCAAGAACAGAATTATTTCAACAAAGTTACCTATTCTTGGGACCGAAAATTTACTTTGTGTTCTAACTGACGAAAAGAATGTATACAGATATTGCAAAAGGGTAAATATGTGGTTGTTTGCTCATAATGATGTTTCACATTTGCTTACGTGAATGAGGTATTGTGATGAATGGAATGAGATGCAATGATTGTTTTATGCTAGTTAGTGATGTCATATCCTATATATTTATTTACATATATTATGTTTACATATTCTATATGTTGCATATGCTGGGGAGCTTATTATTTCTCAATACGAATGACCCAGAATTGTAACATTTTTTTGTGTAATATGTACAAAAGCACTCTAACTGAAGAACGAGTCGTTAACCCCAAAACGGAGTATTAACTCCAAAGGGGTACCTATGTTCCTGTAGCCATGTAATTATTAAATTTATATTTGTGTGGAACAATAAAAATTATTATTATTAGTTCAATGTTATTCCTCGCTAGTAGAAATACTATACTGCAAACTATTGGAAAAAGTGGATCGCACTGTACTCATCGTCGCTCTGCGAGCATCTTTGGAAACCGAATAAAAAGCGACCGAAATGGTAACAGAAATCAACCTTCTATGATATGGACCCCTTGACCCATACGCCAATGGCGGCGTTTATTGAATTGAAAAAAAAGCGGGTCCAGGCTAAATTAATGTGAAAATTAGCGTGAAATTGTGTCGCTGTTTAAAAGTGTTATATTCTTCTTTTTGTAGAAATCCCTCTTCTCATGCGATTCTTCTCCTCACTATTACTTTCGTTCTTCTGCTAATTCTTATTCATAGGTAAAATATTCCTGGATAACAATTCTTTCAAAAATAAATTTTTATCATAAACTCATCAAAGTTTCATGTCAAGTTTTCGCTATAAAAAAATCAAGGATAATTTTCAAGAATGGATTACTTGTTGAAATTTTTAGGCATTGAATAGGGTAGTTTACTTCATCTAAGAAAACGAAAGGCATTGATTGCGATTCGTTACCCACCATTAGTGTTTACATAATATACAAATAATTTGGTTTTATAAATCCCAGTTTAGACGAATGGCAATGGTCAATTTTAACCGCATTTTAAAAAGGCCAGATTGGCTCCCATGCGTTGCCACTCCACGTGACGTCACAGGGACCTAGATTCTATTCGAGTAGATAGGAGTTACATCGTCTGAGATTACCAATACATGCATGAGACACAGAGCTCAGGGAAACATCTCTTAAAAACCACCCATTAAAATGACCTAATCTCGGAAAGTTTCCTTCCTTTGATGGGGTAATATTCCTTATTTAAGCCAAGCGCTACCTGCTAGCAGCCGCCGTGCTCTGCAATAAGCAGCTTGCATCGTAGCGGCGTTCATAGCCTTGCACCCACGTGGCCGCACACAGCAGCTGCCAGACGCCACACGGGCTTTTCCCAGCATTAGCCGTCGCGTTTTCACGCGCTTGAAAATTTTCACTTTTCATCAAATCGGGAAAAATATATATTGTCATTTAAACGTCTAAAAGCGTGAAATACGTACTCCAGGAGTAGTAATCATCTTTCGATTTAGGCAATTAAAAAATAGGAAACCACCCTATTGGTTTCCTAGGTTAAAAATGCCTTTGTGCGCAAGTTATACGCGCTCAAATGCTTATGTTATTCTTTGTGCTGGTATATGTTGACTTTAGTGGTTTACAGTATCTTCTTTATCTATTATTGTTTGTATTCTACGTTTCGTTGAGGTATGAGGGTCGTTTATACCTTGCGGGATTGGATGTAGTCCTCAATCCTTGTCGCCCCATCGCGCCCTATCAACCATTTCTTTCCGTCTGCCATGGTGGGAAATTCCCTGGAGCACCCCCATGCATCGCGTCCCTGGTATACTAACCCCAAGCTTGGCCGCCTCTGTTTCCAAACCCTCTCAGTCACTTGATGAGTGTGAGTTCGAGAGGTTGTTCATCGTCATCATCGTTACTGGTCAGCTAAGATTGTTTTGGCGTAGCTCTTCACTCAATTCTCTTATCAGCTAATCTTTTCACACCTACGTATTTCTTCTCTTACACGTCCTTCTTTACCTGTTCCAGATATTTTATTGGAGGTCTTCCTTTTCCGACTTCACATATACTTGTCCCTAGACGATTGTCTTCATCAGTCCATCATGTCTTAAGATATTAAGAAATGGCCAATTAGGTTTTTCCGTCTTCTTGTCAAGGTTTTACGTGGATTTTCTCCTAATCTTCTTCTTTAGGCCCGGTTACATGGTACATTGACACGTACAAGTTTATGTACGTTTGCGTGAATGATTTTGGTGGACCGAAACGGAACATGTGCGAATGCATGAACCAAGTTAGAACAGGTTCTACAAGTTGGGTGGTTACACGATGCATTTTGGCGTTCATTCTCGCGTTCATACATTTAGACATTAACCCGTACGTGTTAATGTATCGTGTAATCAGGCCTTTAGGACTTTCTTGTTACTTACTCGGTCGGTCCATTTCATCCTCATCATTCTTCTGTAGGAACACATTTCGCATGTCTTTACCCTTGATTTCTCCGCAGCTGCCATTGTCCATACCTCACTTCCGTTGAGAACCAACGGCTCATGCAAAACAATAGCCATTATAATTGTTATATGGTCCTATGATTGGTTTGACTCAACTCTGCTCTCAATCCTATCGGGCTATCTCTTAATACTTTCGTCATTCTTCTGAAATTATTTAATGTTTTTGGCTCTACTTTGTGTGACCACTCTGTCGGAAATTTTTCCTGTAACCCTTAATTACCAACCATCGTTTTAATTCCTATGTTATTATCAAGGTTATCCTTAATCACACGCTTCATATATCCCTTCCGTGGCCTTAATTCGCCATTCAATTTTTCTTCGCCGATCGCCTTCATTTGATCATGTCTCAGGATGTGGCAGGTTAAGTTGTTCCATCTTCTCCATAGGGTTTCATAAGGCTTTCTTTTCTCCCACTATTCTTAGGACTTCCTTTGAGTTCACACGGTCCATCCATTAAATTTCATCGGTGTCATTTTGCACCCCATTTTAAATGCTTACAGCCTTGACTCGACTGCCCCATACCGTCCAAGTGTCTTTGACATGCAGAAGCACTAAATTACATAAATTTTCTGAATTTTCCTGCGCCAATATGCTTAAATTTCTTGATTTAGGCGGATTCCTTCGTGTATACAATGCTCTCTTCTCCTGAGCTGTTATGCTGACGATTTCATTTTTGCTCCATTAATCCCTGGTTTCTCGTCTTTATAGATGATTCAAAATTCTTTCGCCTCTTCAACTTATTGTTTTTCAAATTTAATGTTAGGCTTGATCTCTTCTAATCCGCTGAGTACTAATAATATCTTAGTTATCTTGATATTTATAATCAGCATATGTCTTTCCATCGTTCTTTCCATATTCACTAGAATTTTCCTAAAATCCTTCCCTTTTGCTACGACTACCACTGTTATCAACAAATCGTCGCATGCTATTATTTTTTCTCGAAGATACTCACTCCTGAAGCCTTCTATTTTAATTTAATTGGCGGCTCTCTCTGTTTAAAGATTGAAAATTTTAGGAGACAGAGCATAGCCATGTCTCACACCTTTCGAAATAGCTGCTTTTCAACTGCCTCCAGATAAAAGCTATTTTTATGCAAACTTTATATAATTATCCTGTCGTAATAGAGCCCTCTTCTATTCTTTTTAGAATTCCGAGCGTTGAACTCAAAACATTGACTGGATCCACGTTGTCCAATTCCTTCTACAACTCCATCATTGCAATGATGGTCGTTTGGTCTTCTCTATTCTCTTTTCTAATTGCCTAGAGAGAAGCATTTCTTCTCTTGTGCCCTTGCTTAATCCGATTTGGTCCTTATCCCATTATGCACATAAGCACGAATATAATCGTGGAAATTTGCAAAAGTGTTTCCTTCAGTATAGAGACATTTCACGCCATCACGCCTGAATCTTCGGATTTTACACATTAGTTACTTTATTTAACGGAAAAGGCTAAGAATTGTTTCTTTTTTTAGCTTTTTTGTTTGAAAAAGTATCCATTTTTGGCATTTTTTTGGCCGTTTTGTGTTGTATTTTTGCGTCATGATATTTTGTTTCCTGAACGCAGATCCGCATTTACCAGCCCAAATTACATTTAGGAATGGGATAGATTTACTACTCCAAAACTTTTCGATGAAAGCTATGTCTTCGCAGGTCTAATTACAGTAGAATCCGTTTAATGGGTCCACCGGTTACTTGGGGCAGCCGCTTAATTGGGGCAGATCTTGAAGAACAGATCCCAATAGAGGAATATCTCAGAGTATTCTCCGCATAATTGGGACAGTATGTCGCTTTATTGGGCCATGGGTCGACGACATTGACTCTATACTTGCGATGAAATTAAAATTTTTGGTTTCAGAATACTGTTTTTTTTTATTTCCCTCCTTTGATTTACTCTTATTTTTCACAAGTGTTCCTATTCTTGCCCTATTTTGAAAGCTCTTGTTGTAATACTATTCGCAATGGTTGTTCGTGTACGTTTAATTGTTACATTTGTTGAATACCCCGATATAAAATGGCCAATAAGAGCTGTATCCGGTGGTTTGAGAGAGAGTTTGCCTAATTGGGACAGCTGCTTAATTGGGGCAAAGTGCCCAAGTCCCGATACGTCCCAATTAACCAGAATCAACTGTATTAAGTTCTTCGTTTCTTAATCGAGAGAACGTTAATTTTATTCATTATATTTAGTAGTCAATGAAGTCATTGCCGCGGGAGTCGGCATCAAAAAGAGCACCTCCGCCCGTGGAGAAATTCGCGAGAGCCGCCCCAGTGTTAGCATTTGGCGCGCTCGACGCCGCCGTGCTATCCCGACAAAAGCGGCGCCAGGACGCCCCGCCTCGTCTCCCGGGGGAGAGAGGCATGACGTAAAGGGGAAGGAGAAGGTTACGCCGGGGGGAGGGAAGGGAGGCTTGGATCGGAGTCCCGATGAATGGGACGAACCGGGGAAACCCGAATGGGGGATAAGGGAGAGGGATACGAGCAGGCCATTTCGGTCGTTTTAGCGATGTCGATCACCGTTCACTTGAGTGAGTCAATCGCAAATGGTCGATCTTCGCTCGCTATGTCAATCACGACCGAAGTCGGTCACTTCAAATGATAATTGTTGAAAATTGTAATCGGGCTAGCAGACCATTCGATAATAAACTCAAAGCCTTGAATGAAACAAGTGACTTTGTACGCAGTCGCGCGCGGGTGCAAATTTATGAACACCAAGGTTGGAGTTCGCGATTGAAAAAGATTTGGCTTAAATATTATCCGGGCTCGTATCCCGGCTGAGAATAAACTCCATCGCTCTCCAAAGATGAAGTCAACTACCTACGTAGAAAGCTTAACTGGATTATTTTTTTCGCAGATGAATTTTAATATGAGAAATTTACGTTTAATTTGGAGCGGAAAACGATGTATTTGTCACTTAATGTGAACAAAAATGGTGTTCTCATGCTTTAATTTCCTGAAATTCTATTTAAACTTGGGCATTTTAAACAGTCTTTTGTTTCACTAATTGCGATTTTTGTTACTGGGTCAAGGCTAGTGATAGGAAAAGTATTGAAAACATGTAATCGGTTCGATTACAATTGCACTGCCAAATTTGTCATTATTTATAATTACAAACTACGATTACTTTTAATGTTGCTCCTGTACTTGACGCAATCTCTGTCAATATTTACTCAAACAAGGAGAACTAGCATAAAAACCAGTATTTTACTTATACCTTAATGCCATACTATTTAATAAGAATTAAAATAATCGATTCAGGCAATAATGTCATAAATAATTATCTTCTAAAAATTTACACTTGGAGGTGGAATAGCCTTTCGCTCAGCTCGCTTGGAATTCAAATTTTCACTTTTGATTACTAAAATGTTACGAAATTACGTGAGGAGCCCTCACGGATCGCGCCGCTCCCAGAACAGAGAATGCTCGAGTGGATTTACTTTTAGAATAGTTACAGGAGTAGATTACAAGTAGAAATTACTTTTTTCGTGTACAGGTTTCAAGTGTTTATGTTTATGTTAAATGTAATTGTTAACAGTAATTCGATTTATTTTACTCAGTTACATCACATCACTAATTGTTCACTAACGAGCGTAGGCAAATTAGATATTTCGAGAAACTGTATGATAGTGAAGTGGATTACGATTAAAATAAAATGGCTCCTTTGTTATTTTCTGAAATATTATTTAGGTGGTCTACCGATCTATGAAGGTTTCCATGGAGTATTTAAGAAATATTCTGGCAGTCCCCCCTCCCCTCATGGACTTACCTCTTCGATTCACAATGAGGCTAACTCCGTTTCATTCTTTCTAGAAATCCTATTATCTTCGCTCCTCTCCTTCACTTACCCAACATTTTACCCTCTAACACTAATTTCAGAATCCCCTCTCCGCTCAGTGATCGCTCCATCCATACCTTCTGTCTCCTCCGTATGTCATCTACTAGATATCTCTCCTCAACCACCACTTCCAGCATTTCGTCGTTCCTCCTCCTCTCCGTCCACTTCACCTTCTCCACTCTTCTCCGCACCCACATCTCGAACGCCTCCAGTCTTATCTCGTCCTCTTTCCTATATGTCCATATTTCCGCACCGTAAAGCGCTACACTCCGGCTCAGACTCTTCACTAATCTTTTCTATAAACACTTACATTGCGATACTTTCATAGATTCCTCCCTGTTCACGAACCCTCCTTTGGTAACGCGATTCTCCTCCTGTCGTCCATACTGCTGTATTTGTTTTCGCTTATGGAGCGTTGACAACTTGGCTAACTACTATCGCCGCGATGAGTGTTGACAGCTGGAAATTTTAGTGGTTTTAAGGGTTGACGTTCATGGCCTGCTGAGACAGTTATTGGCCGTTAAATCCGTAGTGTTTTTTTAGGGGGAGAACGATGGAACACTTGCAGATTTTGGACTGTGAACCACGCTCTTTTATGAAAGTCTCCGCTACTTTTTCTTGTGGGTGTATTTATATTGTCTCTTTTCCCCCCGAGTGCTCGATATATTATCCCTAACCAGTTAATGTCAATATTCATGAACGATTTTGGTGGAACGAAAGGGGAAATGTACGATTGCATGAACCAAGTTACTATGCTTTTCACCATTGTGTGTATTTTACTCTTTTATTTTCATTGGATCTTTTCTGGTCTCATAACAAGTTATTTATAAGTGCAATTTCCTTTTCTCCTTTACTGCATCTTTCCTTCATCCATCGTTCTGTTTTTCATAAATTTGCATGCCTTGATATTTATAATCTTCACAGTATCCCATTTGTTGCCCTCAATGCAGAATAATATCATGCTGTGCATAACTTCCTAATAAAAAGTTGTATTAACTTATCAATAAAATAAAATAATTATATGGTTTGACATTATGTGGATAGCAGGAGATACGGATGTCCTTCTCTGTTACAAATTCTTAGTAATTTCTGCCAGTCAGGGTGACGTAAGTAAGGAAGTCTGTTCAGCTCATATGTAACCATCTCATTCGACCTTGGGTGACGTTTATGGCCGTTCGGCAGAATGACATTTGAGGATCTCATGACGGTACATTTTTCCCTCGTATTCCGCAAGGAATTCACAATTGGAGCAAGAAATCTTCACGGATCCGAGCCTTATTCCTTATCTTCTCCTCATATTCTATTCTTACTCTTTGAATGGGCTGTCAATCACCTTCCTCACAGCCATTTGCTAGTCATAGGAGAACAGATGTATGAACTAGTTTCTAGAGAAGGTTCAGTTTTTAATGGAACATAACGAATGCCATTGCTAGCATCGTGATGTATCACAATGAAAAAAAACAATGCCATGATCGCACTTACGTTAATAATTTATTACATGACCTACACTTACTTGTGTGTGTCTGCTGGTATATTTCGGATGTGAATAAATTTACTTAAATTGCAGCGTAAATGTGAAGACTATACTATGTGCTCTAGAAACCTGGGGAACTCAGGGATTTGCATTTTCACTGGAAATGTCATAGATATACAAGGAAAATATCGTATTGGCTCTGGAAATTTCTGTGGTTTCGATTTATAAAACAGCAACTGAATCGATGTGCCTATATCAGTTGGTTGACCAATTTCTGTTGCATTTTGTAAGCCTGTTATCCTTAAAAGTCGGTACAATTTTTCTATTTAAGTACATTTTTTTCTTATTGGACGTAGTCTGTTCATCAGCAGCGTAAAGACGGTGTCTTTATTGGAAAGGTGCATTTTCACATTTCCATTACGTTGTCCTCTAAATAAGTTGTCATTCGACGCGCATTTAAATGGGTTTACAAAGGTCGCCACTCGCGTCGCTGACGTACAAACTGATCCGAGTTTCACGGAGAAATAAGGTACAGTTTGGGGTGTTAAACGATATTCATGTGCACGATGATGAGATCTATCAAATAAATAACGTTTCAATGCTATTCCTCTCAATTACAAACATTTAACTGCAAAATATAGGAAAAAAGTGGTTCGCATTGCAATCATCACCGCGCCACGGATATTTTTGAAAACCGATTAAAATGCGACCGAAATTTCAACAGAAATCAGCCTTCTATAGGATGGAATTGAAACTCTAGGCAGTCCTCTTGGGCAAAGCATTCTAAGTCATGAGTTGTCTAGAGCATCCGGCAACAGGGCAAACTTGCGGCCAATCGGAGCCTTTGGCTCAAAGTTTCTATGGTTTAACAATGGTGTGTTATCGCCGTAAGCATCATTGGTAATTTTGATTCCTACTGGTATCAACTATTCAGGGTAAAAATTTCGTGACACAGTTTTTCTCCACCGTGAATAAAGTACTACTTTCCCACTTTCCCATAAGAACATCATAAGGAGCTCATTTCCCGCGCTTCGCGTAAAAATAAAAGAGGTGAGGTAGTGTTCCGGCGTGTACATATCGGAGGCTGCGGCCCTACCCCTATCATTGGTATGGAGGGGGAAGATCTGTGGATCCACCCCTCTACCCCCTTTGAGATCCTTCTGCCCCGTGGCTAGTCTCCCGCCAATGTGTTTATGCTAAGCCCCTCCCCGAATGTGGAGAAGCTATGAGTCATTATTAAGTCACAAATTAAAATCGGCGCGTTCAGATTTGGAGCGCGCCGACTCAAAAGAGCTTCAAAGCGAAGACTGGTTTGCATGGTCGAAGTGCTTGAACAACATAGCTGGTGAAAATATCTTTAAAGTAACAGGCATGCTCTCTTAGCCAACAAATTTTATATAGGTGATCGTTATTTTCAAGTCTACGCCACGTAGTGAAGAAGAATTATGACCACTTATTTGTACTACTTCTTCATAATTCCTTACGAGCTAACTCCAGGGTGTTTGGCAGGGGGTGGCCAAACACCAGCATGCAACAGGAACCCCACGCGGACATATAAAAAATGCGTGCGCATTCGTGTTGGTGGTGTGCTCCCACCAGCTTGCATCGCTCTATGCAACCCGTGACCACAACACAAATACAATTTCGTAGAAAATCCAAAACTTGCCAACGGTTAATGTAATATTTTCATGCAATGTCAGAACAATACAAAGTGCTTACCGCTAAGAAATTCAGGTCAAGCTATGCTCAAAAATGAAGAAAACGAAAAGTACGGATAAAATGCAGTCAGAACAAAAATATAAATTGGAAATGAAACATGAAGTAAGCCGTTCTAGCGATTTTACGTTTACGTATAATGTTCATTGTGTTTACGTATTACTCACTGGCCTGAGGAATTTTTGAAGGCAGTTCTGATTCCGTTACCGAAAAAGAAGAGAGCTGTAGTATGCGGCGACCATAAGATTATTAGCCTAATATCGCTTGCGGCGGATGTGGTTCAAAGAAGTTAGAACAGATAAATGGAAGCGAGTAAAAATGATTATTTTTGGCGACGTTCCACTCGGTTTCAGGAAAAGAAAGTCAACCGGTGTTGTTATAGCTGTAATGAGGATCCTATTTAAGAATAAACTAGAACATAACTGGGACGTGTATGCCAGCTTCGTGGATTTTGAGGCAGCATTTGATATAGGAAACTGGGTAAAGTTAACTTCGTATGTTATCAGGCAGGTTATATTTTTACCATTAAATTTTTATGTTTTAGATACAGGCAGTCCATTCTCCCTGATAATTATTTCAAGAGTATAGTTTCATTTTTATATGAGTTGTAAGTTACAAAAAATTCAAAAATATGCCCGCTTGGGGGGTAATGATTCACCTTCTTTTATTGTTTATTATAATTCTTCAATAAAGACAGTGACTGGATAAGTCTGCATGGGCGTTTTCTGGTCTGGTGTTCAGCATCCTTAAGTATCGACTTGCTCCCATCCGCTGTACTTAAAATTATTATTACTTTGTCGCGAGATTATTTGGAAAAATAATCTCGGAAAGTCATGGGAGATTAAAAATCTAGATTCCGTTATAACCCTGAGTGTGGTATCGCATTAACTTATTTTCTCGTGGCAGGAATTTCGCAATACCTTGGAATAACGGAGTAGTGCCTAGCTATGGAAACGGAGCGGAATGTTTTTACGACATTCGTCTGTTTATGGGTTCAGGGAATGATTTATGAAACGACGAGCATCTCCACAACGCTAATTAATGGCCTAATGTAGGATTGTAGGGAAAAGTAACCCATCCCTACTAGGAAACTCTTATCAGAGCTATTCATTGTAGTAATCGAACTGACTTTAATTTTTATGTCACCTCTGCCTTCGAAGCGTAATCGTCGTCACGTTTAGATTAAAATTGTTCGTTTCTTGTGTTATGAACATCCTCAAAGTGAATCGTGTGTAACCATGGAAGACAGCTGGACCTTCCGTGTAGGTATTGACGTTAGGGTCGTTTAGTATTTTTTTCGTTAGCGATTCTGTTGGGGTTGGAATAGTAAACATCTGAATCCTTCCATTGTTTGTTCTTGGCTCTCTATTTTAGTTAAAGGCCGAAATTCTTCATAATTTCACGGATAGAGGCGCGGTGATGTCTCTGATGGCGACTGTCGGATCGTCATTAGCACTGTGCGGAATATACCCTATCTTCTATTGAGAGAGAGAGCTAATCGTGTAGTTAACCCGACCTCTGATGACGCCACGAACTTTTCTTCCTTGTCATGCAGTTGGCGCCTTTCGCGAATTTGTTTTGATTTTTGAGATTGTGACGATTTTCTGGAAATTTTGGCTGATAATTTACTCGACAAATTCGCAGAAACAACTGGAGTATTTGCAGGGATCAGATTTTGGCGACTTTAGGTATTAAGAGAGCAGACACGTAGTCAGGGAGGGGATTGGCTTTGGGGGGCTTCAGCCATACCTCCCCACCTCCCCGATCTGCGATGCATCTGCTCAAGAAACCACTAGCCCAGGAGCAGGGCTGCCGACTTATAAAAAATATTGGGGGGCCCATACTGAGGTCTTGCCCCGGGAAATTTAAAAAATAGCGAGTTTTTGAGTTTTTAAAAAGCATTTTAGAAGAGTCACATTGTCAACATTAGAACCCTGTAAACTCTACTCTCGATAACTCGACACTCCGGGGAAAATTGACAAGCCTGGCACGTATTTCCTCCCCCCTTAACGAATTTTTGAGGGGGCTCGGGCCCCTTCAGGCCCCATGGAGTCGGCGCCACTGCCCAGGAGCACCTGTCCTCTGACACTTTAATTTCGTTTTTTTCTTTTTCACTTAAACTCTAGGCATTATGCACACAGAATGTATCGCTGGGTTATTGAAATGTATTCACTTCCGATTGCGTATTGACAACAAGCTATCAGTATAGGGAACCCGCATACCACCAAGTCTCCCTCCGAAGCTAATTTCTGGCTACGTGCCTGCTTACGTCACTCAACGAAGAAGATTGCGACCGTTCGTTTAAGCAGAAGGTCTGAAGTATGAATTTCAAACTTTTATTACTGAATGAGTGCGAAGTATTACGGGGTTAACATTTTATGATAAGAGTTTTATTGATGCCTCAAATATTTTTTTGGGGCATCAATCGTTATGAAAAAAATGTGCAAGCACTCCACTGGATTTCTGGACTAGGTAAAATATTCACATTTGGTTAAATGCTATGGTTAGGGGTAAACTTGAGTTTTAGTAGCTTACTAAATTTGAAAGAAATTACCGCCTCGATCAGCGATTCAAGAAAGGCAGATGTTGATTCTATCGCGCAGGATTAGATAACCTTTTCATGATTTCGGGCATGTTAAAATTAGTACCTATATCTTCGTCGGAAGCCATTATTTATATTTTGACCTAATATTTTTTTTAAATAAACAATTGGCAATATGAATTTAAGTAAGTATTATTGCCTGTGTGGGCCACGTTAAATGGTGACCTATGCTTCAGTCTTAAAGATGCGATGCGGGGTTGCGAACTTCATTTATCGTGTCCGCTCGAAAACTCGCCTCTGTCCTAAGAGTTCCAAATTGGTCTTGTTGTCCAGTGCGAGCAGCTTCCGAATCACTATTGAGTCTCGATGTAACGTTGTCTTTTCAAACATTTTTTTGCAAGCGTTTGATAACTATGTTCTCAGAAGTGCTGTGCTTTCTTCTATATATTAAGTCTGGTGGGCAGAAAGCTCGTGACTTAGCTACTCGAGGTGTGGCCTAATGAGTGTGGGGTAACATCTCCTTGGCTATGTCGTCCTAATCTCGCATGTACGTGCTGAATTGACGAGACTGCTGCCGTGGTCAAGAGCTGTTGTGGACCCCCACTACGGACTCGAGTCTGATTGAGGTTGACAGAAGTGGTAAAACGTGTGGCACGGCGAAAGTTTCTTGTCAAAGTCTGTGAAATCCTATACTCTAATTAATTTAACCTTTCGGCAGTTTTCCCTTTTGCGTGATATATGTTGTCTCTTTCTCAAGTTTAAGGCATTAAGTTTAATCGTAATCTCAGTAATCATTTCAGCGGCAAATTCCTGATTCAGATTTTTGCTCCAGTTTGGAGCATATGATTAAGTCTCCCACAAGTCAACAACTTCGCTACCTAATCTTTAAAATTTATATTTTTTCAGCATGTCATTATTTGCTGAGCATATATAATGAATGTTTTTAGTCTCTTATCTTGGTTTAATTTTGAATCGAAAGAAGGCCCTAAATGTTTTTTTGGAATCCTCCGTACTACTTCTAAATTTTCATTATTTCAGAACCCGGAATTTTTATGTTTTTATGAAAATTTCATTTTGAAGTGAGAAGAGGAAAAAGCACCTGTTTGTCGATTCGCAATATCACCTTAGCGATATCACTGTGAACGTCTAACTGCAAAACCAATTCAAATTTCTACTTTGATGTACTATCACAATCATTGTAATATAGACCATATTTTTATCAATTCGAAGCCGAAGATTTCATTCTATACCTTCGATTGAGCGTGAGTTGTTGGCTATGTCCTGGCGTAATTTTTTACTCACCAAAGAGAAATCTTGTCAAAGTCTGTGAAATCCTATTCTTAAATTAATTTAACCTTTCTGGCAGTTGCGTCGTCGTTGTTAGTGACGAAACTCGTAATTGAGATTGGTTTAAACAAAAATTGCGATTTCGTAACATGAACTCGACCCTGATGATTTAATTTTAAAAGTCGGCGTAGCTCATAAACTTTCCAAGATGCATCGCGGGCCGAAATCCTTTTCTAACTTCGATAATGTAAGAAGTTCATGCGTTTCTAGGGCAAAATATTGGTCGAAAGTTTATCGAAAGTTTCTCATGAGGAGCTTGCTCTTGACCACTAGCGCCACGCACCTCATGAGTCGTGGCGCGCAAGCGCAACTCCAACCAACTAGCAGAAAATCATGTAATTAATGGGTTCCTCAGTTACGAATATAAACAATTTGATGACAGTGATCCGAGTTGTTGTTGTGACCAACTGCCTCAACGGTAGTGTGTGTAAAGTGGCGTATCTGTTTACGTATTTAATCAAGTTAAAAAAAAGAGCATCGACGTAAGTGCAAGGCACGCACTTCGTATTAAGGTGGAAAATCGATGGATTGCTTACTAAAAAATGACTTAAATTGACTGATATGTCTAATTAATAATTACATGTCTTAAGAAGGCTTTAAGAATGTGCAATATCAAGCTGGTGAAAGTTTTTTCATGATGGTGGAATTAAGCAATTGTAAATGTATACTTAATCATTATTTACCGTACTCATGTATTCTTACTTAAAAATTTTTCTGGGAAAATACAACCTTAAATGCCCTAATACGGAAGAGAATTTGACAATGCTTTATCTCCTGTAGGCCTTTGTGTCATTGCATAGTGAGTTTCTTGTAATGTCCATTATATTTGTCTCGGTAATTAATTAATTAATCTTTTTTTACTACCCAATGTATTTTGAATTAATTGTACCATTTTTTTCTTTCTCTTTCCAGATTAAATTAGAACCTCATGGAAAAATACATGTTAAGATCGATTTAAAATGGACATCAACAGGTAATTAATTTTATCAATTACTGAGAGCTTCCTTCTTTAATGTTGTTCATAATTCATATTGGATATTGAAACTCATGAGCAGGAGAACTACTTTAAATTTCAATATAGGTTTGGAAATGGATATATGAATAATTCTTGAAGGATGTCATGAAGTAAGAAATATATGCAAGGAAACCATTGGAGAAAATATTAGTCAATTATTTGACTCCTGCCATGTCGTTCCACAATGAAGTGGACCTATGTAACATGATATTTTGCTTTATGTATTGAATCTTTATGTTTATGTGAAGAAATGCCCTGGTTTGTGTTTGATTCTTGTTGGGCTATCTGGAAAAGTTGTAAGTGTTCAATTTCAATTCTTCTGCCAGCTAATTTTTTTTTTTATTATCATGAGATTTTGAAATTTAATGATGTGTCAATGTGACGTTTATTTTATTTCCTTTGAAAATTTGTCATGTTACCTTTGAATCACATTTTTTTCATACATGATTTTGAAATGTATCATGGCAATTACCATCCACAAAGAATGTTTTTAGATGAAAATTTTATTAATTTTAAGGGATATTTTTCATTTTAGTCTATTTGTAATTTGGTGCTATATTTTTTTTTTTTAGTTTGTGCGAGGATTTTCGTACTCTTAAGAAAAATTTAAACACACTGATCAGTATTTTTAACTGTTAGTATCAAGTATGTATTAATAAGTGCTGTCTTTTAAAGTTCAGTCATTTATACTCCCTTGCAAACTTATTTTTTTCCCAAAATGATTGAATTAATAATTCTTCAATAATTTTATCTTCATTGGCTCTTATCATCTTTGTACTCATAATTCTTTGGACTTCTACATTCTTCTGGTCTCTTTACTGCCTCTAATGAGAGGAAAGAAAAGAAAATAATGCATCAAAATTAAAAATTATTGAAAATGATAAGATGTAGAATAATATATTAGTAAATAATATTATCTATGACATTTATTGCATTCTAGCATTTGTCATTTTATACTGCAAAAAATGTGTAAGTTGTCGCTACTTTTAAGGTAATCATTATTCTTTAATAGCTGAAATTAGCTATACTTAAAGAATGTGCTTTCATTACACCTCCATATTAATTCAACAGTCTAAAAATAAACTTTGTTCTCCCCGAGTGCAAGGTGCCAACCTATCATTCTAGTCAAAATCATGTGCTGTTGAAGGGAACTTGGCAATTAAAGAAGTAAGACTTGACCATTGGCCTTTTTACAACCACATTGTTTATTGATTTTTATGGGATATCCTATAGATACAGGGTGTCCCATTTATCTTGACCACCAGAAATAACTTTTTGTCCAGATGCAAATTCAAAAATGTGTCAATCAAATGTTCATTAGCCGTCAGGGGGACATTAATCAGCATGATTGCCTTCCTTGTAGCTTTGTCATTTACAAAAATATGAACAGCGGTATGTCTTTTTTAAATGGCACCCTATATTTTTTATTCGGCAATTCATTTCCTCTCCTATAACTCCTCCTGTTCATATCTTTGTAAATAACAAAGCTACATGGAAGGCAATCGTGTTGATTAATGTCCCCATGACGGCTAATGAATATTTGCTTGACACATTTTTCAATTTGCATCTGGACAAAAAGTTATTTCGGGTGGTCAAGGTAAATGGGACACCCTGTATATTATGTATATATGGTATTATTGCAAATAGTATGCTGTGAAGTGTTTGACTTTCTTGTATTTTTAATGGTCCATCCCCACACTGTATAAACTTCACACTGCCAGGAAGCATCCACATTGGCTGTTGATTTTCATAGTGCCCCGCACGGAACTCACTTTCATTTTTCCTTGATTTCAACTTCAACTAGCGGACCAACATCCTATGGAGAAGCCACGGGAGTTCAAGGAGCGGCAGGGATTCAACCGCCGGAGGGGTGCCATGCGGAGGCGGGTGCACCAGGTCAACGGTCACAAGTTCATGGCGACGTTCCTTCGGCAGCCTACATTCTGTTCACACTGCCGAGAGTTCATTTGGTGAGTTTCTAAAAACTAAGAGTTTCTCCTCTGGTTACCGTATTTGTCTGAATATAGTCCCCCCTTTTTTTCCAAAAATACCCGTGGTAAAAGTAAAGGGGGGACTACAGTGGAACATGGTTATAACGGCATCGGCTGTAACGTCAACTCGGGTTTAACGTCACATTTTATACAGACCAGCCAAAATTGAACATTTTATGTTGTACAAAAACCCGTTTATATCGTCAACAAATATTGCGACGCTCGGGTATAGCGTCAAAAATTTTGCGATTCTTAGGTTGCAATAGTGGTAGTGTGATTGTATTATGTCCCAAGTTCATAGAAACCATGTGTAGAAACATCAAGAGCAAAACCAGGTCGCAAGCTGGACATTGAGCTGGTGAGGGGATGCAACTCTTTTGTTTAATTGGTGTCTGGAGGGAGCGGGGGCTGTCCCGCATACCTGGGTCTAATCCTTTCCCACCCCTACATTCTACGAGGTCACTGACACAGGGACACTGTATTGTATTGTATTCACTCAGATTTAAGGCTGCTTTTTTTATAACGTCACTCGGATGTAACGTTAAAAATCTTCTGGTCCCTTTGATGACGTTATAACCAAGTTCCACTTATTATACAAACGCATTTCTTAAAATTTTCCCAAAGCTGAAGCCTCAAAATTAGGGGGGGGACTATATTCGGAGATATACGATATTTCTGAAGATCCTGCTGTATTTTAGAATGTCTTTCGAGATTTGGTGGGATAGCATATAAAACAAGATAGTGAAACCGCTGTGCTGGTCACAAAGTTATCATTATTATCAGACATGAGAAGCAATGTATTATCATATTTGACGGCTAATAAGATGCACCTTTTTTACGAAATAGTAACTCAAAAAATCACCTGCATCTTATATGTGAAGGTCCGACCTTAATTGGTTACTGTTCATTACTGACTCCGTTATATTTACTAAACGTTACCTCCCCGGCCTCGGTGGCGGCAGGGTAATGTTCTCGCCGGCCAAACAAGAAGTCGCGGGTTCGAGTCCCACCTGGGTAGGTTTCCCCGGTCCAGGGCATGGTTGTTTGTGTACGTTTACTTGTTACATTTGTTGAACACCCCGGTGTAAAATGGCCAATAAGAGCTGTATCCGGTGGTATGAAAATAAAATAAAAAAATAAAAATAATATGTAAATATTTGTAATTCAGTTGAAGAATTTTGTCATTGTGATTGTTATCATTAAGCTCATTGCTATTATGTAATGCCATTTATCGTTTGTTTACAATATTACTTATTACTATCGTTTTGCTCATTTCTGCGATATCAAAGGAGTTGGGAGCGAGACATCGAAGAAGCTTGATTGTATAAAATATTATCAAGCTTGTTCGATATTTCTTCTATATATGTGATAGTATAATATGTAAAAGGAACTAACTTAACTAGCTGTTGGGATGCTTTGCACCTTTGCACAGACTTCTTTTCTTGTGTGTGCCATACAGAAATGTGGGTGCATCTTACATGCTGTCAAATACAATGCATCAATCATCAATATCTACTCCACCTGCTCTGTGAGCTAACTTGTGATTGCTTGCCATAACTGTTCTGAATGTTTTTGATTCCAAAAAATGTTGAATATTTGCACAAAGAGAGTGAAAATATAGAAATCATGGACCAAAGTTAGTCCAAGTAAGTGTTGTTGGATGAAAATGTGAAAAATACTTCTAATAATTCATACATAACTGAAGTTTAAGGAATTTGATGCTATTCGCCATGTTTTTTACTTGCTGATGGCGGACGATTCCAATATCTTGTGCTATTCATTGCTTTGATATTTCCCTGAGCTATTTATTACTCACCTCTGTTCAGATTACCAATCTTATACATTGAATCTGAGCAGTGACTTTTGGATTAGAGATCATTAGAATAAGTAATTGCCCTGTTAGAATAACAGCTTTGATTATTGAAAATCTCTATCTAATGGCTTTTGTAATTTTTAAAGTCTGATTCAAGGACTATCTTATCACCCCATATTTCAGACAGAGTACACTTCTCTGAGGACTTTTTGAATTTTTCTTTGCCAAATGCGGCTAGAAAATAAATTGTCAAGTTTCACTTTAAATGAAAAAAATAAGATGCTAAAACTTTCTCTTATTTCATCAAAGCTGTGTATTGATGAAGAAAAATCTCTTTGCAGTTTAATTAATGCCTTATTTGTTTATTTAAAAATGAATGTCGTTAGCATGTATAAAAATCAAGGAAAACAAGTTTTCAGATTGTCTTTATTAAATTATTGCTTTCATTGGAGGTATTTTTTCATCTCATCCTTCTGCTCTGAACCATAAAATCGTTGACTTATGTTTTATTTTTATTTCCAGGGGGTTGGGTAAGCAGGGATACCAATGCCAAGGTGAGTATGAAGCACTAGATCCTATTTTTTTGTGTGTAGTTAAATTTCCTTTTACTATCTGGGTGCAATCAACATAGAAGCACTGTGCTTTTTCTTAGTATGGCAAATATTAATAATTAGTTAATAATGCACTGGGAGCTGTAGAAAATGTGGATGTATCAATTTATAATGAATTCCAGAACTCTTTATCTCAAACACAGCAATATGGCGTGAATTCCTATTGTGCCAATCATTACAAAAATATAAGGAGAGAAGTGAGACAACAATGTGCACTTTCCCCTATAAGTTTTAACGCTTATATCCAGATTTATGTAATATACAAGAAGAATCTATGAAATTAAAGAGAGCAGGGGCGCAGCTAAGAATTAAGGCTGGGGGGGGGGGGGTTTTAGGCACAACTAATACTTAGGGGTGTGGGGGTATTGCATACCCACCAGGGTAAGCGGGATTTGCGGGGGGGGCCCTCCTCCAGAAAAATTTAAAGAATAATGGTTCAAAATGGCGAGTTTTACAGCTTTCTGAGGGATATTTGATTAATCCTAACACTTCTATTCTTAATTAGATTAATTTTATAAGCAATCCTAATCCAATTACATTAAACGGATTAAACATAAATATTTCTCTGAGCTCTGGGGATGGGTTTTATCCCCCTAAACCCCCTGCGCCACTGAAAGCGAGGGCTATGGGAGTCAATACCGGAGGGAAAATAATTAGTTTGTCGTGACATGCAAGTCATACCGATTACAGAGGAGGACGTGAAGAAGATTCTTATAAATATGTCAAGGGCAATGGCTGAGTACCAGTTGAAAATCAATTTATATCAATTTGCAGCTAAAGAGTGGAGACCAGGACAAACATTGAACACAAATAACAAAAACTTGAAGAGGTGAAGGCAATGGTTTCCGTAACCTCAGTGAGAAAATTAAATGTGAACTATCTTAACTGCAATTGACTTCTTTCTCTCTAAATAAAGTCCTTAATAATCTTCAAATACATCTAGATCAGCTGTTCCTTTACTATTTTACGACATATTTATACTGCACTTGCTTTGTTGTCAAGAGGCAGAAATTCTGCTTTTTGTTAGGTAACAACCTCAATAGTAGAATTTTTTTCTCAGGGGTTACAATATTCATGTTTTTTAAACTAATTTTAATATTTTTTTTGTGATTATGTAATACTGGAATGCATTATTTCTAACCGGAGGACATTAAGGCATTAAAAATGAAGAAAAATGCCCTCAAAATTTCAATTAGTTGGCTTCTACTCTTTTTGTAACTATTCTTAGAATGGTATTTTTATACAAGTTTAATGACAACATGTCAACTTAAATTGAGTGGAAGAGAAACCAAAACATTACTCTTTAAAGGCCTGTTTACACGATACAGTGATCTGTACGAGTTAATGTCTAATTGTATGAACCCAAGAATGAGCACGAAAATGTACCGTGTAAACACCCAACTTGTGCGAATGCATGAAGGGAAAATAGAACCTGTTTTTATTTGGTTCATGCATTCTTACATGTTCCGTTCTGGTCCACAAAAATCATTCACGCAAACAGACATTAACCTGTACTTGTTAATGTATCGTGTAAACAGGCCTTCAGGCCCTTGAATAAATTATAACAGTAGAAAGGGGCTTAAACAGTTAAAATAGGCATTTTAGGCTGTAATGGGTTTCCTTAATTTTGCCTTAAGTAAACCTGAATGAACTTATAGCACCTAAAAATTTGTTTCCTGAGTAATAGAAAAATGGTATTTTCGACAATTTGCTCAGATTAATTGTAGCATACTTACTGAAATTGGGGTGGGAGAAACTAAATTATAGAAGGAGAGGTTATGTTTGGAGAAATACAGTAACTCCCCAAATTTTTCAAATAATTTCTTCTTCACGTATTTATGCCATTTGGCATTTTAGTCCTGTACACATTTTGTGCTTGGCCATATCTCATTGTGTTTACTTGCCTTTGGTCATATTGTTATATTTATTTGTGCTTTTTGTTTGTTCTACAGTTTGCACCTGTGTTGTTCATAAGAGATGCCACCAATTTGTGGTGACCAAATGTCCAGGGATGAACGATAGCTCTCAGGAAGAGGTAAGGATTTTTTGTGTTCAAGAGTTAATGCTGAGTTTGTGTATATTTTTATTGTGAATGAGCAGAAAAAGCAGAATTCAGGCATGATATTGATGTGTGTTTATAATTTGCCCATGATTGAAAAAAAAAATAATGAATCAATATGGATTTTGAAAAAGCAATTGATACCAGCATTGGCAAAATTTTTATACTGTATATTCAAGGAAACATTTCAATATCTTCATCGATCATTGAGGATCACAAATATTAATATTGTTCTTGGAGGTAGATGTTTTGCTATTCGAGTTGCCCATCCATAACAAAAAAAAACTGCACTCCCATAAAATTGAAACTTAAGCATTCATGGCCTTTCTGATATTGTAGCATTCTACTTTGTATTAACTTTGGAATTTAATTTCAGCAACCAACGCGGTTTAATGTGAACATGCCCCACCGCTTTGTGGTACACAACTACAAGAGGTTCACTTTCTGTGATCACTGTGGCTCCCTACTGTATGGCCTCATTCGGCAAGGCCTGCAGTGCGAGGGTGGGTATAAGCGTGGTTTGAAATGAAAACGTATACTGTAGATCTATCTTCATGAAATATTTTAATATTCCTCATGGACAATGTGTAATCAATGTTTACACCCCATGTCGCCCTCTATTTCGGAAATTTAGTGCATATATTACCTCTCCCCTGGGTGTGTACATGTATGCTGCAATTGTTTGTGCAAAAAATATGTTTCTAATTATGCAACCAGTGACGATTATCATTGTTATTACACTAGGGGCCGGTTTTATAATGTCTGGTTAAACTGGAGTTTAAGCTAAGCGTCGGTTAAGTCCCAGAATTCTGTTTTATAATCGATGGTTAAGCCAAATCTGAGCGTTAAAGTGGTAGTCAAGCTAAACCATGGATTTCCCTCGGGTAAAAAGTTAACGTGAAGTTTAAATTGTTGAAAATGGCGGATGTTTTGAAATGCTGAAGAACCCTACGATAATATACGGAAGAAATAATCGACCAAGCGCAGCATCCTCCGTTTTTATCCGTATCTACGATATCAGCAATCAATTTCCAATATTTTTAGCACCACAATAGCAATGTAATACGTGAAATATTTCCATAAGACCGGTGATATATCCGGAACGGACCACTATTCTACGGTATTCGCTACGAAATCCTTACAAACATCTCAAGTTTGATAATAATCACCATCCAATAAATAATATTGTCTATTCTATGGACTGCAGTAGGAGATCGTGTGCTTAACCCCTGAAAATGTTGAAGTTATGCAATATTTGTGCCGGCGTAGGAGTTTGTTATGATTTGTGCCAGCCAAGTGAGTTGATGAAAAATACTAGAATTACATATCGGAGGGAAGGAAGGAGGTGTAACAGGAGTGTAGGTATAGAAATCTGTTATTACCTGGTTTTGCTGACTTCATCAACGATTTCAAAATGTGTCTGTGTTTACAAAGACAGTTTGAATTAGAAGAACAGCCAAGTTTCGTATTTGGCAATCGAAAGAGAGAAAAGGATCGTATTTACTGATTGCATTCTGATTTACTAGCATGTGATGTCACTATAGAATTCATAATTACTTCTGAGGATATATGTTATGAGGTGAAAGTATTTTCGTATTTCCTTTTCCAAAGGATGTTTGTCAAAGTACTACTATAAAAATTGTAGGTAAGTCCATTAACAATATTTGGTGTACGGCTTGGTATTTCTTGGAGATAAATATATAGGAATAAGTGAGGCAAGTGAAATATTGCGTGAAAAAGAAAGTATTTAGCACGTTTCGTACGTAATGTATACAAGATACTGTTTGAGTTTTCTTTGGAAGCTGAGAAAGGCAAATTGATACAACCAATACAGCTCGTGTGGGTAAAAAAGTAAGAATGACTGATTTGCTCATAAGATGGTATGATATATCAATGAATTTGTAAGGCGAATGAGCCTTTGGAGTGTGGAAGTTTACTAATTATTGTACGTTTTGTGACTAAAGTAATGACCTCTTATCCTTTTGATAGAAAAAGATTTGGAAAGGCACCTTAAGCAAGGAAAGTCTTCTCTTCTCTGATCGTTCTAATGTGTAGCCTTCAACGGAAAAAATTGCGACTTTATTGCCTAAGTGCTGTTCGTAGCCAAACACAGGTTATGTACTATTAAAACCTCCTAGCAAATTATCTACCATCGAAAGTAGCTGCAGAGCTATAGAATCAGTGGTGCATCTGCCATCAAAAGTAGCTTCAGAGCCATAGAATCAGTGGTGCCCATCTAGATATCTCATGTTAAAATATAAGAGTGCCAATTTGGTTACCAATACTTATCTTATTTCAGGCTTGAATGTTTTAATATGGTGAAAATAAACAATTCGATACTTATCCTGAAAAAGTTTAATTTCATTCCATACATTTGAGCCTTAATTCAAGAGAATTTGGACCCTTGTACCTGAAGACTCGTGGAAAATATGGAATATATGATATCAAAGCCAGATCAATCAAATAAATATTATTTTACGGTTCTTAAGCATTGTCTGCTAAGGGAATGTTTGAAACAATCAGAGTCAGTTGTATTTCTTACAATATTGAGCCAGCTGGGCTACTCTTGCTTGCTATTGGGGAAAGCTGTTGTCTGTGTACATATGTATTTGCTCATGAGGATGAATTTACAGGAAATGACTGCATTCACCACCATTCCATTCATTATTTTCTATGCTTATCAGTGGCCACTGAAATTTTTTCATCGATAAGCTCTTTCAAAGTACCTTGTATGATATTGAGCGAGATAGGGTGGAAGTTCTTCATATTAGTAAAATAAAACATTGCAGTATTTCCACTGATTTTTATTATAATAAAATCAGTGGAAGTATTGCAATGTCTAATTTTACTAATGACTCTATCAAAGTCTTAAGTGGGATCCTTGGTATGGTTTCTTCCTAAAATATTAACCCTTACTACTACTTGTCGACGTTTAAGTAACTAATATGTTTAATAAGTCTTCAAAGGATAAGTGAAGACATATTCCTATAACAGCCAATTTACATCACATATCTGGTACACTCGTTAGTTTCTTGGGATTTCAATCCCATACGTAGCTTTTATTAATTTTTTCATGCTCCATCCATTGAACTGTCACTAATGAGTACATACGTTCAAAAAATCGATTAGGTATAACATCATCAACACTTATAATCATGCATGACTTGATATCTCATTCCATTCCTTACTGTTATAAGTGATTTACTCATTAAGGTTGACATATTTCTTAGTAACATACATGGTTATTCCATTTATTCCAGAACCATTGTCTCCCTGCCCTTGCTTGTTACTCAAAATCCTTACCTTAATCCCTGTTGTCAGCATTTCAAGCTTGATGAACACTTCACATTCATCTCCTGCATTAATTCCCTTGCCTCATTTATCTCGTCTAGCACTTCCTACTTCCTTTTCCTCTGTCAATCTTATCTATACATTCCTGTATCTATACATTCTTATCCTCCTTCTGGGTCAAAAATACCAGTTCCATAGCAAACCTTACTCCATATATCTTAACCAGACTTCTATTTGCACTTTGGTCCTGTGATTTTCCCTTTAATTCTCCTCTTTTTATTTATTCCAAGGATTATCTCTGTCTCATCTGTCTCGCTGCGATCTGCATCACTAAAGATATATTTTAACATGCATAGCTGCAACGTATATAATGAGAAACAGTCTATGTTCATGTCACATAGGCAAATTTTCTTAATAGATTTATGGAAGTGGAGTGGATGTAAGGGAAATTGCTTCTATGATCACTTCATAAATAGAACATGGTACGGTAAAATTCTGTGAGGAAGTCATACTATTGCATTTATGATAGTGGAAGCACATACATTAATTATAAGTGAGTGATGTCAGTGTGGTGCATTCAGAGATGACTTGGTACAGCATTCAAAAGGATTACCCCAGAAGTAGGTAGTAAAAAAAATTACTTACTGTGACTACATGTAACAACATAATTCTATTGAAAACTCCTATCCCAAAAGACAGTTGCAATGAAGGAGTCATCATGATGGAGTCCTTATGCTTTGCATTTGATACAAATAAATTCTTTAAATGCTGTATAAATAACTGTATCTTTGTACCGTGACGGATCCATGGAGGGGGGGGGGCTAAGGAGGGTATCCAATTTACTCCCCTTGGGTATCCACTTTACACTAGATAGAATGGTGGTTTATTTCCGACTCCCACTACAGCTGGAATTTTAACCTCACCTAGCCCACCCCCTTGTCCCTATCCTGGATCCACTACTGTCTTTGTATAATTTAGTAATCTGCTAAATATTTAAAACATGTTCAATGAAAGCTTCATATTTTGTGGGCTGAGAATAAAAGAAAATATCTATCACATATATAGTATAGTATTCATAAACACCACTGAGAGTTGAAAATTAATGCTTTCATTCTGATTAGATATTTTTTTTGACAGATTTTTTATAAATTGAACCCAGAAACTTTAATATCTTTGCACCCCATCTCTTTCCCTTGAATCTTAAATACAACACAAGCCTTTGCTGTTGATTAGATATGAAGTTTGTAACGTTAGCACTTAAAACTTATTCTTACACAAGGTTTGCAAAAATAAAATTTACATAAAGAATTGATCCCCCATCCCAAGCTATGAGCCAAAAAGAGTTGTAATATTTTGTTACAGATGCATATTGTCATAACAACATGCAGCCTACTTGTAAAGTATGAAAGGTTTGCTGCAAAGTGTACATTTATTCAATAATTGGATGGCATGAGCCCTTGAAGTAACTGTGGTAGGGTTATGCATAAGTTATTCAAACTTTATTCATTCTTCTCTAATTCTAATTTTAGACTGTGAAGCTATGTTCATAATCAGTGATTTCTGAACATCCATTCAATTTTATGTTGGCAATGAGTACATTCTCAATGGCATTACCATAAAGACTCACAGTCATCCCTATTACAGTATCAACTACAGTATTGACAGCCAGTATCAAAGTATGTTTAACTTTATACTTCAATGGTAAGGGCTACTTGGTGTCATGCAATAGGTTTTGATCTCTCTAATGAAGAAATTTAAACTTAGTTCTGTCCCTTATTGAAAATTTATATGCCAGAGATTATGGATTTCATGAGACATATTGCTTCTCAACAGTATATATATATATATATATATATAGTCATAAATAAGATGAGATAATTTAAAGTTATGAAATATCTGCTGCTAGCTAACAATTATATGGCTCAAATATTTTCGTGTCTGTTACATGAGTGGCACATGGATGAATATACCTCCTTATTGTGAACATTTTTATAAAACTGAAAATGCTTCTATAAAAACACAAAAATCATCAAAGGAATCACCATGAATTAATCATAACAATGACATCATTGTGACAGGAGCGTTATCGTTTTAATGAACACTGATGAATTTTTCTATTAGACGGTGGTTGGTTATAAATTTTGTTATTTAAATTATGGCCATGGTGAGTACTTTGAAAACGGGAAAGGCTTTGATTATTCACAACTAACAAGTTGTTCCTAATTCCGTAGGGAACGCAGAGATGATGATAAATTAGCGTAGGGGCCATCCTAACGCTAAGAAGATATATCTTACTGCAAAAGTATGATTAAAATTTATCGTCATTATGTTTACATTGTAGCCTCAAAACGTTCCTAAAATCGCTCCTACCGGTGGCCTACTCAATAGAAAACCATTTCGATTGGTTTCACAATACAAATGAGAATCTTCGTTCTCGTGTAATAAGCACAAACAAGGTTAATTTACCACTATTTCTTGCAAAGGGACTCCACCTTGATTCAATCCATTCACAAATAGTCATTCATTATCTCCGTGTAATTTATGGTTTACACGAATAGCAGGACTCATACAATTAACACTTTCACTAGCCAAATATTCACAATTCGAGGCGAGTATTTTTATTTTAACGACACACTGATGATTGACCATAAGATCGTCAACGATTGAAACCGAAAATATTGGCGTCATCTTCGTTTTCAAAGCTAACCATCACTTCAAAACAAACGTAAACAATTCTTTCACCACTCTCCAACTCGATTTTTTTTCAATTTTGACATTCGTCTGTTTCACTTTTCGCGATCAATTGTTGGTATGAGAATTACAGTAGCTACGCTTTCCTCTCGTTAAAGTTCCCATCAGCCAACTGGCGGTAGGATTTGCTTTATAAAACCCAACCTCTCGTTAAACTCCACGTTACCGTTATCTCCACGTTAAATTAACGTGAGGTTTAACCAGACATTATAAAACCGGCCCTAGGAGTGCTACAAGCCTCCATCAAACATTTATAAGAACCAAAAAACTTATTTAATGACCCACAGTACATGGGCCTATTGTTATTTAATAAGCTTCCACCGGAAGTTGAGAGAATAAAGACTATTTCACTCTTCTAGTGCAAGCTTCGTGAGTTTCTTTTGAAACACTTACTTTATTCTGTGGACAAATTTCTTCATGTGTAACATTTTTATCCCTTTATTTTTACTGTAATTGTACCTTACTCACTCCTTGATGTATCCTATATTTGTACAAACAAATCACCAGACAAATTAAAGGATTATTATTTTTATCAATGTCATAGAATGGCTACAATTGAATAAAACTATTATAGTAGTGATAAACTTGCAACAGCACCATAAATAAGTGACTTTATCATATTTGTGGATTTATTTGGTAAAAGTTCATTGATGCACAAAAATGTATGTGCGTAACCAAATAACCCTTTGCATAAATGAGTACTTGCTTCTCTTAAATTTAGTTAAATGTGTTTTGGAAATTTTCACTATCAAAATTGGATAATTTTTATATGTTCCAATTGGAGGTTACAATTATTTTCTTTTTTGACTAGAAGACTCATTCTTAAGTCTTTAGTGGCTTTGGTAACCCAAGAATCTGATCAGAATAAGCCATAATAATTATGGCAGTAAAGTACTTAAATTAGTAGTTATTTAACAAGACTTTAAATATATCATTTTGTTCTAATCATGACTCCATTTTATTTCACAGCTTGTAACATGAATGTCCATAAAAGATGTCAAAAGAACGTGGCAAATAACTGTGGAATTAACACCAAGCAGTTAGCACAAATCCTCGGGAAGATAGGAATCTCAACGTATAAGTTAACTCCGAGAAGGTCTAAGGTATGTGAGGCCATTGTTGGTAAAGAAGTGAATTATCAGATTGTAATTGTTGTAATTTTGAAGAATATTTTTAGATTAGCCATGCAGATTATCTGGGCATGGCCTTGTTTTTGCGAGCAATCGACGAAAAATATGAAATTGAAGCTTCCGTTTGAGAAATCAAGATGTCTAACCAGTAGTTACTTCCTTATTGGCTATGTCTAGAAATTTCTCGGGAAAGCTGATATTTTTGAAATAATATAACTGATATTTTTGGATACTAATGAAGTAGCTCTAAATTTTCTTGAACATATTGGTGCCAGTATTGTTTTATGATAAATATTGATGAAGATTAGTCCACTCAATGAAGCTAAACATCAGCTGTAACCTCCAGAGGTTTTTTCAAGCACTATAAAGTATTCGTAATCAGTGTCTCTTTGAAATCAATCCTGTTTCCATTATTTAACTTCAAATACATTTGATTTGAGCATTCACTAATAAAAATGTCCCCTTCCAACAACAGTCTGTTGCTTTATATTTCACTTAGATCATTTCTCAAAGAGCTTTCCTTCATTAATCGCTGCATTTTTGTTTGTTGCACTTTATCTGATAACTCATGCAGTAATTGCATTACTCATGAAAAAAACAGTTTGAAAACATGGTTTCTTCCATGAAAATTTTAATTTTTTAATCATGAATGACACAAAAGGTCTTGAATTATCAAAGAAACTCAATTCTACATATTTTGCTTAAAATTTGGCCTTCTATCAATTTCCTGAGTTCTTTTAGATAAAAATTTCCACCACCAAGAAGTGCTTATAATCACCCTTGGGGTGGAAGCGGCTATTGATGCTATGTCTCTAATGTTCGTCGACTCATTTTTGAACAATGAGCAAAATTTTCAAGTCAACTGGTTTAATTTCAAGGAATCTGGAGGTGAAAAGCTTGTATAACTTCACTAAATGTGGTTACAACAATGCTGATAGATTCAGAGAATCCATACTTTATATTTTTGTTAATTCCTATAGAGGAGCGTACACTCCCCTTTGTGCACCGGTGACCTAACTTGAACCAAATTCACTTTCTCCCATTTGCTTTAGCATCTATAAGCATATTTATTTGGTCAATTGGGGTAACTTTGCCCCAAAGACACCATCTGCATTGAGATATCGACTTTTTTCTTGCAGCAGTTGACAGGTAGCAGAACTGGCTTCACTCCTGAATTAGTTAGGGTTTTAGTTTCATAGAATAGAAGAAATTTTGAACATAAACTGGTTGTATATATATTGATAAATTGCAACATAAAATGATTTTTTCTAGCATTAATGTTATTTTTCATTTTTACCGGAACATAGTAAATTTACAAGTTAAATCAAGGAGCACTTGAAAACAGTATGCCAAAAGATATTTTGTGTGGGCTATCTTTGCCATAGTTTAGAACATGATTTGTATGCTTTTATTAGAATGGGCCAAAGTTACCCCAATTCAAGGTACATAACTTTTGTTTTATATTCCACATAGATCATTCCTCAAATAATGATTATCTTTGTTTTAATGTAAACTACGTCGATGATTGTAGCACTTCATTTGATAATACAAATGGTATTTGCAGTAATTAAGAGAAAAATGTTTGAAAACAGAAAACATTTCTCCCATCCCCCCAAGATGGGATTTCAACCAAATGGCAAATGGTGCTCTTTCGCTAATGTTTGTCGACTCATTTTTGAACTTTGTGCAAAATTTCATGTCAATTGGTTTAATTTCAAAGAATCTGGAGATGATAAGCTTGAAGACTTGACTAAATGTGGTTATATCAGTGCTTATAGACTCAGAAAATTTATACTTTATATTAATATTTTTATTTATTCCTACAGAGGATTGGTCACACCCCCTTTCCCATGTGAAAAGGCCCCCAACAGTGTCCAGGCTTGAACCGTTCATTCAGAAACAACCTTCTCCCATTTTTCTTTAGCATCTATTAGTACAGTAAAACCTCTTTACATCGTAATGGAGGGGACCAAAATTTAGGCAAATTGATGTATGGAGGTTCACTATAGAGAGGTTTCAGTGATATGCACCATTTTTTCATATCCTTTGGAAATGATAGGCACTACTGTCTTTTAAACCATTATATTTGTGTGTTCAAACAAACATGCACATATTAGTGAACATATATTTATTATTTAATGATAGCACAAAGTGAGCACTATAGAGCGATTTTTTTACCATGATTCAAGAGAAAACGATATGATCTCTCTTAATTCAACAGTCACTTAAAATGATTAGGATAGTTGGATATCTTTTTTCTTATTTACTGTTAGGTATGCTCTCATATGGAACAAAATGGCTTCAACTAATGGTTAAGGTGAAAATTACAACATAATAAATGTGTATAAGAAAAAAAAAGGGTGAAACATTTAACGCTGAAAATGTCATTCCATGTACGTAATTGTGGCTGCATTAATGGTCTCCAGTTGTCTCGATACGATTTGCAGAGGTAGTTAGGCCGTTTCGGGGATGTCTCCTTGGTATGAAGTATGAAGGTTTTACGAGATAAAGAGGTTCACTACATAGAAGTTTCCCCATAAATTTACATGTAAATCTGACGGGACCATAGGTTTGGTGTGAAGTATGCGAGGTTTATGGTGTAAAGAGGTTCCCTGCATAGAGGTTCTACTGTACTTTTTTAACTCTGTTGCTTTTGGGAAACAAGTTAATGAAATAAAAGGTTGCAGAAATCTTTCTAAATCTTGAGCTAGTTACTGTGGATTTGCCCAGCTCTTAATAGCAAGTGTTGACTTTGTGTTTCACGTGTCTTTGCAGACCCCTATCACTGGTTCATCGAGCTGCCTGCAGATGCCCTCCTCAACAGACAAGGCGTCGTCAGGTGGTCTTCGTCCGCACTCATCGGAGGACGACAGTGGTCTGCTAGTCCCAGGGGGAGGGTCGCAGCCGGAGGAAGAGGAGGAGGTTCGGATGCGTCTCGTTGCCCAGGAAGTCATGGAGAAGAAGATGCGGGAAAAGCTCCGCGACGGAGATCTCCCACCGGAGAAAAGAGGGGAAGGTGAGTGCAGAGACTTTGGCAGGAATCAGAAATGGATCTGTTCCGTTCTTTGACAGTGTCGGTTCTTGAGTTCAAAACAGAATCAGTGCCAAAAATCTGAGCAAAAGACATAAAGAATTGGTAAAACTGTTTGAAAATTTTTCCTGGGTATACTAACTATTGTAGAATCCAGATAAGAAGTTTTCTCCTCTAAGAAGTTAGATTTTTGAGTCCCATAGAGAAGGCCATAAGTTGTAGTTAATTGATCCTTGATTATAAGTTTCTGCTTTATGCGTTTTCCTGGCTAAGCAGTCTTCACTGACGAAAGTTAAACAATGTATTTCTAATAATTTCTTCCCACAATAGAGGCTTTCAATAAGTCTAATATATTTTAAAGCTTTTGTTTCCTATTACCTGGTTAGATCATTTTATCTTGTGATATCATTCTGTATTTTGGGCTTTTATTGGTAGTGTTTCTGGTATACTTGAAAGAACCATTGAATGTTTCAAAGAAGTAGAATCATTTTCTGTAGGTTTAAGGAAAATTTTTATCAACAAACCACTCTGAATTCTTTCTTTTCCATTTGTTATTTACTAAGTAAACTGCTTTTGTTTAAATAAAATTAATTGAGATTATTTCCAAAGATTTAATGTAACAGTAATTATCCCATAAAGTTTGACCTGCATTCCCCTCTTTAAAAGTTTTCACACATAAGAAGTTTTCAAACCATGGTCTTGGAAAAACTTCATTTCAGGATTCTATGGTATTAATTACCTTCGATAGATGATCACTTTGCAGTAATGAGAAGAATTCATAGAGGAGTGTGGTTAATTTTTAATTTCGGTTACATTTAATAAAATATATAATATAAATTGTCATTAACTGAATACTTAATATTAAAGTATTTTATGATGAGAACAAGGGAAAAAAATGCACTGTTAGCAAAATCATAGAATTCTGTGTGCCTTTTTAATTATATTAATGAAAAACACGTGGCAAGTACTAACACTAACAGAGATCTGAGATCAAGGAATTGGTTAACCACAAAATAATTTAATAAATTGTCGTATTAATCAGTGAAACAAGATGCAACTTCAGCGCATTGCTATGGAACTTGCCCACCGACAGTCGTCCATCAAAATCTCTGATAGAAAAGTGGAGCCAATTAATCTTTAATTGTTGGTGAATTGAATTTAAAAATATGTGAGTTAATTATTTTTAGTCCCTTGAATTTTGTTCCATTGCGGTTCTACGCTGAATATTTGAAACATGACAAAATTAATTTTTTTCAGTCTTCGGTTTTCATTTTCTGTCTTAACCTTTTCCCTACTGTACACGTTTATATACGTGTGGCCGTTTCTTGACCCGGCAGAGGACGGGCGTACGTGTGAGATTATATACGTGTGAGATTTACCCCGCCAGGAGATCGAAAGCTGTATATATACGTTTTCTAGCTCCCCCCCTTTTAGGATGGTTGTGGGTTTACGACGTCTTTGTCTCGGGACCAAACGCTTCGGGGTTTAGGATTAACCCTCGGAATCCGGGAGCAGAATCCGGGAGCAGGTACCCGGACCCTTCCTCTTTTAGAACCCCTCTTAGAGGTACGGGACAGGGGTCATTCAATTGTTTATACAGTCATTTTTCGAAATAAATATTTGTTCATTTCTCAAGAAATATACACTAAGAATTGAATTATTTGTCTTTTGAGCATCGTTTACAATTTTCAAACGAAATTCTATGACAGATATTAACTTATATCTCGAGTTATGTATAAACATCAACATGGAAATTGTTGCTGCGTCAAATGCATTAATAATGGCCTTAGAACTTTGTTTAAAATTTGACAATGCTCAGATAAAAATGAGGAATTCAATTCAAAGTCTGCAATTTACGTGCAAGCAACAATTATCCATTTGCTAAATACAGTAAACTCTTGATTTTACGAAGTCAGTGGGACCGGAAAATTGGCACTTCGTAAAATCGAGTTTCGTAAATTCAAACCTTTTTCATAAGTCACGAAAAAATGTTCGCTTTTGTTTCTTCCGCCGTTTTTTGTCTTTAGTGGTCTTATTTAAATGTTTTCGGTGGTTATTCTCGGTATAATTCATAGAAAAGGCTTTTTGCTATCGATTTATGATGTGAAAAATCGTTAAATAATTATATCACCGTAAAATTCCCATTTCTTGTTCATACTTCAACATCAACGATCGCTAAAGAAATTCCCGACCAGTTTAGAAAAAGTAATCAAATAATGAATTGCAATGTTTATTAACAAGTTTGCAAGAATTAACAGTTATAAATTTGTGGTTAGGAGCCAATAGCTACTATTAAGTATGCAAACGATAGATATTTGTTTCTGACACCCACGGAATTTTAGCGGCAGCCGGCCTAACCGCCATTTATGTCGCCCTCTATCGCTCAGTGACGAGAAAAAAAGAAAAACAAAGGTCTTAGCCCGTTTCCAAAATAACCTTCGTAAGTTAATATTTCGAGTTACTTCGTATTTTCAGCAGAATGTGCTCTATTTTCACTGAGATTCAATTACGATCATAAATAACGTAGGATGTGATTATCTTCTGGCGAATATTTGAAGTAAATTCTGTTTGAGTTCTCCGTCCGACTACTGTGTTCCATCATCTTCGCAGACGTTGCCATAAAAGACTTAATTCTTCATCAGGACTGTATTCTTCATACCGGGTGTGAGGTGACCTGTTCATGTAGTATGTTTCTCTCATTTTATGCCGACAGGAGCAAGGTTCCAACCGGAAAACGACAGGAGAAACATCTTACAGTATCGGAGAAATATAGATAGAAACGTTATTATCCACATTGATTGTTTTCCTACAAGAGACGTTTTATCATTTCTCAACGTGGTTAAGTATTGGTTTGCTAGCGTGAATTCCCAAAAAATGACACGCAAAAACCTGTACCGTCACCTCATTTAGTTTTCGTGTTCCTTTCTCCGCCGTATTGAAAGTTAGGCAAAGGATCATTGACATAGAGAAAAGATTTTCTTAGTTTTAGCACTAAAAAATTGTCGCGCCATAATCGTAAATAAATATAGTGTGGAAAGAGCAAAGAAATTAATTTCAATTGAAAAGTCAGCAGAGAAGAAGAGAGACAATTATAAGCGCGGCACCATTTTCCCGATAGTGGAAGATACTTCTTCCGCCTCTCTCCGGTTAATAACTTCCCCCCGTTGCAGGTAAAGATGAACCATGCCCTTCTCCACAATCGGGGAACGTTCCCAGTGGGTGGGGTGAATAAGAGTGGGATGGGGATTGCCTGAGGGAAGAAGTGTGGTCAGCACAAGGACTGGTGGAGGGGGCAGGACAAAGAAGGGTGGGGAAATGGCCTTCAGCTCTGCCTCAGTCTACTTTTGGGGGCCGTATTTTTTTGCGACGCACACAAGCTCAGTCTCCTTAGGGAGGGAGTGAATGGGAAATGCTGGGGAAGGAGGGGTTTGGGATGCGTAAGGTGGGTGTCAGCAAGATCAGCCAAAGGCGGCAGGAGGGAAGGGACGGCTTTGGAAAGACAGAACCCCAGCATGGGAGAACGGGGAAGCGCGTGAGAAGAAAGTTCATGGTTAGACTTGGAAGTGCGTCTTCATTACGAGAAGCCTGAAATATAAATTGGCGGTAAATAGAGCCCAGTACTTAAGATATTTAAGTTGTTCATTCACAAAGGCCAATATATACACGAAAAGATATTATGGCACGGATTGCATGTATCAACGTCCATTTCGGGATGTTATTAATTTCTGTTCCCATTTATAAAAGTAGCAAATATATTTGAAAGAATGATAATCATGAATAAAAATATCTAAATCGATATCCAAACGCACATGAGCAAAATAGATGAATGTATACATACCGATCCATCGCAAGTAATACCGCTCAAGCTTCTTCCGGTATAGGACTTTAAAATTCTGGATAATGCCTTGGTCCAAGGGCTGGGACTTGCTAGTCGAGTTCGGGGGTAAAAAGAGGACTCGAACATTAGCCAATTTTAGATCTTCCACGTATTTATGAACGGTGGCATTATCCATTATTAAAACAATTTTGCTGTTCTCTCCAGCAATTTTTCTCTGTAGACGTATAACCGTTTGCTGGAAAATTTCTCGGGTCATCCAGCTGTTTTTATTTGCATGGTAAAAAACGGGGAGGGCTTCCAATTTTACATGTTTTAAGCACCATGGCCTTTCAAATTTCCCAATGACAACGGGCTTATTTTGTCCGTGCCCGTTTGGTTGACGCACAGCCCCACAGTAACACGCACTTTACTCTTTTTTCCCCCATGGCACCTTTGCCCTTTGAAACCCAGGGTTCAGGGGCCAGCGAGGGTGAGCTCGTCGAGGAAAGGGTCCCGGATTAGGGACCCTTCGAAGTGCTTCGGCGAAAAGTAGTCAAGTAGTCTTCGAAGTACGTTCACAGCAGTGCAAAGGGTTAATTAGGGGTGTACGAAATACTCCGCGCGACCTTCCTGACATGTTAAACTACGAATTATTGTCGATGCTATGTTTACGAACAGGCACGTAAATAGGGGCATAATGTCAGCGGCGATATTTTAACTTAACTCCTACTCCCCCTAAATTCCCACAGTGAGGTTTTTGGCGACCCATTTCTCTCCAAAGTTGCATTATCATTTACGATTTCGCACTTTTGATGGACCACAGTTGGAAGCGCTGATGTTTTAGCTACTTACGCCGGCGTAACTAGTTTTGTTGACAAATTTTTCGCCGTAGTTCGTATAAACGAATGCCATTTGCTCCTAGGGACCGAGCCGAGGTTCGTAAATTCAAAAAAATTCGTATAATCGAAACTTCGTATAATCGAATAGCGCCATGTATTTAGCATAGGCTTTTCACCGGGACCGCAATATCACTTCGTATAATCGAAAACTTCGTAAAATCCTGCTTCGTAAAATCAAGAGTTTACTGTACATATAAGCAATACATAAGTTGACCGCGAACCAATGCCGCAGGTATGGTCGTAAACCCAGAAAGGAGGGAGCACAACTACTCTCGGAGTTGGAGATAATGCAAAGTTCCTGCGTGGAGGGGTCGAAAAAGGTTCAGCGAGACCCTTCTTAAGGAATGCCCTCCAAAAATGCTCCATACCACGAGAAAGAAGAGTGTCTTGGGGCTCAGTATAGCAGTCATGCTAAGACGAAAACTCCGCCGTCTCGAAAGGGTTAAACAATTTGGTAATGAAGGTAGTCATTTTAGTCATAATTTAATGGGATAACATAATAAAGTAATAATAAACAATTTCGACAAATATTAATCAAATATGATTGGTTTCGATGTACTACATCATCTTCTGGCCATCATCTTCCATAAGATGAATGTAGCACATCAAAGCCATTGTATCAAATTTATTTTTTGTGGAAAATGCCGGTTTTATTATTATTTGATATGTTAAAATAGGATGGTTTCCTTTTTTTTTTACTGCCTAAATCGAAAGATTATTACTCCTGGAGTACGTATTTCACGCCTTTAGATTTTGAAATGACGATATCTATTTTTCGTGATTAAATGAACGCACTGCTACGATGCAGGCTGCTTGCTGCCGAGCATGGTAGTAGCGCAGAGTACCCTGCTAGCAGGTAGCACTTGGCTTAAATAAGGGTTATTACTACCCTATCAAATGAAGGAAACTTTCCGACCTTAGGCAGTTTTGATAGGTGATTATTAAGACATGATTCCCTGAGCTCTGTGCCTCATGCATGCATTGGTAATCTCAGACGATGTAAAACTCCTATCTACTCGTTTAGAAACTAGGTCCCTTTGTCATCACGTGGAGTGGCATTGCATGGGCGGCAATCTGGCCTTTTTCAAATGAGGATAAAATTGACCATTAACATTCGTCTAAACTAGGATTTCTAAAACCAAATAATTTGTATATTATGAATACACTAATGGTGGGTAATGAATCACAATCAATGCCTTTCGTTTTCTTTGATGAAGTAAACTACCCTATTGCTCACAGCAAATCTAATGCCTGATTTTACCATTATTTTGGTTTTGATTGCAGGGCGGTCATCATATATAGAGCCTTCGTTGGATCGAACCGGTAGAGAGAGGAAGGTTGGGCTGGAGGACTTCAACTTCATAAAGGTGCTGGGCAAGGGGAGTTTTGGCAAGGTGATGCTGGCTGAGAAGAAGGGCACAGACGAAGTCTATGCCGTCAAGGTCAGTACACTCCTCAAAATCTTCCATTACTCCCTCATGTACACTTACCGCAGGGTGCCCGCAAACTGGGAATACAGCGAGAAGACTAGGAAATGAAATGTAACAGAATTGTACTGGGAAAAGCTGAAATATCTGGAATCTTTTCGAAAATGTGGGAAGTAACAATTAGCACCATATACTGTGCAGCACAGATTGATTCCTTGCGCCAAACAAAGTACAGTGAAAGTCTAGTATGGCAAGTACGGCATATTGTGAGAATTGCGTTACAGTGAATGATAGTCTTTGTGCTGCCAAATGGCCTATGTGTCACATGTAAAATAAATTAGATATAGCGAGGGCAAAAAGTACCTTTTATGGTATGCGCTTGGTATTGTGACAGATATCTCCAGAGTTATTGGCAGTGTACCATCATAGGCCTATGAATAACTGAAAAAATACGGATAGAGCGAGGCTGAGAAGTCTCTGCCGCGCTGTGTACTTGGTATTGGGAGGCATATCTCTTCAGAGCGGCGCATAAATGTTAATCTAGAAGGTCATCAGGGTCACTTATTTTACCGGTGCCGGAGCAAAGAATATTTCTGAAAAGAGGTGCATGAGGTTAATTGCATCAGTCAATAAATGTTTAAGCATCATGGATATAATACACTCAACTGTGCTAGTTAAATTGTTATGCACAGCTCAACTAAATGACTTCCCATCCTGCGGGTATGGAGTTTATGAATAATCCATAATATTAAAGCAAACGTAGCTTTGTGCTGGGAGAATTCTCAGTCCAGGCGGCCTGTCAACGCTCAGGGGCAGTGTCCAGAGCTTGCCGAGGCCACATGATGGAGCATAGTTTCAATGGCTCAGCTTATGCTGGTATATGGAAAAAATTAGCAATAAATTAAAATTAAGCAATTAGCAAAAAATTAGCTTCATGGCCTTGGTGCGTTCAAGGAAAAAAAATTTGCTTGGGTCATATGTCATGTATCATTTTTTTGAAGAACTAAAAGCAAACTGCTGCACACACAGTGTGTTGAAATTGAGTTTAGTTGTTTCTTAGCTGCATCAATTTCTTTTCCTGAGTTTACTTCTCAATTCCACATCGTATCCGCATAATTTTTCTTTCCGAGGTGTCCCTTTGAACTATTCAAAGTTTTAAATATCTTGGCCTCTTGGTCTTGTACTGAACCTTTCCAGTGACACCATCCTTGTGCATGACTCAAGATTGCATGTGTAGGTATCCCTCGTTTGACATGGCTTTCGCAATACTACGACTGGGTCTCAAAATGGCTCTCGATTTGTACAGTCTGTGTGCTTTACCTCAACGTAGGAGCATGACAAAACTCTCACATTACCTTTTATAAGCATGGGAAAAGTAAAGAATGTGATTTACCTAAATATATTCATGAAGTAATTGGGTCTACAAAAAATAGCCATCTCTTGGATTTTCGATCACTGTCATATTCTCTCCACTCTTATGTACTCTACAAGTCTACTCTTTGTACTCTTTTGATGCCCATGTATGCAAATTAGCCCCCAGAAAAGTCAACCTTTTGTGCACACACTGTAAATAATGTTTTCTGATATACACCTATCACTTAACACTTCTAAATAATTATACATACATCTGTATAGTAAAGTGAGGAATACCTGTATTTCATTATTGAATTTGAAAAAAATAAAATGGAAGAACATGTGATGATTATTGTGATTGTGGATATGTGGTGATCCTCATGAAATTGATTTTGATTAAGTCATTATTTACTGATTTTTTTTGCCTCTTCAGGTGCTGAAGAAGGATGTGATTATCCAGGATGACGATGTGGACTGCACAATGACTGAGAAACGGATCTTGGCACTCGCGGCCAAGCATCCTTTCCTCACTGCCTTGCATTCATGTTTCCAGACAAAGGTTGGTGACCATTTTTTAATTCTACCTTCTAAGATGGATATATGCACCAGTCTAAAAACTGGTTATTCTATCTGATAGAAATTTCAGTGCATAAAATTTGTAAATGTTGGGAAAAAAAATCTTGTATTCAACTACTGTCATTTTCTTAATTTGATGTCTCCCCATCTCTGTAGAATTCGTTTTGATTGATGGTAAAATAAATAATGATGGGCGAATAATTGAAACAAGACTATTACATTACCTTTAAAACACAAAATTTATCTGCGTATTACATCAGTCTGATAAGCAGTTAGTCTCTCCTTATGGGCACGCTACCTCACGTGTGAACAAACCAGCATTATTTCAGAAGCTATAGTCTATTCATTTTATGTCTGCGGGTGAGCTTTCGTGAGAGCCCGGCCACTCTTGGATGGCTTCGCTGATAGGGGAGGGGTAGTACCGAGGGAGAGAGGAGGAGCGAACATAACGTTGCCAAATGTACATAGCCACTCTACTTTGTCACTGAAAACGTGTGAGTCATAGGTGGCCACAGGTATTTTGGCCGCGGCACCGAGACAATATACCTACTCATTTGGAAGGCATTGGGGATAATCCTTTCACAGAAGCCCATGACACTGCCAGCTACCGCGCTGAATAAGGCACCGTTGGTAGAAGGCATACTTAGTCACATGCAAGGAGAACGTGTGAGCTTTGGCAACACTGTTCCACGAGCAGATTCACGATGTTCACTCGGCGGAGGTCTGAGAGCGACTCACTGAGGCCATGCCTACTGTTTGCTGATTGGCAAAGGCAAAGTCGCATGTCGAGAAACATTCCCTCCCCTCATCTCCACTTGCTTTGACCACACCAGCTCACCCGAAGAGATAAAATCAACAGAGTATAATGTTCACTGTAATGGTGAGGCAATAAGGGAGGAGCCAGGAACAGGAAGATGAAAATGGGAATGAAAATAACTCTATTGTTGAAAGGTTAACCCTTTCACTGCTGTGAACGTACCTTTTCTGTTTCCCTGCCATGCGCTCAGCACTTTTGCTGCATGTGAGGGGTAGGTTTTTGGAGATTTAGCAGCAGCAAAAGGGTTAATATAATGGATTAAGGGCAATTTGGCCACAGATGGAGACTTATCTATTGGAAGATTGTATACCTGCGCGTTGGGATTAAAGCCTTTATCATTGAAAGAGTTATATTGCTGGATTTGCCTGTGTTAGTGGCTTTTTCTGTGTATTAATTAAGATTTATTTTCAACAGGATCGACTCTTCTTTGTCATGGAGTATGTGAATGGCGGAGATCTGATGTTCCAAATACAGCGTGCTCGTAAATTCGATGAGCCCCGCGCGAGGTTTTATGCTGCAGAAGTCACATTGGCCCTGCAATTCCTGCATAAACATGGTGTAGTGTACAGGTGAGTCTGATGGGAATTAATTTTACACATAAATTTGGTCAGTATTAACTCCTCAGCTCATTTGTCCTTTTGCCACTTTTTCTGGTGGCTTGATTTTTCTTGGCCTAATGAATATCATAGGGCAATAAGACTTTTCTTATTGCAATTCATTTGCAAAAAGTCGGCCGACCCTCTGTAGCCTGCTGCACTGATGGTCCCAGTCCATCTCATAAAATAGGGAAAGGAGTGAGTACTGAGAGGGAAGCCATGCGCTAAGGTTCCTGGGGTGAAAAGGACTTCCCTGCAAAGTTCCCCCTTCCTCCACTTACAGTCCGGCCGCCGAGAGTTGTCCGTTGACAGCTAGAAGGGATAAGGGGCAAGGTTGCCTGGTAAGAAAGGGAAATGCCCACATCACATGTAAACAAAAGGGTTAGCATAAGAAAGCAGCCAGAAGGGACGACGAGCGTGAAGGATCCAAAGGAAGAATCCTTTGTTTTGGCGATTCACAGAAAGGGCTTATTTTGGTGGTTCAGGCTTGTTTCAGTGCTTCATATTCAGGTGACAACATTGTATGACTAGGCGAGGGTGTGTGAGGTGCATTTGGGGGACAGCGATTGGTTGTAAACCATTTTGGCGCAGGGTTCTTCACCCCTCCTTTTGATGTGCCATCGGACAACTCTCGCCGGTTGGACTGTACCTATTTACCTCTTGTGTGACTTCATCAGCCACCTTTTAGTGATGAATGAACTGTTCATATTTAATTTTCCTATTCTGATTTAATAAAAAAAAAACTGCCAAATTTGTGGAAACCATAGCAATGCAATATATGTATAGGCAGTCTTTACCTGAAAATAGTCTACTCAGTATGTACTTAAAAATTACTTTTCTGCTAATTGTGCAATTTGCTGGGCTTTCTCGGTAGCACAGATATTTTTTGCCCCTGGGAAAATGTACTTTCCTCTTCTTACTTTGTTTTTGGTAAAATATTTTTTTGTGTAGGAATAATTTGTGTGTACTTTTTCCTTGTTTTATTTGGGCTCACTTGGGCTTACTTTGTTTTTGGTAAAATATTTTTTTGTGTAGGAATAATTTATGTGTACTTTTTCCTTGTTTTATTTGGGCTCACTTATGATTCTAATGTAATGAGGAACAGTGGCGCCGACACCATGGGGCCCGAGCCCCCTTAAAAATTCGTTATGGGGATAAGGAAAAAATGTGTCAGGCTTGTCGATTTTTCCCCGGAGTATCCGATTATCTAGAGTCGAGTTTTGAGAGTTCTAATGTGGATCATATGGCTCTTCTAAAATGCTTTACAAAACTTTAAAACTCACAATTTATAAAATTTCCCAGGACAAGACCTCCAGTATGGGCCCCACAATATTTTTTTCATAAATCAATGCCCCTGTTGAGGTATGCTAATGAAGTCCATGTTTCATTGCTATGATAAAGTCATAATGTATTGAATGTACATCAAATTTACAAAGCCATACTGCAACATGGACTCCGTATATTTTATAAAAAAGTTTATATTAACCCATTAGCGGCAGAGTAAAGAAATACTTGAAAATATATAATTTTTTCTCTTCAATTTACCTAATAACATGCTAAATAAGGTAAATTGAAAATATGGGCCTTCAAAAAAATTTGCTTATGGTAAAAAAAAAAATGTTGCGTTTTCGCAACGTTGGCCAAATCCGGTATCTGTATGCAGTTATGCAACCCGCATTACAAGATATTGCGTCTCATAGGAATATGCCGTTTTTACTGTCGGATAACATCCTATACCTTTTTATGCCACGTATATGACAAATATTGTCTTATTGGATAAATAAAATCCTTAGATATTTTGTTTCCAATGAGATGTTGTTGTTATTTGTCCTAAATCCACTATAAAATAGACATGCTTTACGGTTTGAAAGAAATTAGTCAAAGCGAAAATTTTCTCAGAAGAGCATGTATTTCACATTTTTTCATTGACTTTAATTTTATCATTGCAGATTGAATTACAACAATTGGCTAGTTATGAAATACTCAAGCATTTTGGGTGCAATGGAACATAAGATTTCGTACATTCATACATGGTTTGGCTTTTACACTGTTTCGGCAACTACTGAATTTTTTTTAACTCTATGGCCAAATTCGTCCTTTCATGCTTCACGAATCCGCAATGAAGTACATGGCTTACTTTTTCTATGTTTATGGACGCGAATTGTATAGGGGTACGTCATCTACAGACTGATTCACTTCACTTTTTAGATGCGTCCCTGCTAGATACGATTTGAAGTCTACCAGTGAAATTTACTTCCGTTGCATAACCTGTACAATCTCCTGGCATTAGTGCAAATGCTGTCCAGTAAATTGATAAGCTAGGACCGTTTTTCCCCTGAATTCTAGTGCGGTAATTTGCATTAGCATTATCAAGTAGGCCACGCCTCCCATGTATTTACTATACTCCCCAATAACAAGAGTAGTATTTTCTTTTATTAACATGTATGTATGTGAAATAGTATTTACTTTTTTCTGCTGAAACTTTTCCCTGTGCCCAATGGAAGCGAAAAACTTGTATTGCTGTCTACAGGGACAATCTAGTTATCATTCCATCGAACAATACTAAGACCTTCGGCTTTATCAAATGTTTGTTTTCATGTTCCTCTCGGTTTCACGTCGATGGTTTTATTATATTCTCTCAGGCACTCCGTTATATTTTCACAGATGGCTCCAGTGACAAATAATACTTTTTCTTTCATAACAATAAATAGTCTTCAAGATGAAAAGAAGTTATCGAAAAACATACGATGATTCGAGGGATCAGGGATAACCTTGAGAAATTCCAGAATAACACTTGCTTCCAAGCGTAAATTTCGATGGAAGTAATTTTCTATCGCCTGGTTGAACCCTAAAACCGTCTGAATAACATAAGCACCAAAGTTAAAAGCAAAATCGAAAAGGCTTGTTTTAAAAGAACATTTATGCACTGTAGTGACCAAAGTAAGGTACCATTTGCTCATTATTTCAAAATTTATGCGCAAATATTCCGAATTGTAATAATTTTTAATTCAAGTCGTCAAATTGAGGTCATAATTTACAATTCTATCATTTTTGTCAAGACAGGAATTGTCTGAAAAGTGTAGATTATTTTTTATTTGTCTAAATATGTTTTGGTCCAATCATTTCCGAACCAAATGTACGCCTTATCGTCTTCATTCACCCAATATCCTGTTGTGGAAGACGGTGATATAGCTGAATCGTGAAGTAAGGAAGGACTAATTCAGATTGAATGTACAAAGTTTTGTGTTCCATTGCACCCGAAATGCTTTCATGTAATTCATAAATAGTCATTATTTGTTGTAATTCAATCTGTTGTGATAAAAATGTCAATTAAAAACTGGAAAATACGTTATCTTCTGTAAAAATATTCACTTTGACTCATTTCTTTCAAGCCGTAATGCATCTCTATTTTATATTGGATTTAGGTAAAATACTGCAGCATCTAATTGGAAATATAATATCTAAGAATTTTAATTATCAAATATGACGATATCTGTAAAATACGAGGCAAAGGAAGGCGTAGGATTGTATCTGACAGTAAAAACGGCATATTCCTACGAGACGGAAATGTGGTAATGCGGGTTGCATAACTGCCTATAGATACCGGATTCGGCCAACGTTGAGAAAACGCAACATTATTTTCCGGATCTGAATTTTGCTTAATGTTGACTCCCTGACGAAATATAAGCTTTAATATCTATTAATTGAAGTTTCTACGTCCACATGGACGAATAAAAAACTTAATAAAGGGAAAAGTTACTCTTAGGAAAAATTATTTATCTTGCTTAACAGGAGACTAGAAAATGGACACATTTTGAGTATTTTTATAAATATCGAAATACTTATTAAATGTCATTATAATCTCACTAAAAATCAGTTTAAACTTATTTTTATCGAAAATAGCAAATTCTACATGAATAAAATTCAATTGAAAAATTTTTTTGCATCTCTCAATAATGTTGCATTTTCGCAACGTTGGCCGTAAATGGGTTAATGAGAAGTAAAATTATGCCAAATGCAAATGTATTAGCAAAATACCCTATGAGATGGTGGGCAAAGCTTCTTGGCCTAACATATTTAGCAGTATTTATGCCCAGGTCCTGGCACTGAAGTAGGTGATGGGTAGAGGTCCGTGAATTTCGCGAGACGCGATATCGCGAAATAACACGAAATAACTCGAAATCGGTAAATAAAAACAAAATTTTGCATTATTTGCGAATATAGGTGGTTTAGCGAAAAAATCGCATCTAATGAGTCATAATCCATTGTTTAATGCAGCCGACGTTCATTTGCTCTTATCTCATTACGATTCCAAGGTCAATTGGCTCGTTTAGTCTCCAGCATAACGCATCCGCGTAATATCGCGCACTGTAGTGATTTCTCCGCCAGAATTTTCCGTTAAATTTATCACAGCCTCTCTCTTTCATTCCCATGTGTCAATCCTGAAATATTTAGAATGATGCTCTCACCTGAAGAATTAGATATTATGAATTAAAAATGTGCTGAAAGAAATTTAATGTGGCTGCGGAAGAGCAGAAATACAAGCTCACACGCCCGGTACGCGTCAATGCCGAGCAGTAATTCCGGTGACTCACCGCGATGCATTAGACAGCGCTATTGGATAACTTGCAGCAGGAAAACCTTGAGTGTGGGTCTCATGTAACAATTTCGTTGACTTAAAGACGGCTGCTGGCTGGGACCGGGCGGCCGTTCACGGCATGGCCCACAGCGTGGCAGAGAGTCGTCTCGTCTGAAAGCGGCCTGAAGTTCGGGCGTCGTAATGTGAACGGCGGGCGGCGAAAAGTCGTTTTGTCAGAAAGCGGCCGCTATGTAGCACTGACTGTATTTCACGCCTTAGACGGCGCGCCGGGCCAGATTGAAATGGGTGCCGTGGTGACCACGGCGGCCGTCAACGGTGCCGTGCCGTCAACTGTCCGATTCGATTCGTTTAAAGACATCCATAGACACGTATGGTTATTTGAAAGCATGAAGCGATAGCAGTTGGGGGAAGGAAAGGAAGGAACAGAAAGGATAGGAGGAGATGGGGTTCTCCTTATTAGCAGACGGATCGTCGAATATTCGGCTCTCCACTGAGCTGAAATGCAAATAAAATCATTTCGACATTGGCCAAATCTAATATAATTCTTCAGGTGAGAAAGTGTCTCATTCTAAATGTTTCAGGATTGATTAATGGGAAATAATTTTTCAAGTTTCTTTGAATCTGACTATGTTTTGTTATGTGTGCTCCTTTCACTGCCTTTCCTGACCGATTGGCGACAGCTGTAATCAAAGCTAAGTGATTTTGTTGTATCTATCTGCTGTCCTACCTTCCCTCAACACCTGGGAGAGGGGTATCAAAAGGGAACCCACGACATGAAACATTTCGGCCAATTTGTAAGTTATACAGTACTATGGTTATACCGTAGCTACCCAGCACTCAGTTTGAAAACACCATCATGATAGGTTGTGTTTTGCGGTTGCACTGTTTTTTTAATCGTAGTTCCAGCTTTAAATATCGAATGAAGGATAGGAATTTTAAAATGCCAAAAGCTTGTGATACTGTTCATACCAGGGCAAGTGAATTCAGCTCAGAAGGATTTTATGTGAAAGACAGAGTATTACTGTGTAAAGTTTACGATAAAAGATTTGAATTTGAAAGATGTGGCACTTTGTTAAAGTGCATCAGTAGCGGTACACATATACGTGCGAAAGAAAGGGGACCCGCAAAACGACAGCTATCATTTGAACATACAGTCACTCAGTCGAAGAAAGTGAAGGAGGAGCTTGTAGTTGCTACTGCTGAAGCATTTTTAAAGGCTTTATTTAGTGCAGAGAAACTTGACAATCCAAAAATTCTGGAATGGCTCTCTAAGTATACACATATAAGGCAGGGTTAATAAAAATCATGATTTTTTTCAAAAGAATCATTTTTGTTGATTTTTTTTATTTAAATCAGATTTTATTGATTTAAATCGGATTTTATTGATTTAAATGAGATTTTTATGATTCCCCATTCATCAAACATTCAGTTATTTGTAAAACTAACCATTTGGGTAGCATATTGGAGAATGATCGTTTGCAGAAACAATAAGAGGCAACATACTCTAAACTTAATACAACATTTAGTCAATCAGGGGAGAGAACTATGGAAATGCCAATGGTATCAAATTAAAAATTACACCAGCATAATATAAAATTGCCATTGGAAGTATCAAATGTGCTATATTATGCGGTTCTAAAGCATATGAAGTTTAGAAAAATTCTGTAATTGCAACTTTGTATGGTGCCTACGCTTAGAAGTTAAATCAGAAAAAAAATTTTTTTCAACGGGTACACTAGTATTCTAACCAAAGCCATTTTTTAAAATTCTCATGTTACATGCATTCCTACAGTATCATTTCTATTTAAGAGCCACCATTGTGCTGATAACTGTCGATTCATTGCATTAATTAAGAAATAAAAATCAAAATTATACACTTACAGCTTCCTTTTCTTGACTCTTTAAAAATCAAACATACTGATCACATTATGATTCAAATCACCTGATTTAAAAAAATAAAAATCAAGTGATTTAAATCGTGATTTAAATCGTGATTTAAATCATGATTTAAATCAAAGTGATTTAAATCAATCAACCCTGATATAAGGTAGTGGGAATTTGCTGTTTGCAGATCGTATTCACCAAGACTACACCCTTGAACTATTCATATACCTTCTACCAAAATAAGTTGAACCATTTCTTTCATTTAGTTTTGTGAGAAATTTTGTACAATCGAAATTGTGTTAAACGTTATGTAAAATGCTTAATAAAAGTATAAGTATTCATGAAACGTGTAGCATAAATTAATAAAACGCCTATAAACATGGGAAAAATGTTGCATTGAAGTAACACCGCCAAGATTTTCTATAACACCGAAATCACATGGTTTTAAAACGAATTTTAGCCAAAAATAAAACCACTTTCACGGACCTCTAGTGATAGGGCATTAATAAATGGTATCATTACATTGAATTCAAGGTACAGTGGAACTTGGTTAGTACGTTCCTCCTTAGTACGTTTTCCTCCTTAGTACGGCGATTTCCCTCGGTCCCGGTACCATCCGAACAAAATACAGGTAAAAGAATTTGGTTAGTACGTTTGAAAAAATTGCGCTTTCCTGGTTAGTACGCTCAATTGCTTGCCGTGACGCAACCCGCAATTCGTTCTCTAGTGTCTTCTTAAGGGTCGCAAACGTCTGAATTCATGATTTAATTTATTATTATTAGCCATTTACATTCTTCCATTCATTCCACATCTCTTTCTTCTACCGTAATTTATCCAAATGCATTTCTGAATTCTTGTGACGTGCTGAATAATAAAATGCGGCCATTTTTCGGGAATTTCTGACTATGAAAAACTACGGCCAATAAGAAGCCCCAATTTTCCCCACCCCGAGCTCCTCACCTTCTGTTGCCTTTGGAGCGCTTGGGAGTGCCCGCTGCTGCGCTCAAAGTTCGTGAGTGGGCAATTGTTGCTATTGCACGAGTTATCATGATGAAGAAATGAGTCTTAACGGTATTAGACAATTCCCACATTATCTAAAGCAGTACTGCTCCATAAACTCGACGTCGTGCGTATTTACTTGACTACTGTTGCGGGAGCAGACGATCCTCTGGATCTCCACGCGAAGCTTAGCTTAAAAATACTTGATCTCGGAACGAAAGCAGACGACATTAGACAAATTTTGAAAGTAAATTTCAACTGTTTAATATAAAATTTTCTTGTAATTACGTCGTAATCTAATAATCTTGCGTGTCATCAGTCGATATATCGATCGATTTTACAATCGAAATGGTATCATTCCAGAAGCGAATGTCTACGGCTGTTGCCGTAATTTGAAAGTCAATATAATTTTGCCCAATTTTTATCATGTTTAAAAAACCAGTCGACTTACTCCGGGTCGTTGTTATATTCTCCGAGTACGCTGTGAGAAAGAAAAATGACTTGTCTGAGCTTCACTCGTCCTCGTTCCGTAAATATATATAGGATAAATCACGGGAGATAGACGCCGTAATCATGAAATCGTCTCCGGGATGTCCATGAAAAATTGCAATTTTTATTCACGTGGTATTGTTTTTCATGGTAGCGCTCATTTCCTTGATTTTAAATGTGAAAAGAGTTCAGGAAGGCGATCCTATGAGAACTACCGATAGTAATTGTAATTATGACGACTTTTTCACTGATTGCAATAACCCCGACTGCTATTATTTACTTTCCTCGTTAGTACGTTTTCCTGGTTAGTACGTTCATTTTTCGTGGTCCCTTCAGAAACGTACTAACCAAGTTCCACTGTATCTACAACTGAACTAAGGGAAACCCTTGAATTGAAGTCATCTGCAATGAATGTGTCAAAGTGAAATTTGGGTTAGCTAAATTTTAATTTTATATGCTGCCCCTATGTGATCATTGCAGTGCTCAAAATATTAAGTGTTTTTGTCTGTAAGTACATATGTTAAGTTGACCTTCTTAACTCATAAAACTTTTATTTTGATTGCTTGCAGAGATCTGAAGCTGGACAACATTTTATTAGACAACGAAGGTCATTGCAAACTAGCTGACTTTGGGATGTGCAAGGAAGGAATCATGGATGGGAATACTACCACCACTTTCTGTGGGACTCCTGACTACATCGCTCCAGAGGTGTGCTTGACAACATTTTTGTCTGTTATCCTTGGATCTGTTTTTTGTAAATACATATTGGAGATTGAAACTGTAGTAACTGTAGCCAGTTGCTAAGACTGGAATTTTTTAATCAATACTTGAATGAGTTTGGGAAAAAAAAACAATCAACTATCAATATCTGGCTCCCGATCATACAGTTTGCAGATTTACAAGCTCTTTTCTCCTTTATGCTCGTAGAATTAATGCCTCTGCCATATGTACTTCTGTAATTTATTGTTGCATTTAAAACCTTAAATGTGTACTTGCACATTACCTATGCATGTCGATATTCCGTCATTTTTGTCAGTTTTATCTGGTTTATTCTGTCATCTGTATAATTTGTCAAAATTAACAAGTATGTAATTATTCAATGCATTCCCTCTTTAATCCTTAACTAAAGAATTCTGAACCTGGTGCTCCATCATAATTATCTACCGGTAGATTTGTAAGTTGATAGCTATGCAAAAATGACTCCCAACTATCGGTTGCCTCCTCTAATATCATTTCAAACATAAGAAGGATATGACAAGATTATATTTAAATTGGAAGTTGTAATTCATTAGAGCACTCTTTATGTTTGCCAATGCTATAGTAAGGAAAAAAATGAAATATACAAGTGAACCTTACAAAGTTTTATTCTTTTATTTCCAATATGGAGAGGTTTCACAGAGTCAAGCCTGAAGTTATCAGTTATAATGTCATAGCAGTTGGTTTTGGTTATTTCCGAGCTATTTTCCTTAAGTGTGATTTCCCATGTTTCTTGCCTTTTTCTTTAGATCCTTCAAGAGTTGGAGTATGGTCCGAGTGTGGATTGGTGGGCGTTGGGTGTTCTTATGTATGAGATGATGGCCGGTCAGCCCCCGTTTGAAGCAGACAATGAGGATGATCTGTTTGAGTCAATTCTGCATGATGATGTCCTGTATCCTGTTTGGTTGGGCAAAGAGGCTGTTTCTATTCTCAAGGGGGTAAGCACTAGCTGTTGTCTCTCTCGTCTTTTTCTCAGTTCTCCTCGTTGCATCACCTCATTGATTTAAGTGTCCCTATTAAAATATCTGTTCCAGTTCTTAACATTGGGTGTGCCCCATTTTTGTTTTTTTTTACTCTATGAAAATAAGAGAAGACGCTTTATGCACAGTGATGCCGTTAGTTTTATTTATTTAAAATATTTGGATCAGCTTTAATTTGGGAGTTGGTGTATTTACTTTTGTATTATTATGTAGTTCAGATGAGGCATTTATGACCACTTTATGTATATTTCAAATGGTAATTCAAACTTATGTGAACGAAATTGTTTCGTTCTTATGAGACACGCATAACCTAACTCCGAAACTTTGTCTCCAATGAGAGTTGGGAAGAATGTGTGTCCACTGGCAACACTCTTTAAGTCTCCGAGACTTATCGCACATTGTCTCCGAGAGATGTATCACTCCCTATCTCGAGACTTTTAGTTGTCTCCAGTGGACATGGAGCTTTAGGTTTGTGCAAATATGGCAGTTACTGTACCCTTGCAAATGGCTTGATTTCTTATTTACGTTTATTGATGTTTTGCAGTTCATGACGAAGAACTCGGCCAAGCGGTTGGGTTGCGTGGTGTCGCAAGGGTGTGAGGCAGCCATTCGTGTGCATCAATTCTTCCGAGACATTGACTGGGAGGCGCTCGAGGCACGCCGCATCAAACCTCCTTTCAAGCCTAAAATTGTAAGTTTTTGTGGCATTCTTTTTTCTTCAAGATATAATAAGGCATGAATTTCAGGTGAAAGGACAAAACTTTGTACTTTCCTGAGAAAAGTGGATTTATTCCTCAGTGTGTTTCACCAAACTTTGTCTTTATCATGTGTGTATGTACATTCATTCAAATTGATGCAGTGTGATGAAATGGGCTGTGTATTTGGTTAACCCTCCAGCAGGCGCGCCATATTCTCTGACACTAGCGGGTGCGCGTGGCACTAAGTGCAACACTTGGTTTTCCGCTGATATTAATAAGAAAAACTCGAATGAAGAAGCGTAAATTCATGACCTTGTTGGAATAATTGGTGCGTTTGGTTTACTGGGCAACTACGATTAATAACGTGAGGCCGAAGCGGCACAATGTTGCACTTTGTGCCACAGCGTGCCCGCTGGAGGGTTCAAGTTATACGGAATGTATCAAGTTTTGTCTTTTCTTTGGAATTCTCTGTGTCTTACAAGTTAAACCTGAAGTTATCAATTATGTACGTAAATTTCATTTTTAAACTCAATAAAAGCATGCACCAAAGATGAAATTTACCATGAAGAAATCATGAGAATTTGAGACTGGGTTTGAAAACCAAACGAAGTGTTTCAAGTGCACACTGTGGCACAGAAGATGGAGGTTGTGCTAACTAAGCCACTGTCAGAGGAATAAACTTCTCATTGTCACTATTCTGTGACAGACATTTTCCTAAGCACTGCATGGAACAAGTAATTTGGTGAAGAAGATGGTTTAGTGCTCTAACTGGTAGCATAGCTGACCGTCAATCTGGAGATGTGGGTTCAAGTCCCGGCAATGGCAAATTATTTTTTCATGGCAGAGCTCATCCTTGGTGCATATAATTTTGCACTCATGTGCATTACTGGACACTAAAGTGCTTTCGAAAGAAGCACCTTATTTGCCCTAATATTTCTCCATCAGGAAAGCCATCAATCCATCATCCATGAACATCATTGTGGTGAATTTGATTGTTTTAGAACAATGAATAAATGTTAGTTTTGTAAAAGTTGATGTATTTTTTTGTAGAGATTCACCCGAACAAAAAATTGAACCAAGTTAATAATCAATGTCAATGTTTTCTCAAACAGGGAGTAATAAAATGCAAAGCAGCATTTAAATTATTGTTTTATGCCATTGCGTAAAATAATAATTGAAATTCTTGATTTAGGCACTATAGGCAAAAATAAATACATATGTTCTATGTAAAATTTACACCTGTAGATGAGGTTGTTGTAGCAGGAGGTGAAATATGTATCCACTGAGGTATTTGTTGTGCCAGCCAGACTGCTCAAGGTTTAAACTTAAAACTAGTGATGGGTTGATTTGATTCCTCAATTCTATGCCATAAATCGCTATCGAAAATGAGTATTTTCCATGGTGAAAAATCGATTCCGATTTCAGTGGTACTTCAAACCACAAATTTATATACATACGACTGTGCTTCTATCAGTCGTTTGAATTTACATGCCGCGTAATCGTTAAAACAAAACACAGTTAAATCATCATAACGAACGTTTCTTCCATGCCGTAGTCTCATGGCGATGTTTAAGATGGATAAGTTCGGTTCTGAAATTTAGCTATTAAATTTTAATTACATAGTGATGGTATGAGTGATGCTGTGATTAACTGATTCTTTTGAAGAGTAATGGTTTTTTTTTACGTGATTGTCTTGTTGCCTGGAGTGGTATTTTTCTTGGAGCCTTTGGCAGCAGAATTGAAGGAATCGTTATTGGTAGAGTCGGAATCAAATTGTCAGAACCGGGATCAGAATGGATCCATCACTAATTAATATATAGTTTAATAATCTATAATTTAATAATTATTGTTAAATAATTTAATTAGAAACATTAAATAACTTTTTAAAATAACGTTATCAAATTTTGCGGATCCCTGAAATCTGCCGCCTGGGGAAGTGCCCCCTCTGACCCGCCCTAGTTCTGGGCCTGCACTGAGGCATTCATGGTGCCAACCAGACTGCTGAAGGGTTAAACTTAAAATTGTCTCCTCTTCCTCCCCCTCGCAGAAGAGTAAAAAGGATGCACTCAACTTTGACACGGAGTTCACCAAGGAAGAGCCCATTCTGACGCCTGTCAACTCGGACGTTGTCCACGCCATCAACCAGGAGGAGTTCAAGGGCTTCTCGTTCGTGAACCCGGACTTCAATCCAGGCCGATACCACAGTGGGGGAGCGGACAAGGTTCCCGCCTAGCGGGCAACGCCTCGTCGTCCTCTCCCTCTCCCTTCGACCCCCATCATCATTACTCACTCTCCGCTCCCACAATTCCACCCCAGACTCTTCTCCCCTCCCCTCCCTCAACCCTCCAGGCGAGCCTCGTGCCCTCACAGTCCCTGCCAACCACAACTCGCGTTGTGTCCCATCTCTCTCTCTCTTTCTCTCATCTATCTCTTGCACACTCTCTTGATTCCCACCAATCTCATCTCGTTCGTCAGGAAGGTTCACTTCTTCGTTTTTAATGCCTTATATAACCAATCCCTTCTTGTCATCGTTCTCCCTCATTGGTTGAATTTTTTTGTCTTTTTTGGAAGCAAAGAAAATGTTCCCCTTCTTCGAGTTGTTAATGTTGTTGTTGATGTGTTGTTGCAAGATTTAGTATACAGTATTGAACAAAAAAATAAGAAGATTTTTATATTGTAAATTAAGCCAAAAAAAGGATTTTAAAACGTATGTGTATTGAAAGGGTGTCTAATGCATTAGGATGAGAAAAATGCTATAAAATTTAAAAATGTATACATGAGGTATATATACAAACATGTGCCCATGTTTGTGCGTGCAAGCCCATCGCCATGTCTTGGAATGAATATGTGGGTAAGAAACTTTAGGTGTTTGTTTGACTGGTTTGGAATGGCAGCAAAATTCCAAAGAAAACATCTGGAGGAAAACCGATGGTGTAGTAGGATGTCATTTTAAGAGTATGGATATCTTTCCTTTCATTACTCTTCTGCATGAGTGTGGCAGTCTGTGGGTTGAATCACTGTTGATCGTACAGAATCGTGATTCCTTAATTCTTTTGTGCAGAATGTTTCAATGCATGACTGTGGTAACAATTATAGGATTGCCTAAGTGTAAACCATAGAAAATGGTAAATGGAACTTAGAACACAAAGGGAATGTGTAATCATTTCCTTACTCATCTTAAAAAAATTTGTGTTTCTTTTTTTTAAGCTCTGGAGATTAGAGTAATGGGGCATGATAGCTTAACGGTGAAAGGTAGGGAGTAATCTAGTCAGTGGATAAAAAATTTGATTAATGACAACGCCAGGATATTTTCTTTAGAATTTTGAGCTGCCTCTTAGTGAAAAAAGTGAATGTTCTTATCATGTATGCATTTTAAGAAGTTCATCAAGCATTATTCATGCACGCACATACATGTAAATATGCATGCGGAAAGAACCCACCAAATATGTTAACGTATCTTCAAGGACACATCCCTATCAATTTAGCCAGCTTTTTAAGAAGGCCCCAGTTTAATGTCGCCAGCAAATAAGTGTATCACTTTTTCCTGCTGGCAAGACCTTTGGGGTCATTGAAGTCTCCTGCTCTCTTTGTACAGTATAAATATGAACCAACTCAAGCCAAGATGCGGCCACTTTTTCTCCGGCATGCATCTTCAGCTTTGGGATGGAGAGAGAATGATAATCGTTACGGAAACATTCTTGAACAGCAAACAGTGTTTTCTGCAGGAGGACATTTAACGTCTTACATTTTTTTTTGGTGGTTCAATGGGCATTATTATTATGTTGGTGCCCATGCGTCTCCTCCCCTCTCTCCCCACCTTGACTCGGTCGTGTTGGTCGGTCTGGGCGGGAGTGAATGGAAGGGAGGAAAAAAACGAACATGTGAAGAGCAAGAAAGTTGGCCGAGTGCGTTGTACGTAGAACCACTCAAAATTTGAGAGGCATAGGAGATGATGACTTTGAGGAGTGTGCTAGGTTATTTGGTGGAGCACATCACTTTTAATGGAATAAATGCATTAATGTTTTTTCTCTTTTGGGTGTGCATTATAAATGTTTGTATATTGCCAAAAAAATCATACTCGATTGTTGCATTTTACGGGGTGATGTTGGAAATATGCGAGGGGGACTGAGAGGCGTGCATTTGTCGCTAGGGTAAATACTTTTGTTTTTTCGTGGGCTCGCTAGAAAGGAGACAGAGGATATGGTGCATTCTACCTGTAACCCATTGGTTGCACAGGGGTGGCGCAATTCACGTGAACCAGAATATAAGTTACATAAGTTAAGGCACTTGAAGTGGATGCAGTGGGACTGTTCCATTGTAAACTGTTGAATCAGTTGTGATTTTCCACTCTGTTAAACCAATTTAATTAGACGATTAGATTTGTTACTCTGTATTCTGAGATTCGAACAAATTGCAGAGTATGGAAACTAGTTTTCTATGTACTAAATTGTTTTAAATTAGTGGAGAATTGCGATTCATTCAACAGTTTACGACAGAATATTAGTGTTTGTGGATGTTACTAATAAAATTTATGTTTCTCTAATTTTATTCAGTCTCTCAAACTCAGCACATTCTTGGCATTTAAATTTTAATGAGGCTTAAATGTGCGATTGGCTAATTGCAGGGGAATCACTGTAAACGTACAATTTTCCAAATGATGGCCAAAAAGTAACTGGTTCACTTCAAGTTCCTTTTTGGCAAGAATCAGTTGACCGAGAATGCACAAATGCTTGCATTTAAGAAATATATGTTTTTGGTGTTCCCAGCTATGATTATGAGTTACATTTAGGTGTTTGTATTTCGAGCACTGGGTATCTCATCATGTATTTATTTCCGCCATATAAGTTTTTTTTTTTTTTTAAAAGGCTGCCTTCCACGATTTTTCAAATCACGTTTTGGATTGATGACCTCTTTATCATCATTGAGGAGCTTTATATTTTGCCTCTCTCATTCCTCGATAGGTTGTTTTTCCCATTTGAATATTTTATATTTTGCTTTTTTCTGTCTCCCAGTGACACTAATGAATCAGCCGACAAGGGTTTTTATTTTTTTATATATTAAGAATTCATTATTTTCATATGTGAAGTTTTCTTATTCTACGTTTTGGACGTGATGCTAGTACTTTAATTAGCTGGTGCTGTTTGATTGCTACTTGAGGTATCTCAGTCATAATGAATGATTGTTGCTTGATTTAAGAATATTTTTTGGTTTTTGCTCGTTGAATTCTGGTGATGTGTTTTGGCCACTGCCTTGCGTGCCATATCATCTCTCACGTAATCACGCACATACCATCAGATTTTGGTATTTTAAGAACGTAGTTGTCTTTGCCTGTTTGCCCATTGTCCTCCTTTTTTATTACCCTTGCGCTCCGCATCGCCTCTTGGTCGTAGTGAATGCTCTTTGTTGAAGAGGATGGTTGATGATTAGTTACCGGCCTATGGGAAACTTTAAATCTCACTACACATTAAGGAAATAATGAGTAATTAGTGCATTTTTTGGTGCAAGCATCTGGAAAAGTGAATCTCTCTGTATGAGAACCTCATTTGCCAATTTTTTTTGGAAAGGAAACACTCGACTTTTTTATGCATGATTGTGAGTGTCTCGTTAGATACTTATGAAAAATGTTTGGTCCTTTTTTTTTGGTAAGTGCGCAAGAATGCACAAACAAGGGTGCTTGATTATCGGCTGCGTTGAAAGTCCTTTCATCCAACCTTCCCTATCAAAAATTTCATACCAGTTCCAAATCAAAATCAGATCTGAAATAAGTAATGTCAGATCTGGAACAGTTATGGAACTGATGCTTCTAATCTGGAACATCTGGATTCAAGAAAAGATTGGTATATAGTATGTTTCATATCATTTCCTTGTGTTTAAAATCAGTTACCTGCAGGTATTTCCAATCAATTTTCATGGAAATCTGTTACCTACCATTCCGATATGTCCTCTGCCAGTTTCTTTTGTCCAATTCTTGTTCCCTATAAGTTGCGTATGTTACTCGTGAAGGATCCCTATAAACGCCACACTTACTCACTCACTTCCTGGCTATTTCGATACCAAATTCCATGCGGTTTGTATTG